>NC_091473.1:51849795-52162102 GCF_036971445.1 Narcine bancroftii
ACTATGTTGGATACTGTTGGGGGGGGATGACATACCAGGGACAAGCCATGGCGATCAAGTCTCTGGCACAGAGTCTCGTCCTGTGGCCTAGAAGGAAAGGGAGAAGAAGAGGTGAGCTGTAGTGATAGGGAATTCCATAGTTATGGGGACAAATAAGAGGTTCAGTGGAAGAGATTGAGTATCCCGGATGGTATGTTGCCTCCCTGGTGCCAGGGTGAGAGATATCTCAGATCATGTTCACGACATTCTCAGGAGAGAGGGTGAGCAGCCAGATGTCATGGTCCATGTAGGAAGGGTGAGGAGGTCCTACAAGGAGAGTTCAAGGAGTTAGGTGCTAGGTTGAAGGACAGGACCTCCAGGGTTGTGATCTCAGGATTACTACATGTGCCACGTGCTAGTGAGGTTAGAAATAGGAGGATAATGCAGCTTAACATGTGGCTAAAGACATGGTACAGGAGGGAGGACTTCAGGATCCTGGATCATTGGGTTCTCTTCCAGGGAAGGTTGGTTCTGTTCCGACAGGATGGTTGCATTTGAACTGGAGTGGGACTAATATCTGTGCTGGAAGGTTTGCAAGTGCTGCTCTGGTCAGTTTAAACTTGATTTGCAGGGAGATGGGAACCAAACTGCCAGAGCAGATAGAGGAGTGGAGGAGGGAAAAGATGATGTGAAAATTGCATGTAATGTTAGAAGTCAACGGGTTGTACGTGGTGGAAATATGCGCAGGTGCATCTATTTCAATGCAAGGACAATTGTGGGAAAGGCAAATGAGCTTAGAGTGTGGATGGTGTAAGGTAAAACATCATGAGATGGGAATGTGTAAGGAGTTACCCTGTACAGGGCTGTAACAAGATGTGAATGCATCCTTGTACTTACAAGATAAGAGAGACATTGATGGATTGAGAGGCAGGAAGCTAGCAGGGAAAGGATAGCAACAGTTTTAGTCATTGGACAAGTAATGATATGATGATGTTCTAAGCATGTATCCAAGGGTATAAAAAATCACCATTTTGCTGATAACGGCAGAATGCATTCTCCGACTAACATTGTTAGTCGCAAGTGTTACAATCCGGTAATAAAGAACAAAGAACCCTGATTTCGACTCAGTCTGGTGTTTGTCTCACTCATTCATGAACAAAGCAGACCTAACAATTGGCACATGGAATTATGACATTGTGGCCATTTGTGAAACTTGGTTGCAGGAGGGAAGCTTAATGTTCTGGGCTTCTGTTGCTTTAGAAATGATAGAGTGGGGGGATGAAAGGGGGAGGAGTGGCATTGCTCATCAAGGAAAATATCACAGCTGTGCTCAGGCAGGACAGCACAGAGGGCTCATCCACTGAGGCTATATGGGTGGAGGTGAGGAAGGGGAAAGGTAAGACTCATGAGGTTGTATTATAGACCACCCAATAGTCAATGAGAATTGGAGGAGCAAATCTGTGGAAAGATAGCAGGCAGCTGCAGGAATCATAAGGTTGTGATAGTAGGGGATTTTAACTTTCCACATATTGACTGGGACTCCGATACTGTAAAAGAGTTGGATGGCTTAGAGTTTGTCAAGTGTGTTTAGGAAAATTTTCTAAATTGATTTGTAGAGGTACAAACTAGAGAGGATGCAATACTGGATCTCCTTTTAGAGAACGAGAACGGGTAGGTGACAGAAGTATGTGTAGGGGAACATTTTCGGTCCAGTGATAATAATGCCATTAGTTTCAAGTTAATTATGGAGAAGGATAGGTCTGGGCCTTAGGTTGAGATTCTAAATTTGAGAAAGGCCAATTTTAAGGAAATTAGAAAGATCTAGAATGTGTAGATTTGGATAAGTTGTTTTTGGGCAAAGATGTACAAGTTAAGTGGAAAACCTTCAAAGATGAAATTTTGAGAGTACAGAGTTTGTATGTTCCTGTCAGGATTAAAGGCAAAGTTAGCAGGCATAGGGATCCCTGGTTTTTGAAAGAAATTGGGGATCTGGTTCAGGAGAGAGAGGTGTGTAGCAGGTATAGGCAACATGGAGCAAATGAGGTACTTGAGGAGTGTAAAAAATTAAAGAAAAACCTGAAGAAAGAAATCAGGAAGGTTAAAAGGAGACATGAGGTTGTTTTGGGAGACAATGTGAAAGGAAATCCTAAGGGTTTCTACAGGTATATTAAGAGCAAAAGGATAGTAAGGGACAAAATTGGTCCCCTGAAGATCAGAGTGGTCGGCTTTGAATGGATGGAAATCTTAAATGTTTTTTAATCAGTATTCAGTCAGGAAACTGGCACAGAGTCATGGGAAGCAAAGAAAACAAGCAGTGAGGTCATGGAATGTATACAGATTAAAGAGGAGGAATAACATTATTTTAATGTTCCATGAGACAAAAAGAAGATAATAAAAACAAAATCCACCCTTATTTGCTGTCTTAAAGCAAGTAAGGATTGATAAATCCCCAGGGCCTGACAGGATATTCCCTTGAACCTTGATGGAGGCTAATGTAGAAATTGCAGATGCTCTGGCAGAAATATTTAAAATGTTCTTAGCCACAGGTGTGGTGCCAGAGGATTGGAGGGTAGCTTGCGTTGTTCTGTTCTTTAAAAAAGGCTCCAAAAACAACCATGGAAATGATAGGCTGGTGAGCCTGACATTAGTAGGAGGTAAATTATTAGAAGGTGTTCTAGGACAGGGGTTCCCAACCTTTTTGTTCCTCTGTACCCCTTGGACATTTTTATAGGTTCCCGTGTACCCCTAAAAATTAAGGATGAAATAAATGCAACATTGTGCAATCTGACTGCAGATTACAACACCATGTATTGTACAGGAGTGGTTATTCTCTCAGACCCAATGTACCCACTGAAAAGTGCAGATGTACCATGTACCCCAGGTTGGGAACCCCTGTTCTAGGAGATTATATGTACAATTATTTAGATAGTCAGAAACTGATTAGGGATAGTCAACATGACTTTGTGTGTGGTAGGTCATGTTTAACCAATCTTATAGAGGAGGCTACCAGAAAGTTAATGAAGGAAGGGCTGTGGATGTTGCTACATGGACTTCAGTAAGGCCTTTGACAAGGTCTCACATACGAGGTTAGTCAGGAGCATTCAGGTACTAGTTATTTATGGCGAAGTAGTGAACTGGATTCGACAATGGCTGGATGGGAGAAGCCAGAGATTGGTGATGGATGATGCTTCTCAGACAGGAGGCCTGTGACTAATGGTGTGTCTCAGGGATCGGTGCTGGATGATCTGGATGATAATATGGTAAAAATCAGCAAGTTTGTAGATGACACTAAGATTGGAGGCATGGAGAGCGAAGAAGGTTTTCAAAGCTTGCAGAGGGATCTGGACCAACTGCAAAAATGGCAGATGGAGTTTAATGCAGACAAGTGGGAGGTGTTGTATTTTGGAAGGACAAACCAAGAAAGGACGTACATGATAAATGGTAGGGCAGTGAGGAGTGAAGTAGAACAAGGATTTGGGAATACAGATACATAACTCCCTGAAAGTGGCATCACAGGTAGATAGGATTGTAAAGAGAGCTTTTGGCATATTGGCCTTCATAAATCAAAGTATTGAGAGCAGGAGTTGGGATGTTATGGTAAAGTTATAGAAGAATTAGTGAGGCCAATTTTGGAGTATTTTGTGCAGTTCTGGTCACCTAACTACAGGAAAGATATCAATAAGATAGAAAGAGTGCAGAGAAGATTTACTCGGATGTGGCCTGGACTTCAGGAAGTGAGTTACAGGGAAAGGTTAAGCAGGTTAGGACTTTATTCCCTGGAGCATAGAAGAATGAGGGGAGATTTGATAGAGGTATTTAAAATTATGAGGGGAATAGACAGAGTAAATGTAGATAGGTATTTTCTACTGAGGGTAGGTGAGACACAAACCAGAAGACATGAGTTAAGGGAGAAAGGGGAAAACTTTAGGGAAAACTTGTTCATACAGAGAGTGGTGGAAGTGTGGAACGAGCTGCCAGCTGAGGTGATGAATGCAAGCTTAATTTTAAACATTTAAGAAAAAATTTGACAGGTACATGGATGGTAGAGGTATGAAGGGCTATGGACTGGCTGCAGGTCAGTGGAACTAGGCAAAAAAAAAATGGTTTGGCACAGGCTAGAAAGGCGGAAAGGGCCTGTTTCTGTGCTGCAATATTCTATGGTTCTCAATAAATATTCACTGTTCCTGGAAATGCACCAACAGTAGTGTAGAGAGAAGGACAGCTGCAAAATTGCAAAATCACTCGTTTTGCACTGGGATAATTGTGAATTTTTTGTTTTGTATTTATTGTCTCTCTAAATGCATTAAGTACACTACTGTAGTTTTGGTGCGCATGTACACTATACATTACAAACAACAACAAACTTATCATCATCCTTTTGTAATTCTGAAGTGTTTAGTTGGTGTTCGTGTCTGTATATGAATGTGTATTTGTACATATGTATGTGCTTGTTTTTATGTGTGTGTATGTATATGCGTATACAGTATGTGGGTGTGTGCAAGTCCATGTGTGTATGTTAGACAGGGCTCTAAGGTATCAGTAAGTGCCAGATACATTTCACTTGCAACTCATCACAAACTCATTCTCCACAGAACCAACCCAGCCTGCAGAGTTGCTGTATGGAATGTTCAAGAAATTATAAAAAATAAGGAACCCCTCAATGGTGGAAGATGGTCTGGCCAAATGTGAGTAATGTCCTCAATGTCCAGGGCCATGTCCTCCACCCCCATTGGCCCCTCCACCCTCTGCCCCCAGCCCCATACCCCACCCCACCCTACCACGCCATGAATCCCCACTACCTCCAGAGTACCACCCAGTTCCACAATTCAGAGGGAGGCCATTCAGCCCAAAATCTCTGCTGGTCAGAGAGCGTGGCTCTGCCTAATCCCACCCTCCCAGCCAAGGGTGGGTAGCCCTGTTAACCCAGAGACCCACCCACACGTTGGGAGGGATTTGGCTCTTTCACCCCAGGTGCTGATTCCTGACCCTCATTTGCCTCATTCACTAATTATTTCACTAGTTATTTAAACTCATCCCCCTGGTCTTTGTCCCTTTGCTGTAGTCGAACAGCATCTTCGATCCAACGTCCATTCTGACCCAGTCAGCAACTTGAGCTAGTCTCATTTGCATTTGAGGGATGGGTTGCACCTAAATCCAAAAGGTGTCAACATTTTGGCAAGTATGTTTGGTACAGCAGTGGGGCAAGGTTTAAACTAATTTGGCAGGGGTATGGGAACCAGAGTGATAGGGAAAAGGGAAAAGGGTAGGGAAGATAAAATAATGGCCAGGAAAAGTAAAATAGGAAAAGTAATGTTGGGAGGAGAAAGTAAAAAATCAGATGGTGCAGTGAGTTTTCGGGTCAATGATAGTCTTAAGAAAATTACAAAGAAAAATAGTGGGCAGAAAAATCAAAAGAAAAGGTTACAGAAGTCACTAGATCTTCTTTGGCTTGGCTTCGCGGACGAAGATTTATGGAGGGGGTAAAAAGTCCATGTCAGCTGCAGGCTCGTTTGTAGCTGACAAGTCCGATGCGGGACAGGCAGACACGGTTGCAGCAGCTGCAGGGGAAAATTGGTTGGTTGGGGTTGGGTGTTGGGTTTTTCCTCCTTTGCCTTTTGTCAGTGAGGTGGGCTCTGCGGTCTTCTTCAAAGGAGGTTGCTGCCCGCCAAACTAGATACTAAAAGGACAAAGAGCATAAGGGCACTTTATCTGAATGCCCGCAGTATTAGAAATAAGGTGAGTGAACTTGAGGCGCAAATCGGTACCCATGCCTATGATTTGGTAGCCATCATGGAAACATGGCTACAAGGTGACCCTAAATGGGAATTAAACTTTCAAGGGTATCAGGTGGTGCAAAGAGATAGACAGGATAGTAAGGGAGGTGGAGTTGCACTCTTAATCAAAGATGAGCTCCAGGCAGTAGTGAGGAATGATATAAGATCAAAAGAGCATAATGTTGAGTCCATTTGGGTAGAGATAAAGAATAACAAAGGGAAAAAATTATTGGTGGGTGTTATCTATCGCCCACCAAATAACAACATTTTAGTGGCACAAGAAATAAATAGAGAGATAAGTGAGGCATGTAATAATGATACAGCAGTAGTCATGGGGGACTTTAACTTCCACATAGATTGGGAAAATCAAGTTGGTCGTGGCAGTCTGGAAGAGGACTTCATAGAATGTATCCGCGCGATAGCTTTCTTGAGCAGTATGTTAAGGAACCCACAAGAGAAAATGCTCTCCTGGATCTAGTGTTGTACAAAGAGATAGGTAGAGTAAATGATGTAATAATCAGAGACCATCTGGGAAATAGCGATCATAGTATGATTGAATTTCTCATTCAGATGGAAGGGGAAATAGTTAGATCTAAAACTAATATATTATGCTTAAACAGGGGTGACTACCATAGGATGAGGGAGGAATTGGGCAGAGTGGACTGGGAGCACAGACTAATTTTTTAAAAAAAAATTTTTATTTTTCACACCATAAATCACATTAACCATGATACACACTTTTTCCTTTTCACACATACACAGTGCCATTTTCTCCCCCCCCCTCCTCCCATCCCACCCTCCCGACCTCCCCCCTCCCGTCCATTTAAGGTATACAATCTAGGATACATTAAACCAGTCAGACAATGTTGTCATTCAATAAAAATACACCAGAAATTTTACTGAGTCCATTCTTTTCATTTCCTTTTCCTTCCGTTAACTTAGGTAATGAATGTCCCCGGTAGGTTTTCGCTATTGTATTTAATGTAAGGCTCCCATATTTGTTCGAATATTTCAATATTATTTCTTAAACTATATGTTATTTTTTCTAATGGAATACATTTATTCATTTCTATATACCATTGTTGTATTTTCAAATTATCTTCCAATTTCCAGGTTGACATAATACATTTTTTTGCTACGGCTAGAGCTATCTTAACAAATCTTTTTTGTGCATCCTCCAAATCAATTCCAAATTCTTTATTTTTCATGTTACTTAGGAGGAAGATCTCTGGATTCTTTGGTCTATTGTTTTCTGTTATTTTATTTAATATCTGATTTATATCTTCCCAAAATTTTTTTACTTTCTCACATGTCCAGATTGCATGAATTGTTGTTCCCATTTCTTTTTTACATCGAAAACATCTATCAGATACTGTTGGGTCCCATTTATTTAACTTTTGAGGTGTAATGTATAGCCTGTGTATCCAGTTATATTGTATCATACGTAACCTCGTATTTATTGTATTTCTCATCGTTCCGGAGCATAGCTTCTCCCATGTTTCCTTTTTTATCTTTATATTTAAATCTTGTTCCCATTTTTGTTTAGTTTTACCATTTGTTTCCTCATTCTCCTTTTCTTGCAGTTTAATATACATATTTGTTATAAATCTTTTGATTAACATTGTATCTGTAATCACATATTCAAGGTTACTTCCCTCTGGCAAACTCAAACTGCTTCCTAATTTATCCTTCAAGTAGGATCTCAACTGGTAATATGCCAGCGCTGTATCTCCAGTTATATTGTACTTATCTTTCATTTGTTCAAAGGATAAGAATCTATTTCCTGAAAAACAATTTTCTATTCTTTTAATCCCTTTTTTTTCCCATTCTCTAAAGGAAAGGTTATCTATTGTAAAAGGGAGTAACTTGTTTTGCGTCAATATTAGTTTTGGTAATTGATAATTTGTTTTATTTCTTTCTACATGAATCTTCTTCCAAATATTGAGGAGATGATGTAATACTGGAGAAATTCTATGTTGTACCAATTTTTCATCCCATTTATATAATATGTGTTCAGGTATCTTTTCCCCTATTTTATCTAATTCTAATCTCGTCCAATCTGGTTTTTCCCTTGTTTGATAAAAACCTGATAGGTATCTTAATTGTGCGGCTCTATAATAATTTTTAAAGTTTGGCAATTGTAAGCCTCCTTGTTTATACCATTCTGTTAATTTATCTAGTGCTATCCTCGGTTTCCCCCCTCTCCATAAAAATTTCCTTATTATTTTCTTTAACTCCTTGAAGAATTTCTCTGTCAGTTGTATTGGCAATGCCTGAAATAAGTATAATATCCTTGGAAAAATGTTCATTTTAATATAGTTTATCCTTCCTATTAGTGTTAGTGGTAAATCTTTCCAATGCTCTAAATCGTCCTGTAATTTTTTCATTAGTGGATAGTAATTGAGTTTATATAGATGGCCGAGATTTTTGTTTATTTGTACACCTAGGTATCTTATTGCTTGCATTTGCCATCTAAATGGTGATTCCTTCTTAAGTTTTGAGAAATCCGCATTATTCATAGGGCATTGCTTCACTTTTATTTACGTTTATCTTGTAACCTGACACTTCTCCATATTCCTTCAATTTCTTATATAATTCTTTTATTGATAGTTCTGGTTCTGTTAAGTACACTATAACATCATCCGCAAATAAACTGATTTTATATTCCTTGTCTTTTATTTTTATTCCTTTTATATTATTATCTGTTCTTATCAATTCTGCTAGTGGTTCTATAGCTAACGCAAACAATAAAGGTGATAGTGGGCATCCCTGTCGTGTTGACCTGCTTAAGTTAAATTGTTTTGATACATGTCCATTTACTGTCACTTTCGCTAATGGTCCCTTATATAATGCTTTAATCCAATTAATATACTTCTCCGGTAAACTGAATTTTTGCAATACTTTGAACAAATAATTCCATTCTACTCTGTCAAAGGCCTTCTCTGCGTCTAAAGCAACTGCTACTGTTGGTGCTTTATTCCCTTCTACTGCATGAATTAAGTTAATAAATTTACAAATATTGTCTGTTGTCCGTCTTTTTTTGATAAATCCAGTTTGGTCTAGATTTACCATTTTTGGTACATACTCTGCTAATCTGTTTGCTAATAATTTAGCTATTATCTTATAATCTGTGTTAAGTAAAGATATTGGTCTATATGACGCTGGTGTGAGTGGATCTTTCCCTTGCTTTAGTATTACTGTAATTATTGCTGTTTTACATGAATCTGGTAAACTTTGCGTTTTATCAATCTGGTTGATTACTTCCAGGAGGGGCGGAATTAATAAGTCTTTAAATGTTTTATAGAATTCTATTGGGAATCCATCCTCTCCTGGTGTCTTGTTATTTGGTAATTTTTTTATTATCTCTTGTATTTCTACTATTCCAAATGGCTCTGTTAATTTATTTTGTTCCTCTATTTGTAGTTTTGGTAGTTCAATTTTAGTTAGAAATTCATCTATTTTCCCTTCTTTCCCTTCATTTTCAGTTCGGTATAATTGTTCATAGAATTCTCTAAAGTTTTCCTTAATTTCTTTTGGATTATATGTAATTTGTTTGTCTTTTTTCCTTGATGCCAATACCATTTTCTTAGCTTGTTCTGTCTTAAGCTGCCATGCTAGAATTTTGTGCGTTTTTTCACCTAGTTCATAATATTTCTGTTTTGTCTTCATTATATTTTTCTCCACCTTATCTGTTTGTAGTGTTTCATATTTTATTGTTTTATCCGCCAATTCTCTTCTTTTAGTAATATCTTCCTTCATTACTAATTCTTTTTCTATATTTACTATTTCCCTTTCCAACTGCTCTGTTTCCTGATTATAGTCCTTCTTCATCTTGGTTACATAACTTATTATTTGCCCTCTAATGAATGCTTTCATTGCATCCCATAGTATAAACTTATCTTCCACTGATTCCGTATTTATTTCAAAATACATTTTAATTTGTTTTTCAATAAATTCTCTAAAATCCTGCCTTTTAAGTAACATGGGGTTTAATCTCCATCTATACATTCTTGGAGGGATGTCCTCTAACTTTACTGTCAATATTAAGGGTGAATGGTCCAATAGTATTCTAGCTTTATATTCTGTTTTTTTTTACTCTATCTTGCATACGAGCTGATAACAAAAATAGGTCTATTCTTGAGTATGTTTTATGTCTAGCCGAGTAATATGAATATTTCTTTTCCTTTGGGTGTTGTTTCCTCCATATATCCAAAAGTTGCATTTCTTCCTTCGATTTAATTATAAATTTGGTTACTTTGTTCTTTCTGTTAATTTTTTTCCCAGTTTTGTCCATACTTGAATCCAAATTCAGGTTGAAATCCCCTCCTATTAATATGTTCCCTTGCGTATCTGCTATCTTCAAAAAGATATCTTGCATAAACTTTTGATCTTCTTCGTTAGGTGAATATACATTGAGTAGATTCCAAAACTCCGAATATATCTGACATTTTATCATTATATATCTCCCTGCTGGATCTATTATTTCCTCTTCTATTTTAAATGGCACATTTTTACTAATTAATATAGCTACTACTCTTGCTTTTGAATTATACGATGCTGCTGTTACGTATCCTACCCAATCTCTCTTTAATTTCTTATGCTCCAATTCAGTTAAATGTGTTTCTTGCACAAATGCTATATCAATTTTTTCTTTTTTCAGTAAATTTAACAGTTTCTTCCTTTTAATTTGGTTATGTATTCCATTAATATTTAAAGTCATATAGTTCAACGTAGCCATTTTATACTTTGTTTATCTTCCCTTTCCGTTTGTCCATCATTACCTTTCCTTCTTATCCATTTCTGTTTTCTTGTTTTGAATCCTTTATAAGACAACATTCCTAAAACATCAAACATTTTCCTTATTCTCCTATTTAAAACTTCTTTAGCCCCAATCCCCCCTTCCCCTCCTGAGTTGTCCTTCATCCCTTGTCGGACAACCACATCTCCCCTCTCCATTTGGATTTGCGAATTCACTCACAAGCGTCAGCTGATTTTGCAGTGACCTTAACACCCCCCCCACCCAGCCCCCCCCAGAAAATATTTCAATTTTCATATGTGACAAAGGTCACTCTTTTAATTCCCTCCTTATTCCCTCTATTCCTTTTCCTTCCCTTATTAATTCTTGTCTATACTATCTATATTTTCCTCTAAATACGGATACATTCATGTATGCACATTATACATATACACACATATACCTCTTTACCCACATACATATAAATCGTGGTCATTTTTACTCTTATTACATGTCTTCATCTCTCTGTTTTGTAGTTGTTCTGCAAATTTCCTTGCTTCCTCTGGATCCGAGAATAGTTTTTTTTCCCATAAGATCTTTTTCGATGTTTTGAACTCCTTCCTCCTCTTCAGGAGTTCAAAACTTATGTCTTTTTAGTTTGCAGTCTTTTGTACTCTCGTTACACGTCTTCATCTCTCAGTCTATTTTGTAATTGTTCTGCAAATTTTCGTGCTTCCTCTGGATCCGAGAATAGTCTGTTTTGTTGTCCTGGAATAAATATTTTCAATACCGCTGGATGCTTTAGTATAAATTTATACCCTTCCTTCCATAAAATTGCCTTTGCTGTATTGAACTCCTTTCTCTTCTTCAGGAGTTCAAAACTTATATCTGGATAAATGAAGATTTTTTGCCCTTTGTACTCCAGTGGCTTATTGTCCTCTCTTACTTTTTCCATTGTTTTCTCCAGTACCTTTTCTCTTGTAGTATATCTTAGGAATTTTACTAAAACAGATCTTGGCTTTTGTTGTGATTGTGGTTTAAAGGCCAATGCTCTATGTGCCCTTTCTTGCTGTAGTTCTGGACATCCTAGGATCCTAGGGATCCAATCTTTTATAAACTCTCTCATATTCTTGCCTTCTTCATCTTCCTTAAGGCCCACTATCTTTATGTTATTTCTTCTGTTATAATTTTCCATTATATCTATTTTCTGAGCTAACTGTTCTTGTGTCTCTTTAACTTTTTTATTAGATTCCTCTAATTTCTTTTTTAAGTCCTCTACCTCCATTTCTACTGCTGCTTCTCGTTCTTTCACCTTATCCATTCTTTTTCCCATTTCTGATAAGGTCATATCTATTTTATTCATTTTCTCTTCTGTGTTGTTTATTCTTCTTCTTAAATCATTAAATTCTTGCGCTTGCCATTCTTTAAATGACTCCATGTATTCTTTGATAAGAGAAAGTATATCCTTTATCTTGCCTTTCCCTTCTTCTTCTATTTCACTGTACTCTTCCTCTTCCTCTTCTTCTTCCTCTGGGTTGGCCATCTGTTGTTTCTTTGTTGCCCTTTTCTTCTCTTCTTTCTTGTTTTCGTTGTCTTCTATGTTCTCCTCTTGCTGCAGGTGTTCTGCAGCTGTCGTTGCCGGCTGTGGAGATCGACTCCTCAGCTGGTCACCCCTCCTGTCGGTGTGTTTTTTTTCATGCGCGGTTGCGCACTTTTACTCGGCTCAGCGAGCCATTTTTGTAGTCCATATTCTACCAACCTGAGGGAGCGGGTTTCTCTCTCCACCGCGGGCCTCTTCGAACAGGTAAGGCCTTTTCCTTCATCTTCCGTTGTCTTCTCTTCCTCTCTTCTTACCGTTGGTTTCGACTTTTCTTTTTTCGTCGCCATCTTCTTTCCACCTTTATATTCACTTTACTTTGATTTTTATTTTTGTGCCTTTGTGTTTTGCTTGTTTTTTCTAACTGTTCTGGAGAGGGCTGGAGTTCACCGTCCGGCCACTACTCCATCACGTGACTCCTCCCGAGCACAGACTAATTGATGAAACAGTTGAGGAACAGTGGAAGATTTTCAAATAAATATTTTGTAATGGTCAACAAAAACATATTCCGGTCAGGAAAAAGGGCAGCAAGGGAGGGAAAAATCAACCGTGGTTAACAAAGGAAATAAAGGAGAGTATAAAATTGAAGGCGCAGGTGTACAAAGCTGCAAAGAGCAGTGGGAAACTGGAAGATTGGGAAAACTTTAAGAGACAACAAGGGGTTACAAAGTGGGTAATAAGAAATGGGAAAAAGGATTATGAAAGTAAATTGGCACAAAATATAAAAACAGAAAGCAAAAAATTTTATAAATATATAAAACGGAAGAGGGTGGCCAGAGTTAACATAGGACCCTTGGAGGATGAGAAAGGAAAACTAGTTGCAAAAAATGAGGAAATAGCCGAGGCATTAAACAAATATTTTGTGTCAGTCTTCACGGTGGAAGACGCGTCTAGCATGCGCAAGTGCGGAGTTAAGGATGCGAATGTTGGGGAGGGCCTTGATAAAATAGTTGTTACAAAGGAAGTAGTGATGGAGAAACTAATGGGACTAAAGCCAGACAAATCACCTGGTCCTTATGATATGCATCCAAGGGTTCTGAAGGAAATGGCAGAAGTTATAGTTGATGCATTGGTGGTCATATACCAAAATTCCTTGGATTCTGGGCAGGTCCCGGCAGACTGGAAGACAGCAAATGTCACGCCACTTTTTAAGAATGGATGTAGGCAGAAGACTGGAAATTATCGGCCAATTAGCTTGACGTCTGTAGATGGAAAAATGCTTGAAGTCGTCATTAAAGATGAAATAGTGAAACTTTTGGAACGTAAGGGTTCAATCAGGCAGACGCAGTATGGTTTTAGAAAGGGAAGATCTTGTTTGACAAACTTGTTAGGATTCTTTGAGAATATAATGAGTGCGGTGGATAGAGGGGAACAGGTTGATGTTGTATATTTGGATTTCCAGAAAGCGTTTGATAAGGTGCCGCACAAGAGACTTCTCAGTAAGTTACAGGAAAGTGGAGTCCGGAGAAGTATATTGGCCTGGATTGAAAATTGGTTGTCTGACAGGAGGCAGAGAGTTGGGATAAATGGGAGTTTTTCAGGTTGGCAGAGAGTGGTAAGTGGGGTGCCGCAGGGGTCAGAGTTAGGCCCACAACTGTTCATCATTTACATTGATGACTTGGAGGAGGGGACAAAATGTGGTGTAGCCAAGTTTGCGGATGACACCAAATTGAGTGGAAGAGCAAATTGTAATGAGGATGTGGAGAGTCTGCAGAGGGATATAGTTAAGCTGGATGAGTGGGCAAAAGTCTGGCAGATGGAGTACAATGTTAGTAAGTGTGAGGTTATCCACTTTGGCAAGAAAATAAAAGAGCTGAATATTATTTAAAGGGTGAAAAACTACAGCATGCTGTTGTGCAGAGGGACTTGGGAGTGCTTGTGCATGAATCGCAAAAAGTTAGGTTGCAGGTGCAGCAGGTTATTAAGAAGGCAAATGGAATGTTGGCCTTCATCACTAGAGGAATTGAATTCAGGAGTAGGGAGGTAATGTTGCAACTGTATAAGGTACTGGTGAGACCGCACCTGGAGTACTGTGTCCAGTTCTGGTCTCCATATTTGAGGAAGGATATACTGGCTTTGGAGACGGTCCAGAGGAGGTTTACTAGGTTGATCCCTGGGATGAAGGGGTTGACTTATAATGAAAGATTAAATCATCTAGGATTGTATTTGCTCGAGTTCAGAAGAATGAGAGGAGATCTTATAGAAACATATAGGATTATGAAGGGTATGGATAGGATAGATATAGGAAGGTGTTTTGAGTTGGCCGGGGAAACTAAAACGAGAGGACACAGTCTCAAGATTCGGGGGAGTAGATTTAGGACAGAGATGAGGAAAAATAGTTTTTCCCAGAGAGTAGTGAATGTTTGGAATTCTCTAACCAGGGAAGTGGTTGAGGTTGCCTCATTAAACATATTTAAAATTCGGTTAGATAAATTTTTACATGATAGAGGAATTAGGGGATATGGGGAGAAGGCAGGTAGGTGGAGTTAGGTCATAAATTAGATCAGCCATGATCGTATTGAATGGCGGAGCAGGCTCGATGGGCCATTTTTGGCCTACTCCTGTTCCTACTTCCTATGTTCCTATGATCCATACACTGAACTTCTATCTGTCCAGATGTCTTTTGAAATATTATTGTTGTACCTGTTTCTATAGTTCTGGTAACTCATTGTGAACGGTGATGACCCACAAGGATAAGGTCCCTGCTGTTTACTTTAATGTGGGCTTCCCATAATGTTATTCGCTAAAGTTTCCTTAGCTCCAAAGTGATCTTTCCAGTCCTGGGGACATCCTGGTCAATCTTCATAAGACCATAGTTCATAGGATGAAATCGGACCATTTGGCCCATCGAGACTGCCCAACCATTGTATCATGGCTGATATACTTTTCTTCTCAACCCTATTTTCCTGCCTTCACCATATAACCCTTGATTCCCTTCCTGATCAAGAACATACCTACCTCCATCTTAAATATCACCAATGACTTGGCTTCCACAGCTGTCTGCAGTGACAAATTCCACAAATTCGCTACCGACTGGGTAAAGAAATTCCTCCTCATCTCTGCTCTAAAGGTATTCTAAGGCTATGCCTTCTGGTCTCAGACTTCCCACCATAGGAAACATCCTCTCCATCCAGGCCTTTCAGTATTTGAGAGATTTCCATAACATTACCCCCACATTTCCAAACTCCAGTGCATACAATCCCATTGCCTTTAAACATTCCTCATATGAAAACCTTTTCACTCCAGGGATCATTCTCCTCTGGACTCTCTCCAATGCCAATACATCCAAAATTGCTCACAGTATTTCAAGTGTGGTCTGACTAAAGCCCCAATATCACATCCCTTCTTATATATTTTATCTCTCTCAAAATGAATGCCAGCATTCCATTTGCCTTCCTTAACACCAACTCTAGCTGAAAGTTAATCTGCCAGGGAATCTTGCATGAGGACTCCCAAGCCCCTCTGCACCTCTGAACTCATTGCCTCATTAGCAAATAGTTGACACCTTTATTGCATCCACCAAAGTGCATGTTCACACACCTCTCCAGTCACCTTCCAGTGGCTCCTCTCCTGTATTCTTGTGACTTATGCCACTTCCTTGTGAGCTGTGGCTTGTCAGGAGCCAGCGAGACCTGCTGTCACAGGGGCTTAGGTTTGTGCCCGGTACCTGCAAGAGGGGCAGGGTTTGAGAGAGGCACGCACGATGTCATGTGACAGATCCCACCTTTTCAACTCACCAGATCTGTCGCTGAGGACACTGGATCGTCTCCGTTTGACAGAGGGCTGTGGAAGGTTCCAGTCCATGTATGCTGCTGCATTGCCAGCCTCTCCTCCTGCATCTACTTTGCAACCAGTGAAGGGGTGTCCTGCGCTAATTCAAAGGAGTTCCTGTTACTGGGAATGGAGGTACAGTTGGGTACTGTTCAGCTGCTCAAGTGCAAGAGACTGGCCGCTACGATCCCTCAGGATCTGGGCCTCACTGGGCAAGGCCGGCATTGTTGCCAACCCTACCCACCTTAGGAGACACCCCTCATTGATCTGCTGCATTCCTGGAGAAGGTGCCCCCACACTGCTGGTGGGGAGGGAGTCCCCAGGGTTTTGGCGCAGTGATTCATTTCCATGTGCATGATGGAGGAAACCTGTGGGTGGTGGTGTTCCCCTGTGCCCCCGTGTCCACTGCTTTGGTGGGAGAGCTTGCAGATTTGGGAGGTGCTATTGTAGTAGCTCAGATGGGTTATGGTTAGGACTTTTTCTTTCCAACTGTGCTGTTCTGTGTTACAATTATATCCATGGTTCTTCAGAAGCAGCCCCTTCATCCCAGGAATCAATCCTTAAACAGTTTGCAATGTCAATGTATAGGTTGGTAAATGGGGAGACAGAACTTGAGGTGATTACATCCCATCATTTTGCACTCCCTCTGCAGTGAGGGCCATGGATCTATGCTTCTAATTACTGTGCTGACATGTGTCCAATGCTCTGCATTCCAGAATGAGCAGTAGTCATTCTAAGCTGGGACTGCATGTGTCCATGCCCCTTCTGTGGGTGCAGGCCCCTGGGTGTGGGTGTAAGTCCCGCGATGTGGGGACCCAGCTGGAGGTGTGGGTCCTGAGCTCTGTGTGTATGGGCACGCCTTCTGTGGGAGGAGTGAGGGGGGTGGGTCAAGTCAGAGGATGCCTGTGGACTTCACAGATATTTCTTTCCCTTCAACAGGATGGGTGGATGTTCTTCATGGACACAGAGATTGATGACCTGCTTTACCACCAGATGCAAGCACACAGAGGGCCGGTGAGTCACCAACATACCATCTACAGGGGTGACGCAACTCCTTCTGAAGGGTTTCATCAAATGTTCAAAGGTTCCTTTTATTGCCACCTAATATCACATTAAAAATGTAATATATATGATAGACTTCAACTATTGACTGCCGTAAGGCAAACAAAGAATTGCCATAGCATTGCCTGGCACCCTTAACCATCAGAGAAAGAGAAGCAAAAGAGAGTCCCTTCAGAGACCCTGAGTGTCTGTGCATTTTCCTCCAGCCACTCCCATAACCTTTGCAGCAGCACAGACTCCAGTTCAAACCTCTGATATGGTCAGGAAGTCTTCAGTGTCCTTGGCCCTTTGGGAACCCTTCTGTGGGTGCACAATGCTGGTAGGAGAGCTACCTGCCTCAGTTGCCTCTCGAATCCAGGTTCCAATATCTGGTTCCGTGATCTAGTCTCCAGCAGCCCACAGCCTGTGTGCGTCCTTCAGCCTCTGAGCCCCTTGCTGGTCTGCTGATGCGGTCCTATGGGGTCATCTCCTATGCTTCTCCCTCTCAGCAGGCATGTGTTCTTCCCGTTTCTGCTGCTCTGTGCTGGTCTGCTGCTCCCCTGGAATCTGCAGCCTTTCGTGGTACACTGCCCAGCGCAGGTGGTACCATCTTGGCTGCAGGATTGATTAAAAAAACACAGTCAGATCTTTCATCCTGTCATTTAATGCCTGTAGAGATCTGTTGGCATCAGGACTGGGTAGTAGGACCTTTCAGAGCAGCACTGTGCCTCCACTTCCCCTCTCTCCCTGGCCCACACTCACAGCAGCGTGACCATTACAACAGCTCCTGCAGTGCCTCCTTTCTTTTTAATGACCTCCCACTTCCATTAACTGCCTTTGGTTGCTCGATATGTCCATCCTCCTAAACCCCACCCTTCTCCTTTTCCAGTGGTCCTCTCACAGACCTATGTTGATTACCTGCCAGGCCTAGGGTCAAGAGCTATTATTGGGAAGTGAATGAACAGTTCCTGACCTTGTTGAAGTGGAAATCACTGTCCAACAACCTTCTCATCCATTGTGTACCATTAAAGGAATCCTATCAGGGTGTGACTGCAGAAACTGCAGAGGGTTGCTAACGTGGCTCAGATTATCACACCCTCCCCCCCTCCTCTCTATTGACTCTATCTATAACTCCCACTGTGTTGGATGTGTTGGATAAGCCAACATATTAAAAAACTCACCCTACCCCAGCCACATTCTCTTTACCCCCCTCCTGTCAGGGAGAAGATTCACGAGCGTGATATTATGCATCACCAGATTCAAGGATAGTTTCCTCTGCCATTATCATGGTCCTGAATGAACCCTATGTTGCTTTTGCTCCATGCAACTGATCTCTTTGGGACTGTGCACTTCTGTATTTTGTACGAGATGTTTAACTGGTCTGGCTGCAGAACAATCTCTATCATTGCCTCCTTGCACATGTGATGATGAATGTGAATGAATTTTAATATTTCTATATCTGGTGAGCAGCCTTGTATAATCCTGGTTTGCAACCTGTAGAAATTTGTAAAAACCAAACCTGGTTGGCAGTAGAAATGGGATGGGGTTTGTGGAACTAGATCCCTCTATTTCCCCCAAGGTACTATGATAACCATCAGACTGGAATTATGTGCAAGTACGAAAGTGGGACTGAATTATTTAACTGGAGAAATTAAATGCAGCAACTCACATTCTGTGGGAGAGAAAGAACATAGAAATCTACAGCACAGTTCAGGCCCTTAGTATTGTACTGACCTAATAACCTACTACTGCCGTGAACTTCCCATCTGCATAAACCCTTAGTTCTGAAACAGTTGATTTTTCACGCCAGAACTGAGTCTGAGAGTGCAGAGCCAGTGTAATATGGATAGGTTGGGAGGAGTTGGACAACTACCATTATGGGATGGGTGAGTCATGAAGGGGTGATGACAGACCATATAACCATATAACAGTTTATGGCATGGAAACAGGCCATCTTGGCCCTACAAGTCCACGCCAGTTCACTCAAACAACTCTGCTAGCTCCCCCCGCCTATTCTCTGCCCATAATCCTCCAACCCCCTCTTATCCATGGATATATTCAGCCTCCTCTTAAAAGAATTGACTCTGCATCAACTATTTCTTCTGGAAGATTATTCCATTCAGTCACCACTCTCTGAGTGAAGAAGCATCCTCTAATTTTTCTCCTAAAATTTTGCTCCTTTACCCTCAACTTGTGTCCTCTTGTTACAACCTCCCTTGCTCTCAGGGGGAAGAGTCTACTTGCATCCAGTCTATCTATTCCCTTCATAATTTTAAACACCTCTATCAAATCCCCTCTCAACTGTCAACGTTCCAATGAATAAAGTCCTAACCACTTCAATCTTTCTCTGTACTCTAGGTATTTTAAGCCAGGCAACATCCTTGTAAATCTTCTCTGCATCCTCTCCACCTTATCTATATCCTTTCTATAATTTGGAGACCAGAACTGAACACAATACTCCAAACCTGGCCTCACCAATACTTTAAACAGTCACAGCATCACTTCCCAGCTCCTATATTCTATGCTATGATTTATGAAAGCTAGCATACCAAATGCCTTCTTAACCACCTGTCAAAATAGGAATCCACCTTCAAGGAACTCTGCACCATAACTCCAAGATCTCTTTGTTCTTGTGCATTCCCCAATGTCCTCCCCTTTACTACATATGTCCTATATTGATTATTTTTACCGAAATGAAGCACCTCACACTTCTCTACATTAAATTCCATCTGCCATCTTTCAGCCCAACTCTCCAGACAAACCAAATCCCTCTGTAATCCCTGAAAATTTTCCTCACTATCCACCACTCCCCCTATTTTCGTATTGTCTGCGTATTTACTTACCCAGTTAACCACCCCATCATCCAAATAATTAATATAAATTTTGAACAATAGGGGACCTAGCACCGATTCTTGAGGTACTCCGCTTGTCACAGATGGAGAGAGTGAGGGGAGGAGATGGGAGACAGTTGATGGGCAGGTAGCAGACAAAGGGAAAGAGAAAAAAAGGGGAGAATTCAGGGGGAGGATGATGAGATGTACAGGGTGAGATTGGAGAGGAATGATGTACTGGTACCAGTACTGGAATCATGATGGTGGAATAATGGCAGTTATTGTGGGAAAAGTGACTGATGGATTGGACCAGATGGAATGGGAACAGGGAAATGAGATGGAGGAAATGAGGTGCTGACTTATGAGTGTTTAGTAGCTGTCTGAAGGGGAAGGGTAGGCCTAGACTCTCCCAAAATTGAATGTATCTGGAAGAGCACAAGAACTAAGGCAGAGAGAACTCCAGACTAAGTGCTGGTCAATAGGATAAATGTGGATGGCTGATGTGACCGGTCAAATGGCCGGTTTGTATGCCATACGAATGTATCACTGACTTACCTGGAAGGAATGTGTTGTAGGTAATCCTAATGAAGCAAAATGTGTATCAGGACCAGTTCTTATCTGTGGGCCAAGAGACAACAGGAAAATGTCTGAGGATCTGGAGTCTCCCAAGGTTAGATCTTCTCCACAAGGTCCCGATCCCACAAGGCACCGTCAGCCTGGCGATAATGGTAAGTAAAATGGTGTAATTACTGCTGACTCCGCTGCTTGTGTCACCTGGGGTCTTTGGAAGTCTTAACCTTCCTGGTGTGCAAGACGAACCTCGATGGTTGGGGGACACTGTTGGCCTAGTGAAGGGAGGGCTGTTCTTGTCCTGGTCAGAGTACAATCTGTTCATCTGATCCTGTCTCGCTGTCCAGTTTGTATGGGTGGGTGTGTGCAGTGTGGGTGTGGGTGTGTATATGTGAAGTATGTGTTAATGCATGTGTGTGAGTCTGTGCATGAGTGCATGCACATGTGTTTGAGTTTTCTGAGTGCCTGTGTGTGTGCAAGAATGTGAGTGTACATGGATGACTGTGTATGAATGCGTGTGCATGTGAGTGCAAGTGTGAATGCGCACTTGTGTGTGCACCTCTGAATTTGAGTGTGTGTGAATGTGTGCTTGTGAATGCATTCGTGTATGCATGAGGATGTGTGTGAGTGTGCATGTGTGCGTGTATGAGTGTGTGAATGTGTGAGTCAACAGCTGTAAGCCATGGCTCAGTGGCTGGTCCTTTCTGCTATGAGGCAGGAAGTTACGGTTTGACATGGGACTCCTGAGATTGTTCTCACATATTGTTAGGTAAAAACATCATGAGCTGGGAATGTAGAAGGAGTCACCCAGTGCTGGGCCGTAACAAGATACAGTTGTGACCTTGTACTCTCAAGATAAGAGTGGGGATGACAAATTGATGTGCAGGAAACTAGCAGAGAAGGATAGCAACAGTTTATTCATTGGACAATGTCATGGTATGATAATTTACTAAGTACGTATCCTAAGGTATATAAAAAACACCACTTGCTGATAACGGCAGAATGCGCCTTCTCCAACTAACACTGTTAGTTGCAAGTGTTACAATCCGGCAATAAAGAACAAAGAACCTTGATTTCGACTCAGTCTGGTGTTTGACTCACTCATTCATGAACAAAGCAGACCTAACAATATATAAAATGAGGAGGGACGTGGAGTAAGTGAATACAGTCTCTTTCCCAGGGTGGATGATTCTAGAACTGGAGTCTACTGTCATATACACAAGTGCAATGTACAGATGCATTGAAATTGTTCCTTGCTGCAGCTACAATAACTGCAATAATATACATTAAATTGTCACAATATGCCAAGGCGTTTAAATATAAAGAGTTAGATAAATATTCACAGGTGAGATCAGAGAGAGGGGCCAAAAGGATGTTTTTTTTAAAAACAGTTGCAATGACCAATGGGCATTTGGACAGATTTATAAGTAGAAAGGGTTCAGGAGATGGACCAAAGTTGGGCCAAAGGGCCTGTTCCCAGCTGTGTGACTCTATGACAGCCAAGACTATGTTGCTCCCAGTGTTTTACGTAGGGAGAACCTCTTGGCCAGAACACCACGATGAGCCAAACTCTGCTCCCTCTGACCCTTTAGTTCACAGGATCAATTATCTAGTGTTTTCTTTGTTTATTTGTTTGTTTTTCAACATTCCTAATTATCCCTGCACTGGATTGCTGAGGCTTTCAGAGTTCAGTTAGCCACAGTGTTGTATCCCTGGAGTCACACAATCCAGAAGATCTCCTTCAGTGATGGGGATTAGGGACTTGATGTGAATTTATAATTATCTGCTGTTTATCTGCTCAGCACATGCTCACTGTTCCAGAAGTTTGAATTTAGTTCAGCTTTGCTGCTGGAATGGGATTTTAACTCTTGACTTTGGAGCTTCATTTCAGCTCTTGAAGCCCCACCTTCTGACCAAACCACCAGGCACCAGCAGAAAGTTGAGTGTTGGAGCTCCTCAACAGGATGATTGGCTTCACTTTTAGGGCACCCACGTATGCCTGGGACTGGAGTCAGGCTCCATCGTCTTCAGGGACGTCAAGGTCACGGACTTGGGGCTGCTGCCACCTTCTTCCAGCCAGCGACCAGGTGAGTGACAAGTAGTGCAGATTGACTGTGCTGCAGCAGCGTGGATCAGGGATTACTGGTTGAAGAAGAGCTCTCCAGTCTAACCTCTTCAGATCCCAACATGCAGTGAATGTTTTTTTTTACCTCATCTCATCTTTCTACCATGTACTTTCATTCCTTGTCCCCTAATTTGACCCCCATGAAGGAAAAATTTGTCTTTCCTATTTATCTAAGATCCTCTTAATTTTATACTCTTGAATTAAGTTTCACCTCCATAAAGCATTTACTGTCATAGACATTGTAGAATGTACACATGGAACAAAATTCTGACTTGCTGCAGCCAAATAGGTAGTTGTAAAAAAACTACAATAATTAAACTGAAAAGAGACAATAGATACAGAAGATTTATAATAAATATTCACGATAATCTCAGTGCAAAAATGTGAGTTAGCAATAGTGCAGACAGTCCTTTGGTGGTGTCGGAGCAGACCCTGATTAGTGTACCAAGGAGGGGTTCAAGATCCTGATAGCTGCTGGAAATAAACTGTTCTTGAATCTAGAGGTGCTGATATTTTGGCTCCTGTACTTTCTGTCCAGCTGACCAATCCTTTCCTTGTACTGGTGAGAAAGTCATCATGGACTTCCTCTACAACAGTCACACCCTACTATATTTTTCTATGGAGAGTCAGAGACTGAGGTTTATAAACCTGATAGAGGTTTATAAAATTATGTAATGCATTGATAGGGTTGACAGAAGCTTTTCCCCAGGGTGAAAGCATCACACACTAGAGGGCGAGTGAGGGAGGGAGAAGAGTGTGGGGATGGTGAGGGAGGAGAGGGTGAGGGAGGGGGATGAGAGAGGAATGTGTGGGGAGGGTGAGGGGGAGAAGGTGATGGGAAGGAGAAAAGGGAGAGAGAGGGAGCAATAGGGAGAAGGAATGAGAGAGAGGGAGCAATAGGGAGAAGGAATGAGAGAGAGAGAGGAAACGTTAATGCCAGCTTCTCGCACTCAGTTTACCTCCGCTTAATCTCATCTGTCTGAAGTTGTTTCTTGTCTTTTCAAAGTGATAAATGTTCTCTCTTTTTAGATTTGGACAAGTGGTGTGAGTTTGAGGAGGATCAGAGATTTTTGATGGGCAATGTGTTTACTGACGCCTGTCCTGAGAAGAACATCTTCCTGAGTTGCAGGTGAGCCTGGCCACATGGGGGGCACAGTGGGTAGCTCAGCACTGTGGGGACTTGTGTCCTGCAAGCCAAGAGGCAGGTCCATCCCTGAACATTTCATGGGTTGATGAAGGCTTTCAACAGGGAGATGTTGGGATAGATGACTAAAGGTAGGTTTTTAAGGAGCAGGTATATATTTTGGGAAAGAAGAGTGGAGAATGGGGAGTAGTTGGATTTGTCACTCACTATGGGATTAACAAAGGTGACCAATAGGTAGCGAATGGACTGTATGTTGCCGACGGGTGCACCATATATAGACGGTGCTATTATCTGGTTGCCAACATCTCCAGTGATCAGACGAGGTGAAGGCAAAGAAAAAAACTATGTTTAAATGTTTAATTTATTTACAACATAGCAGAAGCCGATCCAGGCCCAAGAAACCTATGCTGCCCATTGCACCCAATTAACCTCCTGAACCATATATGCTTTTGGAGGGTGGAGAGGAAACCGGAACACCTAGAGGAAATGGGCAGAACATATAAACTCCTCAAAGACTAACTCGTGAGTTTCGGTGCATTTCCAGATCTGAAGATGCCATTCTTGACCTGAAATGCCTCATTGTAGATTTTTGTAAGGAATGTGGTTGATCTTGTTACTTAAGCATTTTCTATGAATTGTTTTTTGACAAATTATCATCAGTTATGTTCATAAATTGTGCATTACACACTTCAAGGAGAGACAATCGAAAACTAAAATTACATAATGTCTGTGTTTCAGTATTTATTTAATTTATAGTAGCATCAGTGTGGCCTGTCATTCAACCACTGACACACCATCTGGCCCACGCATAGTAAAAGGTTGCCTGCCCCTGGTTTATGCAATGCCTGTTCCAAGTTGAATTCCTCTGTGTTACCAGGAATGTTAATGTGTGTAGTTCTTCTGTTAATGTTACAGTGGTGAGGAGCTGATGAAGATCTGGGATCCCAAGGGGAATCTGTTGACAGAGGTGGTTCTGGATCATGCCCCCACCCATGCCATCTTTCTTGACAACAAAGGCAACGTGCTAATGGGCTTCAAGGACCATCTCTTCCTCATCCCTCACCAGAAGCTTATGCTTGAAGGCATGGATGCCACGTCGGACATCTCAGCAGAAGGTGTGTTAGCTGAGCAGGTACTGTTGGAGGGGTCACCAAGGGCTCCAATTCATCCCTGCTCATGGGGAGAGAGGAGCCACTGTCCAGACCTGGAACCTACCAGGAAAAGACAGGAATGGGTGAGGGGCTGGGATTAATGTGGCCACATGTGTCCTGAGGGTGGCTCTCTGAACTTGTCCCATTTGCCTGCATGTGGCCTATATCCTAAAACTCTCCCATCCACATGCCTGTCTAAATGTTTTTTAAGAGTCAGTTCCACATATCCACCACCCTCAATATGATGAAAGTGCCCCTCAGGTCTCATTTAAGTCTTCCCCTCTCACAAGTTTAGTGTTGACTCCCCTATCCTGGGGAAAAGACTGTGACCTTTCACCTTATCCACAGCCCTCAGGCCTCCCCTCAGCTTCCTACACTCCAGGGAGAAAAGTCCCAGCCTGCCCAAACTCTCTTTGTAACTCAAGTCCTCTAGTCCTGGGAACATCCTGGTGAATCTTTCCTGCACCCTTTCCAGCTTAATCAACTGACAGCTGGACGACCATAACTATGCACAATGCCTCAAGTGTGGTCTCACCAGTGTCTTGTACTGTTGTAACATGACGCCATGGTTCCTGCATTCAGTGGCCTGACTGATGAAATGTGACATGGAAACATAATACAGCACAATACAGGCCTTTTGACCCACAAAGTTGTGCCAAACATGTCCCTACCTTAGAAATTACTAGACTTACCCATAGCCCTGTATTTTTTTTAGTGCCATGTACCTATCCAAAAGTCCCTTAAAAGCCCCTAATGTATCTGCCTCCACTACCATTGCCAGCAGTCCATTCCAAGCACCCAGCAGTCTCTGCATAAAACACGTACCCATGACATCTCCTCTCTGCCTTCTTCCCAGCATCATAAACCTGTGTCCTCTTGTGGCAACCATTTCAACCCTGGGAAAAAGCCTCTGACTATCCACACGATCAATGCCTCTCATCATCTTAAACACCTCTGTCACGTGACCTCTCATCCTCTGTCGCTCCAAGGAGAAAAGGCTGAGTTCACTCAACCTGTTTACATAAGGCATGCTCCCTAAACCAGGCAACATCCTTGAAAATCTCCTTTGCATCCTTTCTATGGCTTCTGCAGTACTCCAAGTGGGGTCTCACCAGGGTCCTATATAGCTACAACATTACTGTTAAAGTTGGTCCCCACTGTAAAATAAACTGTGAACAAAGAACATCAACCTCTTCAAAGGAACAATAAGATCCAACAGAGATACAATAAAGGGTTTCTTTACTTTGAACTTAAAACCATGGTTGGAGAGGCCAGATTACAACCCACAGTATATGTGTCCATACTGCAAGCTTTGGAAGTACCTCTCAAAGAAGACAATAAGAAAACACATATTTATATATTTCATGCAGGGGTGTTGATAACTTGAACGATTCCATATAAGGAGTTTGTTTTTCACTACGGCTAGCATAACAGCAGACCGAAACTTGACTCACAGTTTAAGACCAGTAACAGCTGCCCTTACATCCTCCATGGCTTAACAGTGTCAGCAGAACAATTTTTAGCTGGTCTTAACCACAAGAACTTTAGTCAAGTATCCCACAATGCTCTTCAGATTTTTTTGAATATTTTATTTTTGATTTTACAGACTCGTGCATTTCAAACAACACAGGAAGATATTCTTTCCCTTTTACAGAATATATTATACTGTCTTTTTTCCCCCTCTCCTTCTCCTCACCCCCTCAAACGATAAATCAACAAACACATACTAGTTACAGAATAAAATACAACAGAACAACAATTGTTACAAATGGGTCACAGAAATAATCCAGATAACATAAACCAACCTAAAGTACACAGAGAAAGCAAAACAAAAAGAGAAAAAAAAAACTTGGGGTGTGTCAACTGGGTCTGAGAGTCATTTCTTCAATCCTGGCATTCCGTGACTGGTGTGAACTTCCCATCTACCGGTCCTTTTAAAGAAAGTAAGTGGGGTGGGGGATGTAATTATATCTGCATTCCAATGTACCGCAAGTACGGTTGCTACTCTTCAACGTACGTGCTATACCTCCCCCTCAGATTATAGATGATTTTCTTCAGGGGAACACAGCTCTGCATCTCCATGCACCAACGTGTGGTGCTCAGCTGCGAGTCAGACTCCCAGGTGATTGCTATACCTCTCCTGGCCACAGACAAGGTGACCTTCACAAACTGACTTTGATATTTGGACAGTCTCAAACTCATGTCCATGATATTCCCCAGCAGGAACAGCACTGGGTCCTGTGGAAAGTTCACCCCTGTAATTTTCTCCAAAATATCCCAAGATCCTACCCAAAAGGATCTCACCTTGGTGCATAGCCAGGTTGAATGTACAAAGATTCCTGTCTCTACACCGCATCTAAAACACAATTCTGAGATTTCTGATTTTACCTTATGTAATTTTTGCGACATAAGATGTAGCTGGTGCAGGAAATTGTATTGCACCAGCCTATATCTGGCATTAATGACTACTGTAATGCTCTACCGACTTAAGTTGGACCAGCACCGCTCATGAATTGTTGTTTCCAGGTCTGACTCCCATTTTTGCCTCGATTTATGGAGGCCTGATTTTGGGCCCTCATTTTGGAACAGGAGAAATTTATGTGTGATCCCCTTTCAAATTAGAACCTCTAAGCCACTACACATTGGCAGGGCCATAGATGGGCCTAAATTATCCCTCAAAAAAGATCTTAATTGAAGATAGCAGAAGAAGGCGTGGCATGATGGCGTAGGTGGGAGATGTGGAAAGACACCTCTCCTGGCAGAAATATTCAAAACCCAACTCTAAAAGTATTTTTTTGAATGAAACAACAATACAAAGATTTAAAAAAAAATTATTACTAACATTACTTAAAGCAGCTATGAGGAAAACAAAGCAACAGACTGAAAAAATTGGTCCTGATACAAACAACAAATAGTGAAGAACTTGGGCCTACCTTAGAAACCGAGCCTGTGGAGTTGATTCCTCTTCCACCGAGATCAATGGGACAGCCACTGCCTAGTGTTCAGGTAACTTCAGCACTGTCCCCCCGGATCTCCGAGGAAGATGGTGCTGGAGACTGGAAACGTCTTCTGAGTTCCAGTAGCAGTCGCGCATGCGCTCTGAGCCCAGTGGTGCTGGACTGCTGAGGGAGAGGCCTAGACCTTGCAGACAGATGGAATTGCCATCCATGTCAATGGAGGAGGAGGAAGAAGACATCGCTGGAGTGGCTGAAGAAAAAATCTTCCCAACAACTGAAGAACTTATTTATCAGGGTAGGCCATTGACTAAGACTGTTCACTATATTGAGAGTAAAACTGGGCCTGCAACTTATGCAAACCCACCAAGCCAGTTTGATATTTTAACTAAACAAATGAAAGTATTGTCAACTCAAATGAGTCAAGGTTTTTCATCTATGATGGAACAATTTAGTAGTATGAAGGAAGAAATGTTAACTATTAACACTGATGTTGCAAAATGTGTGAAGCTGGTGGATAAAATGCAAATTAAATTCTGGAAAATTGAGGAGGATTTTCAAGATTGTCACAAAGATGTGGTACAATGTAAAGATACGGTTAATAAGATGGAGGATTCTTTTACTGCTTGGGAAGTACAAAGAAATGATTTATTAAAGAAAATTGATGTTATGGAAAATCAGAATCATAGAAATAATGTTAAGATTGTTGGTTTGCTGGAAGAATTTGAAGGCTCAGATCCGGTGCAGTTTTTTTCAGAGTTGGATTCCTGAAGTTTTGGGGAGAAATATTTTCCGAATGGTTCAGAATTGGACAGAGCACACAGAGCTATTCGGAAGAAGCCTTTTCCTGGTCAACTGTCATGCTCTGTTTAAATTAGGTGTCTGCGTTATCAAGATAAAGAAATGATTTTGAGAGCTGCAGTTCAAAATGCAAGAAAGCATCAGACCCCTTTGTTGGTCAAGAATAATAGTGATTTTTTAATGCAGATCTGAGCCAAACTATTATTAAGGAGTATAATGAGTTAAATCCTGCTAAAGCTGTATTGTGGAAGAAAGGGTATAAATTTGCTTTTAGATACCATGCTATTCTCAAGGTTTTTTATGGTGAATATTAAACACAGTCTTTTACTGATGAAGATGACGCTCTTTTATTCGTTAATTCATTGCCTGAAAATAGGCAGATCAGTTTTCCTCAACAATGGTATACAGAAAATGGAATGCCATGAATTAACTGAAATTGATATTTCTTTTTTAATTGCTCAAATGACATGAGCTGGCCTTTCTCATAACAGTCCTCTATACACCTGATCCCTTTCCAGCTCCAGGTGTCTAGGATCTTCTTACCCACGGTCATAGGAATGAATTTATTCTGGTTTAGGGGCATTTTGGGGACAAAATTTTAGACTAATGATCTGGTTTACCTTTTGCCATATTTGAATTATGCTTTTTAGTATTGGGCTGTCCATTTTCTCCAATAATAATGTAGTGTCCAATTTATATATGTGAACTCTACTGCCACCTTCTCTCCTACTGTGTGTCAACAAATTTGTGCCCAGGAGAGTATGCCATCTCACTCAAAGAGCGAGGTGATAAACCTCAGCTGGGCTGCCCAGTTGTATCTTCTGAAGTCTGGAAACCTCATTAACCCAGATTTTAATCCCATATTAATTTCTCCATGGAAACTCTAGCTGCCTTGCCCCTCCAAAAATTGGCTAATACATCCGTTGAATGTTTAAAAAACTCTGGGTCCATGGCATGGGCAAAGATTGAATGAGGTATTGCAGCCTTGCCATCACATTCCTTTTAATACAGTTAACCCTGCAGGCAGGTTCATCACCTGCGCAGTTCCTCCTCGATCCTTCCAAGCAGAGGGAGATAATTCAGTTTATATAAATTCTGTAAATTATTGTCAACTTGTCCCGATACTTAATCCCCTTTTGTGGCCATTTGAACTTAATTTCCCACTGATATTCTTTATAGTCCCCTTTTGATTGTGGCATTATTTCACTCATCATAATTTATCTTGTATCCAGAGATTTTATCATAATCTTCCAGTGTGGTTTTCGACTTGGCCAATAACCCTGCTGGTTCCGTCAAGTATCAACACAACATCGGCAAATAAATTAATTTTGTTTTTTTTCGTGGCCCACTCTAAGTCCCTTAATACCCGGGTTCTGGAGAATGGCTTCTGCCAGCAGTTCAATAGCCAATATTAATAGAGCTGGGGACAGTGGACCACCGTATGCCTTTTTAACCACAGAATCAACCTGCACAGTTGCTTTGAGTATCCTATGGACTTGGGCCCCAATATCCCTTTGATCCTCCACATTGCCAAGAGTCTTACCATTAATATATCCTTCCATCATATTTAACCTACCAAAATGAACCACTTCCCACTTATCTAGGTTGATCTCCATCTGCCACTTCTCAGCCCATTTTGCATTCTATCAATGTCCCTCTGTAACATCTGACAGCCATCCACACTATCAACACACCTTTGTGTCATCAGCAAGCATACTAACCCATCCCTCCACTTCCTTATTCAGGTCATTTATATGGAATAAGGGACCCACAACAGATCCCTGAGGAACATCACTGGTCACTACAACCACTCTTTGCCTTCTGTGGGCACCAGTTTCAGATCCACAAAGCAAAGTCCTCTTGGATCTCATGCCTCCTTACTTTCTCAATAAGCCTTGCATGGGGAACCTGATCAAATGCTTTGCTGAAATCCATATATACTACATCTACTGCTCTTCCTTCATCGATGTGTTTAGTCACATCCTCAAAAAATTCATTCAGGTTTGTAAGGCATGACCTGATCTTGACAAAGCCATGTTGACTATTCCTAATCATATTATACCTCTCTAAATGTTCATAAATACTACCTCTCTGGATCTTCTCCATCAATTTACCAACCATTGAAGGAAGACTCTCACTGGTCTATAATTTCCTGCTCTATCTCTACTCCTTTTCTTGAATAGAGAAACAACAGCCACAACCCTCCAATCCTACGGAACCTCTCCCGTCCCCATTGATGATTCAAAGATCTTCGCCAGAGGTTCAGCAATCTCCACCCTAGTCTGGGGTACATCTCATCTGGTCCCCGCAACTTATCCAACTTGATGCTTTCCAAAAGTTCCAGCACATCCCAAGTTTTTCAGTCTGCTGCTCATCACTACAATCACCAAATCCTTTTCCATAGTGAATACTGAAGTTACTCATTAAGTATCTCTGCTATTTCCTCTGGTTCCATACACACTTTTCCTCTCCTTTCACATCTTATCCTCTTGCGCTTCACATACTTGTAGAATGCCTTGGGGTTTTCCTTAATCCTGCTCTCGCATGGCCCCTTTTGGCTCTCCTAAATTCCTTTCTAAGCTCCTTCCTGTTGGCCTTCTAATCTTCTAGATCTCTAACATTTAAAAAAAATATTTTTATGAATTTTAAATCACACTAATAGTTACATTACATTCAATTCAAATATTATTTAAAAAAATTATACATGTGGTATATAACTCCATTCCCTATCCCACCCTCCCACCTCCCCTCCCCCACCCCTAATTAAAGAAAGAAAATTAAAAACCAGAAGATGCCAAGGGAATAAAACATTTATACCATAAAGTTTATGTTGGAGGTTACAAGAAGTGAGGTCTTCAGAGAGTCTATTGAACATACAAACCCACATTTTGTAAATATGGGTGCCACATTTTCAAAAACACGTGATATTTACCTCACAGATTTTAAATAATTTTCTCTAATGGTATACAGCTACGAAGTTTTACATGTCATCTTTCCATGCTTAAATCTATTTCTGACTTCCATGATAGTGTTATACATTTCCTAGAAACTGCTAAAGCAATTAGCACAAAATCAATTTGATACATATTTAATTTTAATTTTGGTCTTTTAACTTTAATATTACTCAGTAAAAATAACATTGGATGCTGTGGGAATTTGATTCCCATAATTCGTTTCAAAATATTACCTACCGCTAACCAAAAATGTTTAACTTTAGGGCATTGCTAAGTTGAATGAAAAAAAGTTCCAGTCTCAGATCTATATCTAAAACATAAATCTGATATGGCAGGATTTAATCTATTTAATTTTTGAGGAGTCAAATATAATTGATATAGAAAATTATATTGGACCAACCTATGTCTTACATTTATGTTTAGTCATATTACTCTTTCATAACTCCATCCAATCCTCTTCATTTATTTGTGTCTGTAAATCTACTTCGCATCTTAATCTTGATTTATGGATTCATTTGAAGTAAATTATATATTACAGAAATAAATTTATTTATACTAGTATTATAAATCATAATTCCAATTCACTTTTATTAGGTATCATCAAACTAGGACCTATTTTACCAGATAAAAAAGCTTTAACTTGATAATAACAAAATAAAGTATTATCTATATTTCTTACATTACCTAGCTCTCATATATATTCAACATTCATTGTACAATATAGTAATATCAATTATAAATTTCAAATCAAACTCATCTATATTCAAAATTCATTGTAGAATATCATCATTTAAACCATATTTCATGTTGACTTTAAAACCCAAATCTATTCTACCCACCTACCTCCCCCCACCACCCTCCTACCTAAGCCTCCAAACCTCACACCTTTCAAAAGTCATTCTCCTTCTTGCAAAATAAGGCCCATTACTAACAACACTTGGCAAAAAAAGTATTATTTAGAATGGAAAAAAATCTTAGGACGAGTATTAAGACAAAAGGGATCTTGTTCCCTTTACCAAATCTAAAAATATCTTAGTGTGAATTTCAAAAATATTTTAAAAAACCACAAAATTGTAACATAACAAAATCTTTAGTTATCATATATTCCACACAAAAAAACCCTTATTATTATATTTGTTTCACCTCTTCTATCCCCGACACATTCCTTTCAAAAACTATTTTCACTTCATTCAAACAATATCAACAGCACGTCCCCAAAAAAATTATATAAAATCTCAAGAAAAAAATTATAAAGTAAGAAAAAAAGTTAGAAACTCTCCCTTTAGTGTAAACACAAAAATCACACCCCCCACCCCCTTTATTTTACGGGTCGTGGAAAAAACCCACGAACAAACATGTATGTATGGATTCTGAAGGCTAGCCTCCCAAACTCCCAGGCAAAACAATTATAAAAAAATTAAACACTCTTTTTTCAAAAGGATTAATATTAAACAAATATAAATAATACAGGAAGAAATAATATCATAAATCAGACTTAAAGAATCAGGTCTAAAGAAGTTCTCTCATTTTCTTTTAATTTACTTTAAAGTTGGTTATTTGTTCACAATATTCTTTGCTGTTTCAATATCAGTAAAAAACTTATTTTGTCCATTTGGCATATCAAGATTTTCAAATTGGCTGGTTGATGCAGCACAGATATGTCACCTTTTTTTCCCAAAGGGTTCCCTTCAGTGGATTAAATTCCTTTCCATGCAGCACTTATATCAGGACAAAAAACATTTTTTCACTTTCAACTTCCAATGGTTTTCCTTCTCTCATTAACTTTTTTTGCTCAGCTCTTAATAGTTTTTCACGATCATTAAATTTCATACATCTAATTAATATTGAGTGTGGTTTTGAATTCATTCCTGAACGTGGATAAGGAGATCTATAATCTTTCTCAATTTCTGTCTTTGGTCTGACATTTTGTACTCCCAGGACATTTGGAAACCATTCTTGAAAGAAGTGGATGGGATTTACCCCCTCCACTCCCTCTTTGGGTCCCACTATTTTAACATTATTATGTCTTGTAAAATTTTCAAAAAAAATCTCTTTTCCAATATTTTTGCTTTTTCTGTAGCCCATTTGTTTAATTCTTTTTCCACTTTAACCACTTTCTGTAGTTTCATCCACTTCTGTTACTCTTTCATTTTAAATCCCAATTTCTATTTCTAGTCTGGTCACTACTTTGAAAATATGATTCAGCTTCTTGTTAGTATTCTGATCTTTCGATAAAAGTACTATGATGATACGCTGCAGTACATCACTTGGCCAACAGGTGGCCTAGAGACATAGCACCCAGTCTAATGACATCCGACCACCAGGTAGGTCTAAAAGGCCCATGGTATAAAGCCGAGGTCCCGACTGTGCTCTCTCTCTCTCTCTCTCCCCCGGGATCGCTGTAAGCACAGCTAGCAGCCAACTAGATATTTATGTGAGTGGAATAAAGCTGTGTTGCCCCAAACAGTATTGTGCCTGTGTTTTCCTTTGGCGCAGCTTGCCACAAGTACTTTAATTATATCTTCATTAGTATATTTCCCTTTAGTTTGTACTTTAACTTTTTTAACTTGACTCGCTGGTTTAACATTTGCCAGTTCATCCTCTTCTTCTGTACTTTGATCATTCTCTGAATCATCATTTTGAGAGAGAGCTCCTTCTACTTGCTTCTTCCAGTTCTCCTTCACTATATGCATGCCCAGTCTCCTCATCTTATATAACATCGCTTGATTCCAACCCATCATTCCTCCTGGGTGTCAGGTTGTTTGCACAGGAGGCAGAATAAAGCACAACCCCTGGCTTCTTCCTGTAAATAGGCCTTTTTCTGTTGAAAAACTGTGCTTCTCGTTGGTTGATTCTTTTTCAGCATCTTCACAATAAAGATATATTCTTCCTTTTATTCCTGTTTAAATTGCTGTAAATTATTTAATTTCCTTTTATTTTGTAATTACCTGGGAGCTTCGGGAGGCCACCTCCTTCTTCCACTACATCATTGGAATGTACCTATGTAGAACACCACACAAATATCCTCTGAACATTTGCCACATTTCTTCTGTACTTTTCCCTGAGAACATTTGTTCCCAATTTAAGCTTCCAATTTCCTGCCAGATAGCCTCATAAGTCCTCTTACTCCAATGAAACATTCTTCAAACTTGTCTGTTCCTATCTCTCTCCAATGCTATTGTAATAGAATTATGATCACTATCTCCCACTGAGAGATCTGGCACCTGACCAGATTCATTTCCCAATACCAAATCAAGTACAGAATCCATTCTTTTAGGCTTATCTACATATTGTGTCAAGAAACCTTCCTGACTACACCTAACAAACTCTACTCATCTAAACCCCTTGCTCTAGGGACATTCCAAATGATATTTTGGAAATTAAAATCTCCATCATAACAACTCTTATTACTACCCCTTTCCAGGATCTGTTTCCCTCTCTAATCCTTGATATATTGGGTGGCCAAAAACACCCATTAAAGTTATTGACCCCTTCCTGTTTATAACCTCCACCCAGCAGAGACTCTGTATACAATCCCTCCCTGATGTCCACCTTTACTGCAGTTGTGACACTTTCTCTGATCAACGGTGCCGTGCCCACACCTCTTCTGTCTCCCTCCCTGTCATTTCTGAAACATCTAAGACTCAGCACTTGAAGTAACCAATCCTGTTCCTGAACCATCCAAGTTTTCATATTGTCCACCATATCATAGCTCAAGTACTGATCCACGCTCTAAACTCATCTGCTTTGTTCACAATGCTCCTTGCATTAAAATAGACACATCTCCAACTGCCCATCTGAGTGCGTCCCTTCTCTATCACCTGTCTATCCTCCCTCACCCACTGGCTCCAAGGTTTCTCTATTTGAGAGCCAACCGCCTCTTCCCCACTCTCTTCAGTTTGGTTCCCACCCACCCAACAATTCTAGTTTAAAACCTCCCTGCTAGGATATTTGAACCCTTGGGATTCAAGTACAATCTGATCTTTTTGTATGGATCCCACTTGCCCCAATGGCCCAGAAATCTGAATCCCAGGCCCCTGCTCCAATCCCTCAACCATGTATTTATCCTCCACTTCATTCTATTCCTATGCTCACTGTTACTTCCAAACAATTCCACTCAGATTCACCTGGCAGGACATTAACCTCCCCCCCCAAAAAAAATCGAATCTAGTCTGGAATGTAGACAATCACCAAGGTCCTAGTGCTTTGTGGTGTGACTAAAGATCATCTGTCTATTCTCTGTTCTCCTTTCAGAATCAGACATCTACGAGGACCCAGCCATTAAGTATGAGTATGAGGGGATTTCTCAGCATGAAACAGATGCTCACTTGGATATTGATTCCTATTTGGTATGCTGCAACATCTTTGCTTCTTTGCAGTTTTTTTTTCCTCCTCTGCACCCAATTCATTAAATTTCAGGGATGTGATGTAAGATATGGCAGGGTATTCCTGTGGCTATTCCCCTCAATACCATGTACACCATTTTAGATACTGTTGAAGGGGAAATTACCTACCAGGTAAAAGCAATGGCAGTCAGATATCTGCCACATAATCTGGACTTGTGGCCAAAAAGGGAAGCAGAAGGAGGTCAGCTGCAGCGATAGGGGATTCAATAATGAAGGGATCTGATAAAACTTTCAGTGGAAGAGATCGAAAATCCTGGATGGTATGTTAATTCCCAGGTGTCAGGATTTGGTATGTCTCATATTGAATTCATGGCATTTTCAAGAAAGAGGGTGTCCAACCAGATGTCATGGTTCATGTATGGACCATTGGGTAGGAAGGGTGATGAGGTCCTGCAAAGAGAGTTCCAGGAGCTAGGAGTGAAGTTGAAAGGGTTGTGATCTCAAAAGTGTGCCATGTGCTAGTGATGTTAGAAATAGGGGGATAATGCAGCTTAATACTTGCCTAAAGAGATGATAAAGGAGAGAGGGTTTCAGATTTCTGGATCTTTGGGAATGTGGGGCCTGTACTGGCAGGATGGTTTACATCTGAACTGCAGAGGGACTAATGTCCATGCGGGAAGGTTTGCTAGTGCTGCTCTGGTGGGTTTAAACTAGATTTGCAGGGGGATGGGAACCAGAGTGCCAGAGCAGATAGAGGAGTGGAGGAGGGAAAACATTATGTTAAGATTGCACATAAAGACAGGAATCAAAGAGTTATGCAATGTAGGAATAATGTTGTGGGGTGTATCTACTTCAATGCAAAAAGTACTGTAGAAAAGGCAGACAAGCTTAGGGTGTGTATTTGCACATGGGGTGAGGACATTGTGACCATTACTGAGACTCAATGTTGTGGGGTTTCATTGTTTCAGACACAGTAGAGGGGGAGGGATGAAAAGGGGAGAAGAGGCACTGCTGGTTAGGGAAAATATCACAGCTGTGCTCAAGCAGGACAAATCAGAAAACCTGTTTCCTGAGGTAATATGGGTGAAGATAAAGAATGGAAAGGGTATGACCACACTCATGGGGTTGTATTATAGACTGGCCATTAGTCAGTGAGAATTGGAGGAGTAAATCTGTAGAGATAGCAGACTGCTGCAGGAAACAAAGTTGTGATTGTAGGTGATTTTAACTTTCCACATATTGACTGGGACTTTCATACTATAAAAGGGCTGGATAGCTTGGAGTTTGTCAAATGTGCTCAGGTAAATTTTCTAAGTCAATATATAGAGGTACCCACTGGACAGAGTGCCATACTGGATCTCAAATTAGGGAATGAGACAGGACAGATGACAGAAGTATGTGTAGTGGAACATTTTGGATCCAGTGGTCACAATGCCTGTAGTGGCCCATGCCTTGGGCTGACACAGGAAGTGGCCATTGAACAGGGCAACCGGCAAAGCTGAAATGTACGTTTCCATAGGCTGCTGGCAGAGTGGTCGAACTGGCCAATCACCACTGGTGGATGGCAGGGGACCTAATCGGGGCCTGGACATCCGAGGTAACCAATTGACAGCTGGCCCACTTAAGCCACAACCTGGTGCTGACGTGGCCGAGCTGACTATAAAAGGCAGAGCCTCCACTGAATAAACTCAGTTTCGAATACACTCTATTGGTGTGTATGTCTTCTCCACGGATTTGAGCTACAGCCTTAGGGTTACAACTGAGAGCTATAACCTAGCTTTAGTTGTAGTGATCTTGCTAAAGTGATGACCCCGACTGGTCCAAACGGCGCTTTGGACCCGAAGATGGAAGAGCAACCTGCGATCAATATTGTAGCGTTGAAACTGCTTGGCTTTTGGACATCACAACCATGGGTGTGGTTCCAAAAAACTGAGACGCAGTTCGCCATTTGACAGATCTCCGCCAATGACACGTGCTACTACCACGTGGTCAGTGCTCTCAATCAGGACACTGGAGCCCATATAGACAATAGACAATAGGAGCTGGAGTAGGCCCTTCGGCCCGTCGAGCCAGCACCGCCATTTTACAGATCATGGCTGATCACTACCATCAGTACCCCTTTCCATCGACTTCCTCCAGCAGCCCCCAGAAGAAGGGAGGTATGTGGCCATCAAAGAGCTGTTAATTCACAATTTCAGGCTCTCAAAGCGCGAGTACGCTGCGCGACTGTGGCATATCGATGGTTTGGGGGACAGGGCCCCATCTGCCCTCATGAGCAACATGCTCGCTCTCTGCCCCGGTGGTGACACGGCTGAGCTGACTATAAAAGGCAGAGCTGCCACTGAATAAATTCACTGTCGAATACACTCTACTCCAGTTTCAAACTACAGCCTTAGGGCTATAACTGAGAGCTATAACCTAGCTGAAGCTGTAGCGACCTTGCTACATGCCACTAGTTTCAAGATAATTATGGAGAAGGATAGGTCTGGTCCTTGGGTTGAGATTCTAAATTAGGGAGAGGGCAATTTTGAGGAAATGAGAAAGGATCTAGAAAGTGTGCATTGGATAGATTTTTCTCTGCAAGGATGTGCTTGGTAAGTGGAAGGCCTTCAAAGGTGAAATTTTGAGAGTAGAATTTGTATCTTCCTGTTTGTATCAAAAGCAAAGTCAACAGGCAAAAGTTTTCGAGGGATATTGGGGATCTGGGTAAGAAGAAAGAGAGTGGTGTAAAAGAGGTATAGGCAATAGGAAGCAAATGAGGTACTTGAGGAGTATAAGAACTGCAAGAAAAAAACAAAAAAGTAATCAAGAAGGTTAAAAGAGGACTTGAGGTCGATTTGGCAGGACAATGTGAAGGAAAATCCGAAGGATTTCTGTAGGTATATTAAGAGCAAAAGGATAGTGAGGGACAAAAGGATAGTGAGGTCCCCTTGAAGATGAGAGTGGTCGGCTTTGGATGGAGCCAAAAGAGATGGGAGAGATCTTAAATTTTTTTTAAAATCAGAATTCACTCAGGAAAAGGGCAGAGTTGTGGAAAGTAAGGAAAATGAGCTGTGAGATCATGGAACCTATACAGATTAAAGAGGAAGAAGTTCTTACTGTCTTAAAGCAAATAAGGATTGGATAAATCCCCAGGGCCTGACAAGATATTCCCTCGAATCTTGAAGGAGGCTAGTGCAGAAATTTAATATTTCCTTAGCCACAGGTAAGGTGCATGGGGATTGGTGGGCAGCTCATATATACTGCTGTTTAAAAAAGGCTCTTAAAATAATACAGGAAATTATAGACCGGTGAGCCTGACATCAGTGGCAGGCAACTTATTGAAAGGTGTTCTAAGGGAACGAGTATACAAAATTTGGATAGCTGGGGCAGATTAAGGATAGTTAACATGGACTTGTACATGTTAGGTCATGTTTAACCAATCTTGGAGAGTTTTTTGAGGAGCTTACCTGGAAAGTTGATGAAGGAAAGGTGGTGGATGTGGTCTACATGGACTTCAGTAAGGCCTTTGACAAGGTCCTGCATGGGAGGTTAATCAGGAAGGTGCAGACGCTAGGTATTTATGGTGAAGTAGTAAACTGGATTTGACAATGACTAGACGGGAGAAGCCAGAGAGTGGTGGTAGGTGATTGCTTCTCATACTGGAGGCCTGTGACTAGTGGTGTGCCTTAGGGATCGGTGCTGGGATGATTGTTATTTGTCATCTCTATCAATGATCTGGATGATAATGTGGTAAATTGGATCAGCAAGTTTGCAGATGACACAAATGGTGGAGGTTTAGTGGACAGCGAGGAATTGTGGAATCAGCTGCCAGCTGAAGTGGTGAATACAGGCTCAATTTTCACATTTAAGAAAAATTTGGACAAGTACCTAGATGGGAGAGGTATAGAGAGATATGCTCCAGTTTTTCATCAGTGGAGCTAGGCAGAATAATGGTTCAGCACAGACCAGAAAGGCTGAAGGGCCTGTTTCTGCACTGTAGTGTTCTATGGTTCAACTCCATAGATTTCTCCTAGCTAGGGACTAGGGCAGGGGTCTCAAACTCAATTTACCTGGGGGCCGCTGGAGATAGAGTCTGGGTGAGGGTGGGCCGCATCTGGTTTTCCACAAGAAAAGCTCTTACAAAAACATTCCAATGTTATCAAATGTCTTTATTTTTATTTTTTAACACAAAATAAGATGAAGAAATAAATAAATTAACAATTCATAAGAAAAAAATAAAATCAATCAGTAATAAATAAATAAAATGAAAATAATAATAATGAAAATAATAATAATACAGCAGATATAGAAGACTGAAGAAGCCACATATAGTTGCTGACTGGAGAAATGTAATTATTATTATTCAGATTCAAATGTCTGTATTAACAGTTCTTTAACCTTTAACTTTCTGAACATGAATGGAATATTGAACATAAACTGTTATGAACATGTCTTCTTCTGCCTACTTCTTTCTGCTAGAGATCTGGCAGCGCTTCCTCTCGCATAGCCGAGCCACATTTGGCTTAAGGGAGGAGGCAGTTGAGACCCTCAGTAGGGCTTGAAGATGCTTGTCAGTAAGTCTGGACCTGTACTTGGACTTATTGAAGTTCAAGGTAGAGAAGAGCTTTTCACACAAGTATGTGCTCCCAAAAAGACACATGGTCTGCTTGAACATTCGGGAAAACTCAGGGAAGCTGGGGGGCAATTCTCTCAAAAATTGCCCAAGCTTGTCTGCTTTTCCACTCACCCCCCTGAACTTGGTTTTGAGTTCAGAGTTGCACTGCAGGTCAATGAGCTCCATTTGAAGCACAGGAGGGGCATCTTGCACATCAAAGGGGAAGGGGTCCGCAAAAATTTGAAATGTGGCTCTGTGCATTTTGAAGTCTGCAAATCTGTGATCAAATTCCTCCTGTAGCTTCAAAATGACATCCACATACTTCTCACCACTGAATGGTGTGCCTGAATCCATGAGTGCCTTGCATGCTGGGAAATGGTAAAGGTTTGTCTGAGAAAGCTGGGCTTTCCATAACATAAGTTTCGCAGAGAATGCTCTCACGTTGTCATAGGCAGCACTGACAAGTTGCCCCTGGCCTTGTAACTTCTTGTTCAGTACATTAAGCTCATGTGTAATATCAACAAGAAAAGCTAAGTCCATGAGCCATTTGGGATCACTTAGCACAGGAACAGCAACCCCATCTTTCTCCATGAAGGCTTTCACTTCTGCTCTCAACTCAAAAAAATTCTTCAATATGTTTCCCCTGCTGAGCCAACGTACCTCAGTGAAGTAGAGCACATCCCCATAATCTGACTCCATTTCCTCTAAAAAAGCACGGAAACTTCTGTGCTTTAAGCTCCTGGATCTGATTTGGTTGATGCATTTCACAACGACAGACATCACATTGTCAAACTTCAGGCATTTGCTGCAAAGAGCCTGCTGATGGATAATGCAGTGCAGAGCAATGGCCTCCTCCACACTCTCCTCTTCCAGTTTTTTTTTAACAAGTGCCACCAGTCCATTTTTCCTCCCTGTCATTGATGGCGCTCCATTGGTTGTTATTCCAACAAACCTCTTCCATGGCAAACCGGCATTCTCTTTTTTTTTAAAATTTTTTATTTTTCACACCATAAATCATATTAGCCATGACACACACTTTTTCTTTTTCACACATATACAGTGACTTTTTCTCCCCCCCCCCCTCCTCCCAAGCCACCCCCCCACCACCCCCCCCATCCATTTTAGGTATACAATCTAGGTTACATTAAACCAGTCAGACAATGTTGTCATTCAACAAAAATACACCAGAAATTCTACTGAGTCCATTCTTTTCTTTCCTTCTCCTTCCATCAACTTAGGTAATGATTGTCCCTGGTAGGTTTTCGCTATTGTATTTAATGTAAGGCTCCCATTTTTGTTCGAATATTTCAATATTATTTCTTAAACTATATGTTATTTTTTCTAATGGAATACATTTATTCATTTCTATATACCATTGTTGTATTTTCAGATTATCTTCCAATTTCCAAGTTGACATAATAGATTTTTTTGCTACGGCTAGAGCTATCTTAACAAATCTTTTTTGTGCATCCTCCAAATCAATTCCAAATTCTTTGTTTTTTATGTTACTTAGGAGAAAGATCTCTGGATTCTTTGGTATATTGTTTTCTGTTATTTTATTTAATATCTGATTGAGATCTTCCCAAAATTTTTCTACTTTCTCACATGTCCAGATTGCATGAATTGTTGTTCCCATTTCTTTTTTACATCGAAAACATCTATCAGATACTGTTGGGTCCCATTTATTTAACTTTTGAGGTGTAATGTATAGTCTGTGTAACCAGTTATATTGTATCATACGTAGCCTCGTATTTATTGTATTTCTCATCGTTCCAGAACATAATTTCTCCCATGTTTCTTTTTTTATCTTTATATTTAAATCTTGTTCCCATTTTTGTTTAGTTTTACCATTTGTTTCCTCATTCTCCCTTTCTTGCTGTTTAATATACATATTTGTTATAAATCTTTTGATTAACATTGTATCTGTAATCACATATTCAAGGTTACTTCCCTCTGGCAAACTCAAACTGCTTCCTAATTTATCCTTCAAGTAGGATCTCAATTGGTAATATGCCAGCGCTGTATCTCCAGTTATATTGTACTTATCTCTCATTTGTTTAAAGGATAAGAATCTACTTCCTGAAAAACAATTTTCTATTCTTTTAATCCATTTTTTTCCCCATCCTCTAAAGGAAAGGTTATCTATTGTAAAAGGGAGTAACTTATTTTGCGTTAATATTAGTTTTGGTAATTGATAATTTGTTTTATTTCTTTCTACATGAATCTTCTTCCAAATATTGAGGAGATGATGTAATACTGGAGAAGTTCTATGTTGTACCAATTTTTCATCCCATTTATGTAATATGTGTTCAGGTATCTTTTCCCCTATTTTATCTAATTCTAATCTCGTCCAGTCTGGTTTTTCCCTTGTTAGATAAAAATCTGATAGGTATCTTAATCGTGCGGCTCTATAATAATTTTTAAAGTTTGGCAATTGTAAGCCTCCTTGTTTATACCATTCTGTTAATTTATCTAGTGCTATCCTCGGTTTCCCCCCTTTCCATAAAAATTTCCTTATTATTCTCTTTAACTCTTTGAAGAATTTTTCTGTCAGTTGTATTGGCAATGCCTGAAATAAGTATAATATCCTTGGAAAAATGTTCATTTTAATACAGTTTATCCTTCCTATTAGTGTTAGTGGTAAATCTTTCCAATGCTCTAAATCGTCCTGTAATTTTTTCATTAGTGGATAATAATTGAGTTTATATAATTGGCCGAGATTTTTGTTTATTTGCACACCTAGGTATCTTATTGCCTGCATTTGCCATCTAAATGGAGATTCCTTCTTAAATTTTGAGAAATCCGCATTATTCATAGGCATTGCTTCACTTTTATTTACGTTGATCTTGTAACCCGACACTTCTCCATATTCCTTCAATTTCTTATATAATTCTTTTATTGATAGTTCTGGTTCTGTTAAGTACACTATAACATCATCCGCAAATAGACTGATTTTATATTCCTTGTCTTTTATTTTTATTCCTTTTATATTATTATCTATTCTTATCAATTCTGCTAGTGGTTCTATAGCTAACGCAAACAATAAAGGTGATAGTGGGCATCCCTGCCGCGTTGACCTGCTTAAGTTAAATTGCTTTGATACATGTCCATTTACTGTCACTTTCGCTAACGGTCCCTTATATAATGCTTTAATCCAATTAATATACTTCTCCGGTAAACTGAATTTTTGCAATACTTTGAACAAATAATTCCATTCTACTCTGTCGAAGGCCTTCTCTGCGTCTAAAGCAACTGCTACTGCAGGTGCTTTATTTCCTTCTACTGCATGAATTAAGTTAATAAATTTACAAATATTGTCTGTTGTGCGTCTTTTTTTGATAAATCCAGTTTGGTCTAAATTTACCATTTTCGGTACCTGCTCTGCTAATCTGTTTGCTAATAGTTTAGCTATTATCTTATAATCTGTGTTTAGTAAAGATATTGGTCTATATGATGCTGGTGAGAGTGGATCTTTCCCTTGTTTTAGTATTACTGTAATTATTGCTGTTTTACATGAATCTGGTAAGCTTTGTGTTTCATCAATCTGGTTGATTACATCCAGGAGGGGCGGAATTAATAAGTCTTTAAATGTTTTGTAGAATTCTATTGGAAATCCATCCTCTCCTGGTGTCTTATTATTTGGTAATTTTTTTATTATCTCTTGTATTTCTACTGTTCCAAATGGTTCTGTTAATTTATTTTGTTCCTCTATTTGTAGTTTTGGTAGTTCAGTTTTAGTCAAAAATTCATCTATTTTCCCTTCTTTCCTTTTGTTTTCAGTTCGGTATAATTGTTCATAGAATTCTCTAAAGTTTTCCTTAATTTCTTTTGGATTATATGTAATTTGTTTGTCTTTTTTCCTTGATGCCAATACCATTTTCTTAGCTTGTTCTGTCTTAAGCTGCCATGCTAGGATTTTGTGCGTTTTTTCACCCAGTTCGTAATATTTCTGTTTTGTCTTCATTATATTCTTCTCTACCTTATATGTTTGTAATGTTTCATATTTTATTTTTTTATCCGCCAATTCTCTTCTTTTAGTTGTATCTTCCTTCATTGCTAATTCTTTTTCTATATTTACTATTTCCCTTTCCAACTGCTCTGTTTCCTGATTATAGTCCTTCTTCATTTTGGTTACATAACTTATTATTTGCCCTCTAATGAATGCTTTCATTGCATCCCATAGTATAAACTTATCTTTCACTGATTCTGTATTTATTTCAAAATACATTTTAATTTGTCTTTCAATGAATTCTCTAAAATCCTGCCTTTTAAGTAGCATGGAGTTTAATCTCCATCTATACATTCTTGGAGGGATGTCCTCTAACTCTATTGTCCATATCAAGGGTGAATGGTCCGATAATATTCTAGCTTTATATTCTGTTTTTCTTACTCTATCTTGCATACTAGCTGATAACAAAAATAGGTCTATTCTTGAGTATGTTTTATGTCTAGCCGAGTAATATGAATATTCCTTTTCTTTTGGGTTTTGTTTCCTCCATATATCCAAAAGTTGCATTTCTTGCATTGATTTAATTATAAATTTGGTTACTTTGTTCTTTCTGTTAATTTTTTTCCCAGTTTTATCCATATTTGAATCCAAATTCAGGTTGAAATCCCCTCCTATTAGTATGTTCCCTTGCATATTAGCTACCTTCAAAAAGATATCTTGCATAAACTTTTGATCTTCTTCGTTAGGTGAATATACATTAAGTAGATTCCAAAACTCCGAATATATCTGACATTTTATCATTACATATCTCCCTGCTGGATCTATTATTTCCTCTTCTATTTTAAATGGCACATTTTTACTAATTAATATAGCCACTCCTCCTGCTTTTGAATTATACGATGCTGCTGTTACATGTCCTACCCAATCTCTCTTTAATTTCTTGTGCTCCAATTCAGTTAAGTGTGTTTCTTGCACAAATGCTATATCAATTTTTTCTTTTTTCAGTAAATTTAGCAGTTTCTTCCTTTTAATTTGGTTATGTATTCCATTAATATTTAAAGTCATATAGTTCAACGTAGCCATTTTATACTTTGTTTATCTTCCCTTTCCATTTTTCCATCATTACCTTTCCTCCTTTTCCATTTCTGTTTTCTTATTTTAAACCCTTTATAAGACAACATTCCTAAAACATCAAACATTTTCCTTATTCTCCTATTTATAACTTCTTTAGCCCCAATCTCCCCTTCCCCTCCTGAGTTGTCCTTTATCCCTTGTCGGACAACCACATCTCCCCTCTCCATTTGGGTTTGCGAATTCACTCGCAAGCGTCAACTGATTTTGCAGTGACCGCTATTCCCCTCCACCCAGCCCCCCCCAGAAAAGATTTCCCTTTTCATATGTAACAAAGGTCACTCTTTTAATTCCCTCCTTATTCTCTCTATTCCATTACCTTCCCTTATTAATTCTTGTCTATACTATCTATATTTTCCTCTAAGTACAGATACATTCACGTATGCACATTATACCTATACACTCTTATACCTCTTTACCCACATACATATCAATCGTGATAATTTTTACTCTCATTACCCGTCTTCATCCCTCAGTCTATTTTGTAATTGTTCTGCAAATTTTCGTGCTTCTTCTGGATCCGAGAATAGTCTGTTTTGTTGTCCTGGAATAAATATTTTCAATACCGCTGGATGCTTTAGTATAAATTTATACCCTTTCTTCCATAAAATCGCCTTTGCTGTATTGAACTCCTTTCTCTTCTTTAGTAGTTCAAAACTTATATCTGGATAAATGAAGATTTTTTGCCCTTTATACTCCAGTGGCTTGTTGCCCTCTCTTACTTTTTCCATTGTCTTCTCCAGTACCTTTTCTCTTGTAGTATATTTTAGGAATTTTACTAAAATAGATCTTGGTTTTTGTTGTGGTTGTGGTTTAAAGGCCAATGCTCTATGTGCCCTTTCTATTTCCATTTCTTGCTGTAGTTCTGGACATCCTAGGATCCTAGGGATCCAATCTTTTATAAACTCCCTCATATTCTTGCCTTCTTCATCTTCCTTAAGGCCCACTATCTTTATGTTATTTCTTCTGTTATAATTTTCCATTATATCTATTTTCTGAGCTAACAGTTCTTGTGTCTCTATAGCTTTTTTATTAGATTCCTCTAATTTCTTTTTTAAGTCCTCTACCTCCATTTCTGCTGCTACTGCCCGCTCTTCCATCTTGTCAATTTTCTTTCCCATTTCTGTTAAGGTCATATCTATTTTATTCATTTTCTCTTCTGTGTTGTTTATTCTTCTTCTTAAATCATTAAATTCCTGTGTTTGCCATTCTTTAAATGACTCCATGTATCCTTTAATAAGAGAAAGTAAATCCTTTATCTTGGCTTTTCCTTCTTCTTCTATTTCACTGTACTCTTCCTCTTCCTCTTCTTCTTCCTCTGGGTTGGCCATCTGTTGTTTCTTTGTTGCCCTTTTCTTCTCTTCTTTCTTGTTTTCGTTGTCTTCTGTGTTCTCTTCTTGCTGCAGGTGTTCTGCAGCTGTCGTTGCCGGCTGTGGAGATCGACTCCCCAGCTGGTCCCCCCTCCCGTCGATGTGTTTCTTTTCATGCGCGGTTGCGCACTTTTACTCGGCTCAGCGAGCCATTTTTGTAGTCCAATTTCTACCGACCTGAAGGGGCGGGTTTCTCTCTCCACCGCGGGCCTCTTCGAACAGGTAAGGCCTTCTCCTTCTTCCTCCATTGTCTTCTCTTCCTCTCTTCTTACCGTTGATTTCGATTTTTCTTTTTTTGTCGCCATCTTCTTTCCACCTTTATACTCACTTTTCTTTAACTTTTATTTCTGTGCCTTTGTGTTTTCCTTTGTTTTTTCCGACTTTTCTGGAGAGGGCTGGAGTTCACCGTCCGGCCACTACTCCATCACGTGACTCTTCCCGCAAACCGGCATTCTCAATGGCATCACACAGCTGGTAAAATATCTCCTGAGCGGTGGTCTATCCATGCATTGGAATTACTGTGAGCAACTCCTCTATGACTTCAAAATTGTCATCAACACCACGAACATAGATTGCGAGCTGGGCAGTGTCGGTGATGTCTGTGGTCTCATCAAGAGCGACTGAGTATACACTGAAACATTTTGCTTTCTCACACAGTTGGTCATAAACGTCATTTTACAGTTCAGAAATGCGCTCTGCCACGGTGTTGGCAGAAAGGCTGATGTTGCTAAACTGACCTTTCTTTTCTGGACAGACGATACTTGCAGCCTGTAATATGCACTTTTTGACAAATTCACCTTCTGTGAATGGCTTTCCTGCTTTAACAATCATCTCACTAACCACGTAGCTAGCTTCAACTGCTGCATCATTCTCTTTGGTTGCTTTCTTAAAGAAATCTTGTTGCCTCACTAGACATGTTTTAAGATTAGCAACCCGGTTGGCTCTCTCATCTCCTTGGTATTTTACATACTCCTCAGCATGTCTAGCTGTGTAATGACATTTCAAATTGTATTCTTTGTGCACTGCAACTTTCTCTGTGCAAATAAGACACTTCGGGATACCCCTGTGCTCAACAAAGGAATATTGCACTTCCCACTTTTCCTGAAATTGTCTGTGCTCTTCACCAACCTTTCTCTTCATTGCAGGCTTTGAAAAAGACATGTTTGGCGCTGTATAATATATATAATTCCACTTGGTGTCACTGTTGCGTTGAAGTTTCAGTGTTTAGCCGATGTGTCTTTTCCGCTTCTTTTTCTGTCGTTCAGACTGGACGCCGAAGCGCGTGAAGCGGGAGCGGCCGCGGAAATTGCGCATGTGCCGTGTGCATATAATGACAAATAGAAAATGCACACAAATATGCTTATATTCGCAATAAGCCCAGCCGATGTCCCGCCCCCGAGAGCAATATACCCCACCGTGATTGGTAGGTTCGTTCAGCTCCGCACACAACACTGAAAAGTGCCGAACATATCAAACTCGCGGGTCGCACTAACATCAAACTTTCATATTAAGGCGGGGCCACAAACTATTGTCCTGAGGGCCACAGTTGGCCCGCGGGCCGCAAGCTTGAGACCCCTGGACTAGGGTATAGTGGGACAAGCAAAGCAAACTAGTTCTCAAAAAAGAGTTGTGTTTCAGAAAGGAGGAGGGTTTATTTACTTAAAGGACTCAGGAGAACCAGGTAGGTTATTACATCATCAGTTCCTCTGCTTGAAAGCCCTGTCGTGTCTAACTCACACTTTCCCGCCCTGGGAGTGTGTGATGGGATAGTATAGAGAAAGCCTCACTCTGGGTCTGACTGCCTGCGTGAGACTCATTTAGTGTGCTCCCTCACTGGGGACACTGAGGCAGGGACACATCCTTGGTCGGAGAATAAAATCTGAAGCTTCACCAGATGTTTCGGTTCTCTGAATTGATGGAAAGGCCAACATTTATTGTCCATTCCTTGTTCCACTTGAGACGGAGGTAGTCCCTCTGATTAAGGTGCCCCAATGGTGCTGGTGGAGATGAATGTTCAGGGTTGAGAGCTGGTGACGATGAAGGATCGCTGATAGATCTACAAGTCAGGACAGTTTGTGACCAGGTGGGGAAGCTGCAGGTAGCGAAGGTGCAGGTGGCAGTGTGCCCCTGTCCCAACTGTCCCGGCTACTGGGAGAGGCAGAAAGGCACAAATGATGGAAGCTGTCAATGCTCAACATTCATTTGACACCAGACAGAGCAGCATTGGCACTGTTTGTCATTGTTACGACCAAAACCAAGGGTGGAATGTTGCGGGAAGATGAGATGCTTGGTAACCTTGCAGCTAGTTCCACATCTCCCACTCCAGCTTTACTCTTGAAATTTCCCTATCCCCCAGAGATTTCTCCCTCCCCTCCTTGTTCTTCCACCTCTCCCTATCCCTCCACCTCTCCCTATCCCTCCACCTCTCCTTATCCCTTCACATCTCCCTGTCCCTTCACCTCTCCCTGTCCCTTCACCTCTCCCTATCCCTTCACCTCTCCCCATCCCTTAACCTCTCCCCATCCCTTCACCTCTCCCCATCCTTCCACCTCTCCCCGTCCCTCCACCTCTCCCCGTCCCTCCACCTCTCCCCGTCCCTCCACCTCTCCCCGTCCCTCCACCTCTCCCCGTCCCTCCACCTCTCCCCGTCCCTCCACCTCTCCTCGTCCCTCCACCTCTCCCCGTCCTTCCACCTCTCCCCATCCTTCCACCTCTACCTGTCCCTCCACCTCTTCCTGTCCCTCCACCTCTCCTATCCCTCCACCTCTTTCTTACCCTGTCCCTCCACCTCTCTCTGTCCTTCCATCTCTCCTGTCCCTCCACCTCTCCTATCCCTCCACCTCTTTCTTACCCTGTCCCTCCACCTCTCTCTGTCCTTCCATCTCTCCAGTCCCTCCCCCTCTCACTCTCCTTGTTCCTCCACATTCTCCCTACCTCTCCCTCTCCCTCCATCTCTCCCTCTTGCTCTCCCTCCACCTCTTGCAGCTGTCCAAACACCTTAACCCTCCCCAGCTCCTCTCCCCTTTATCTATCCCCTTGATATACCTCATATATCCCATCAGTGTCAGTAAAGGGGCCCTGACGCAAACTGTTGACTGACCATCTCTCCCCACGGATGCTGCTTGATCCGCTGAGACCTCCAGCTTCTTGTTGTTCACACAAGATTCATCAGCAAAAGGTTTTCCAGAGGAGACTGCAGCAGAGGCAGTCTGAAGCAGCACCTACTCCACTGGTGGAACTAAGCAGACCAAGCAACATCTGTGGGAGAGAAGAACGAGCGCCGTTTGTGGCTGGAACAGTTCGTCAGTCCATTCTCTCCCACCAGTGCGACTCAACCCACTGAGTTCCTCTCACAGACTGTGAATTTCTGGCCATTTCTGTCCCTCTCACTGGTTTTGTTTTTCAGACACCATTCAAGAATGGACAAGTGTTACCTGTTGTGAGCCAAAGTAGAGACCAGTTAGGCACTACGGAGGACTCTTTCCTGTGTGAAGAATGTGTTGTAAGTGAAGGCTGACTCTCTCAGGGAACTCTGGGGAGATCTCAACCACACAGACCCAATCCCATTGAGCAGAGGGTCACACAGCAAACAGATCAGTGTGTCACTGAGGGAATATCACACTCTGAGGGAGGTTGGGGTGGTAAGGGAGTGTCACACCATGGGACTGGTGGTGCAGAAGTCTCGGTCTGCACCGTCTGGAAGACGGACAAAGATAAATGATTTAAATGGTTGAAATTGGATTTAAATTGAAAGGAGATTTTGTGTGAGTTGTGCGGGAGTTCTTGGGCAGACCTTGTTCAGAAGTCTGCTGATTGTGAGTATATCTCTGCTGTATTCATCTATGCAGTTCAAGGTGTTAGCTGGCAGCTTGCCAGGGTGGATTGACTTCACTGTAGGACTCCTATCTTTCATCTAATTTTCTCTTTAAAAGTTTAACATCGGTGGTTCCACCACTAGTTCATCACCGAGTAGTTCGGAGGTCTCGGAGTAGCTAACCCCTGTGGACAGGAATTCTTTTGCATCACTGGAAGATGAGAATGTGCTCATGATACTTGTCCCCAACTATCATGTTTGGAAAATGCACAAAAACAATGGTGGGGAGAGATGGCATCCTGGCCATTACAGTGTGGAGCAATCAATGTCCACATGCAGACTGAAGCAAGAGTCAAAGGTTTTATGATCAGAAGACCCAGGCATACCTCTACATGCTGCTGGCTCACGTCCAAGGGCAGGTATGAGGGAGGAGACTAAGGCTCTTGGCTTTTATTAGGGGATCTTATGGGGAGGGCCTCTAGGTACAGAAGGCGGGCCAACTTGCCCAGTCCAGTGAGAAAATACCTGGACATGTCCGTAGTACCGTGTTCACCACATTCACCCTTCCTTTTTTTTGAATGAAGTCGGGCAGGGTGATGCGGGGCAATGTCCATCGGCATAAGTGTTCTGGTCCATCAGCAGGGTGAATGGTCTGCCAGCTAAGTAGTGCCTCCAGTGGCGCACAGCCTCCACTATGGCTCGTGCCTCCTTCTAAATGGTGCAGTGTTTGCATTCGGGGGCTTGAAGGGTGCGGGAAAAAAATGCCACTGGCCTGCCTGCTTGATTCAGTGTGGCGGCCAGAGCGAAGTCGGAGGCATCACTTTCTACATGGAATGGGACAAATTCATCAATGGCATGCATCCCCACCTTGGCAATCTCAACCTCGATGCCCTCAAAAGCCTTACGGGCCTTTGCCGACGGGAGAAGGTGGTGGTTTACACCAGGGGTTGGGCCTTGCCAGCATAGCTGGGGATCCATTGGGCATAATATGAGAAGAGCCCCAGGCATCTTTTTAAAGCCTTGGGGTTCTATGGCAGAGGTAATTCCAGAAGGGGTTGTTTACACTCTGTGTTGGGGCAATGACACCATGCTCCACCATGTACCCCAGGATTACCAGCCACTTGGTGCTAAACACATACTTTTTCTTATATGTGAGATTGAGGATCTTTGCAGTTGCCAGGAATCCTTCTGGTCATGGCTGCAGATGGTGATTTTGTCCAGATATGGATACAAAACCTTTAGTTTATTGTCATCCAGCATGCAGTCCATTTCCCTTTGGAACACTGAGACCCCATTCGTGAGGCCGAATGAGACCCATAGGAAATGGTAGTCAGCCACTGGCCTCAAATGCCGTGTACTGCTTTTGGGTGAATTGTGATTTGGTGCTATGTCAATTTGAGGTCTATGGTAGAGAAGACCCTATACGTGGCGATCTTGTTCACTATATCACTGATGCGGGGCAAAGGGTAGGCACCCAGTAAGGTGAACTGGTTGATGGTCTGACTGTAGTCTATCACCATCCCATACTTCTCCCCACTCTGCACCACCCCTACTTGTGCCCTCCAGGGACTGTTACTCGGTTCTTTTATGCCCTTCCCCAGCAGCCGCTCCACCTCCGTCTTAATGAATTCCCTGTCCTCGGGGCTGTATCACCTGCTCTTAGTGGCAACAGGCTTGCAGTCCAGGGTGAGGTTTTGGAACAGCGGAGGCAAAGGGACCTGGAGGATGGCCAGTCTGCAGGTTAGGAGCCAGGCCTGGTGTTTGGGTGAATGATGGGGCCTCTTCAGGGGGAGGGGAGGGGCCTCCCAGAATTGGTTATTACTGACCGTAGTGGGGGGGGTGCAGGTGGATGGGGCCCATCAAACTGCATCAGCACACCCTTAAGCTGGCATTGGAAATCTAACCCCAATAAAAGGTGCACAGAGGTGGGGCATCACCAGCAGTCTGAAGTTCTTCTATTTGGTGCCCCCCACAGTTAGGGTCATGGTACATCTCCCGCAGATTTCAGCAGAGAGGGATTTGGAGGCTAGTGTTACCTTGCACTTGGCTGGGGTCATGGTCAGGGAATAACGATCAGCCGTGCCCGGGTATACAAAGCTCTTGGTGCTTCCCATGTCAAACTGGCAGCCAGTACTGTGACCATTTACCTTGATGTCCATCATTGATCGCTCTAGCTGGTGTAGTCTACTCTGGTCCAGCACAATGGAACCCAACGACAGCTCATTGTCCAAATGAGCTCATTGTCAATGGGTTGGCTGCCACCAAGATGGCTGCCCGGGAGATCATGATGATGGCTGCCCCTAGGGGCCGAACGCGGTGGAGTCCAGAAGTGAAGCCAGATGTGATATCCCTCTGTGTCATTGCGCCCTCGGCCCAGAAGTTTGGTTCTCAGCAATTGGAAATTACAACAGAAGTGGGTCGGCCCAAGATGGTGACGTGGGTCGCAGTCCGCATGCAGAGAGGGTCTTAGAATGACATACCCTAACATAGTGCCCTTTCCTCTGGCAGTCGAGCAGGTCGCACTATGGGCTGGGCAGTACTTTCATGGGTGTTTGCTTTGGCTGCAGTAATTGCACCTTGTGTGCTTGCTAGTGGCAGCGACAGTCAAGGGCCCTGAGTCTCAAGCTGGTGCCGCCTGTTCTTCTCACTTGGTGGTTGCGTGGGCCGCTGAGTTGGGCTCTGCGTTCTTTTGAGCAATTTCAATCGATCGGGCCATCTGCACCACTTCCTGTAGGGACCGATCACCTTTCTCCAGGAGTCGTTCCCGTATTTGATGGGAACAGAATCCAGCGACTAGCCCGTCATGAGTAGAGCCATTGCCTTTTTGTATTCAGTGCAGTTGTGAATTAATTGGTATGCTTGGTGGCCCACTGCTGCGATCACTATCGGCTGTGATTTCGTGGCGCCTCAGGTCAGCTTTCAAACAGTGCAGCCACATATCAAACTTTACGGAGGCCCCTGGATCCTTTGGATCCAGCTTCTCCAGTCAGATTTCCTTGTCCATGGCACTTTAAAATTCTGATTAATAAATATTATCACAATCAATGACCACTCACAGACACAAAGCAAGAGTCAAAGGCTTTACTGATCAGAAGACCCAGACATACCTCTACATGCTGCTGGCTCATGTCCAAGATAGGTATAATGGAAGAAACTAGGGCTCTCTGCCTTTATTAGGGTATCTTATGGGGAGGAGCTACAGGTACAGAAGGCAGGCCAGCCTGCCCAGCCCAGTGAGGTCATGCCCGCAGTATCATGTTCCATCACATACAGTGAGTGTGAAAATGGAGGGGAACTCCCTGATTTGCCTATGAAACACAAAGGCAGTGGGCCTAGTCATGAGTTGAGTCGATTCATGGATTCGCCAGCTGTCTGTCACTTTAGTGGCTTAGTTTACACCATATTTCATGGAGGTATGGAGTGTGCAGCCCTGCTTGTCAGCTTGAAGGAGCTGCTCTTCAAGTTCTGGTGGCATTTCAGCCCAAAGTTCCTGATATTTGGGCACCAGATAAAGAGAAGGGAAGATCAGTTGAGGGTTGTCCTCATCAGTCTGGTACTGGGCCTGGCCAAGAGGGCCATCCATGGGTCCAGGTAGTGGGCTGTTTAGACTAAATGCCTGGACCCATGGATGAGGGTGCAGCTCGAACTGAATGCCTGACCCTCTTCTGAGGACACCTGTGTGTCTGTGCGTACCTGAAGAAGGAGCATTCAATGCTCACAGGCAGTTTGGAGGGCCTCCTGGAATGGTTGACTCCCCAAGGATTTGACAGTATTGATGAAGATAATCATGTTTCAATTTGTAACTTACAATGTAGTGCTGTTAACTTTTGGATTAAGTATAATAATGGGGTGGTATTAATTTACTGCAAAAAAAAGGCAATAAAAGGGATGGTACTGAGGGAATGTCATAATGTCTGGATGACCTATTCCAGAACCTCACTGGAATTAGAGAGGAGTGGGGGGGGGGGGGGGAGGAGGGGGTAATGTTGGTTCCCAGTTCCTGTTCTCTATTCTTTTGTGCTAGATAGTGCAAGGAGCCCATGGGAACAGCATGACCACTCTGCCTGGCCTTGAGGCCTGGTCTGATCCCCTCTTCCATCACCATGGCTGACAGCTTCCCACACAACATTCGCTCCCACTATGACAGGTGAGGACTGGGTCTCCATGCTGGATGGCCGTGTAGGGAGAGCTTGACTCACAGTGAATTCCTCTGTCAGACCTGGGAAAGGTTAGAAAGGTTTATCCTGCTGAAGGAGAGCTGGGAGAACTGGAGAAGATGTGCTTGTTCTCCTTGGAGTCAGGAAGGTGGAGATGTGAGAGAGGAGAGGAGCAACATCAGAAAACCCCACCCCACCTTATCCTTCCCTCCTCCCTACTGCCAGGCAGAAGAATTGTGTTTGGAAACATAAATCTCCAGGTTTAAGGACAGCTTCTTTACTGTTGTGATCACAATCTTGAATGGAAAAGGATGACCCCTTATTCTCATAAAACCACCTCAACGCAAACTCTGCACAGTTTTATATCAGAAATGTGCCTGGGACCAGTGGGTTAATTGGCCGCTTGACACTAACACCCTCCCCCCCCCACCCAGTGTGTGAGTGGGGGGGGGGGGTAGAATCTGGGGAAGTTGATAGGAATGTGGGGAGAATAGAAAATGGAATTGATGTACAATCAATACAAATGGATGGTATTAGCAGAGTTGATAGGCTGAAGGGCCTGTTTAAGTAATGTACCTCTCTCAACAAATTCAATGAAACCTGATAAAGTATAAACTTCCCTTTAGGATAGGGATGATAATCAAGCAGTCACCACGGCAACCAGTGCTTGTTCAGCCATCCTAAAGAAGCCAGAGAACATCTCTCAACGTCCAGACATCTTAGAAGCTGAGATTGAGAAAGGAGGTAAATGGGGCCATTGCCCGGCGGTGGTAGTGGGGTGGGCAGGAAGCCTCGCACGATTCTGGGAGGCCTGCCAGTTGCTCCACTGTCTCCAAAAATTGGTGTCAAGACATCTCTGCCTGCTGAGTAACATGTCTTGACCATGCTCTAGGGTAGTGTGTAATGGGACGGTACAGAGGGAGCTTCACTCTGTGTCTGACCTTGGAGTGTGTGATGAGACAGTGCAGAGGGAGCTTCACTCTGTGTCTGACTCTGGGACTGTGTGATGGGAGGAGGCAGAGGGAGCTTCACTCTATGTCTGACATCGGGAATGTGTGATGAGATGGTGCGGAGGGACCTTCACTCAGTGTCTGACCTTGGGAGTGTGTGTTGGGTCGGTGCAGAGGGAGATTCACTCTATGTCTGACCCTGGGAGTAAGTTATGGGACAGTGCAGAGAGAGCTTCACTCTGTTTCTGTTCAAGAGAGTGTGTGAGGGGACAGTGTGGAGGGAGGTTCACTCTCTGTATGATCCTGGGAGTGTATGATCAGATAGGGCAGAGGGTGCTTCACTCTGCATCTGATCCTGGGGTGTGTGATAGGATGATGTGGAGGTAGCCTCACTCTGTGTCTGACTCTGGGAGTCTGTGAAGAGATGGTGTTGAGGGAACTTCACTCTGTGTCTGACCCTGGAAGCATGGGATGGGACAATATAAAGGGAGCTTCATGGAACCATAGAACATTACAGCATTGAAAACAGGCCCTTTGGTCGTTCTAGTCTGTGCTGAACTATTATTCTGCCTCGTCTCACTGACTAGCACCCGATCCATATTCCTCCATATTCTCCCATCCCTTCCTTTTCTTCAATGTTAAAATTGAGCCCACTCAATAACCCAATTAAATGTAAGAGAGCGTTAACTTATATTAAGAAATTAAAAGTTGATATTGCATTTTTGAAAGAAACTAATTTAACTGAAATTGAACATCAAATGTTAAAGAAAGACTGGGTGGGTCAAGTTTTTTAATTCTTATAATATTAAAGCTAGAGGGGTGGCAATTTTGGTTCATAAAAAAATTGCCATTTACTTTGGAATCATTATATGATTCAATAGGGAGAATTTTGTGAATAAATTGTAAAATTTATTCTGAGTCTTGGACTTTGGTTAATATTTATGCACCAAATGTGGATGATGAGGTGTTTATTCAGGATTTTTTAAACTTAATTAATCATAGTCTCATGATCAAGTTATGATAGAGGATGAATTTAATTGTTGTTTAGATCATTTTAGTGGATAAATCTGGTATGGTGATGCCTCGAACAAAGATGGCTAAAAAATTGTTAATTTTGATGAAGGAACTTAATTTGATTGATATATGGAAGAAATTAAACTCAAAAGAGAGGGACTACTCGTTTTATTCAGCTCAGTACAATAATTATTCTAGAAATGATTTTTTTTGTTATCGACTCAGTTATTGGGTAATGTAGTAGTGACTGAATATAAGCCTAGAATTTTGTCAGATCATTCACTTGTTTTATTACATATGCAGTAACAGAAAAAAATGTTTCTACATATCACTGTAAATATATTAATTAACTAATACAACAGTTTTTATATTTAAATAAGAATTCTGAGAACAATAAATTTGTATTATGGGTGCTTTAAAAGTGCATTTAAGAGGTCATATTATTAGTTTTACAGTCAAACTTAAAAAGGAATATTTAGCTGAGGTTGATATGTTAGAGAAAGATATAAATGTTCTGGAAAAAGAGGAATCCATTTGATAAAGAGAAAAAAGTACAATTAGATTCTAAGAAATTGAAATATAATACATTACAAACTTGTAGAGTTGAGTGTTTATTGCAAAGATGTAAACAAAAATATGAATTTAGAGAAAAGGCATATAAAGTTTTGGCATAGCAATTGAAATCTGAGCAAGTATCTAGAACAATAAAGGCAGTTAGAAAAAAATTGAAAATTTCTTATAAACCTCAGGATTTTAATAAGCAGTTTAAAGAATTTTATAAAAAATATATACTTCAGAACTGCAGCAAGATCAAAGTAAAATAGATGGATTTTTAATTAAGTTAAAATTACCTATTTTGAATGATTGGATTAAGGAACAATTTGAGAAGCCAATAGATTTTAAAGAAATTATATTAGTTCTTAATTCAATGTCAAATGGTAAATCTCCAGGAGAGGATGGTTTTACTATGAAATTTTATGAAATTTCAAAAATTATTACTTCTGTTGTTTGTTGAAGTTTTACAGCAGGCTAGAGATACATAATCTTTACCAGAATCTTTTTCACAAGCTATTATGATAGTTATTCTTAAAAAGGAAAAGGACCTTTTGAATCCTGGGTCTTATAGACCAATTTCATTATTTAATGTTGATTATAAGCTTTCGACTAAGATTCTAGCTAATAGGCTAGCACAATTTCTATCTTAGTTGATTCATATTGATCAAGTGGGTTTTATTAAGGGCAGATATTCTGCTGATAATGTAACTAAATTGATTAGTTTAATTAATATTTCATGGGAGAAATCCAACTTACCAATGGTCTTAACATTAGATGTCAAAAAGGCATTTAAATGGGTGGAATAGTGTTTTTTATTAAAGTGTTGGAAAAATTTTGGGTTGGACCAAGGTCTATAAAGTTGGATTAAGGCAATATATAAACAACTAAAAGCTAGATTTATGACAAATGTGCTTTTATCTGAATCTTTTAATTTAGAGATATCTCTAGACAGAGTTGTCCTCTGTCACCAGCATTATTTACATTGGGGATTGAACATCTAGCACAATTAATAAGACAAGAAAGGGATATAAAAGGTTGGATGCATTTAAGATTAGTTTATTTGCAGATGATGTGTTGATTTATTTAATGGAACCATAAGAGTGATTAAAAGTTTTACAGAAAAAGTTAATACAATATGGAGAATTATCGAGGTATAAAGTGAATTGGAATAAAAGTGAAATTATGCCATTGTCTGAAGCTGATTATTCTGTTTGTAAATGAGTAGCATGTTTTAAATGGACTGATCAAATTAAATATCTAGGTATTAAAATAGATAGACATATAAATCATTCATATGCTTTAAATTATTTGGCATTATTTTCCATAATTAGAAGATTTAATTAAATGGAAAGACTTGCCAATAACTTTAGTTGGTAGAGTGAATTGTGCAAAATTGAATGTATTTCCTAGACCAGTATTTTTTTCAATCAATTACTTATAGTATTCCTAATTTTTTAAAAAGATACAGTAGTTAAGAAATTTTTATGGAAGGGTAAAATGGGAATAGTATCTATTCATACATTAACATGAAAATATGAATTAAGGGGATTACAACTTCCACATTTTTAAAATTACGATAAGGCCGCTCAGCTAAAATTTATTAATAGAATGTTTGATCTTGATAGTCCTTTGACTTGGGTAGATATAGAATTAAATAAAATTAATGAGGATAGAAGGGATCAATTTGTTTATGAATGGAATGTTAAAGTATTAAGTTCTTATAAGTCGCCAATTTTATTTCATTTGATAGATATTTGGAATGGGATACATAATGAAATTGGTACTCAAGGTAAAATATCTAGATATACTTCTTTGTATCAGAATAAACATTTTCCTTTTATGGTTAATAATTACCTTCTTGGGGGGTGTGGCAAGATGGCGTAGAGTCTAGACGTGTAATCTCGACCTCTCTGGCCGGACTTTTAAGTACCCATTTTTTAACCCTTTGTTTTCAAGTTTAAACTTCTTAAATTTTAGTTTAATGTATTAAGGAACTATTATGGCCATTAATGGTAAAAAGATTAAACCTCAAGTGCAGAAGAAGTTACATTTTCAAAGTATTGAAGATTTGGGGCCTAAACAACTTGCTACAGCTTCAGGTTTAATTTCTTCAGTGCCTAAATTACATAGACTGCCTGTGGGAGCTGGAAAAAAAATGTCTACTACTCACCAAGTGAAGGACAATGCTGGAATTACCCGTTCTCTGGAGGAAGGTGCGTGTTCCCAAGAAGTGGGTCCTGATTCTGGCAACCTGCCGATTTTAACGGAGGGAGCACGCAGGAAGACGACGCCATTGTCTGAAATGCTTCAGGAAGCATTTCAACCTGAAGATCTCGATTTCATCTGTGATTTTTTGAAAAAACTGCGAGCTGTGAGGGGAGACCAGCGTTGACCCCCTGAGGAAGTCGGGGTGCCGTCGCTGGGAGTCCAGACCCGCAGTAAGACCACTAAAATGTCTGTTGTTGAGTTGCAGCAGGAGCTACAATTACCTGGTTCTGCCACTACATTAGAGAAAGCAGGGTTGAGCTTTTCTGAATTACAATGTAAGCAGTTAAATGCTGTCATTCAGCCTATAATGAATGAGCTGGCTCAAACGATAAGTTCAGAACTGAATACAGTTAAAGCACGTGTAGAAGCATCTTGTGAAGATTTTTAAAAATTTCAGTCTGCTTTTTTGGAATGTCAACAACAAGTGGCTTCTAATACAGAAAAAGTGTTGAAGGTTGAAAAATCCATTATAGAATTGCGAGAATGTGAGAAGGAGTTAGAGAGGAAAATAGACTATTTGGAGAATCAAAGTAGAAGGAATAATGTGAAAATTGTTGGTTTGCCAGAAGGTATGGAAGGACAAGATCCTCTTCATTTTTTTACAGACTGGATCCCACAAGTACTAGGGCAAGAATTTTTTTCTGAAGGCTTGGTATTGGAAAGAGCTCATAGAACTTTAAAGAGATTACCTTTACCTGGTCAGCCACCGAGACCTGTAATAATTCGATGTTTGAATTATTTGGATAGAGAAGCAATACTTCGACTGGCGGTGCAAAATGCGAGAAAACGACAAACTCCGTTATTGATTCAGAATAGCAGAATTTTTTCTATCCTGATTTGAGTCAAGAGGTTATTCAACATCGACGTCGATTTAATCCAGTTAAAGAAGTTTTGTGGCGTAAAGATTATAAGTCTACTTTTCGCTATCTGGCAGTGTTGAAGGTATTTCATGGAGACTATCAATCTCAGTTTTTTGAAGATGATCATGAAGCAATGATTTTTGCTGATTCATTGTCAGATATAAGAGGACAAAGACGTAGTCCACCATTGTCTCCTAAAGAAAAATCTGGTTGTTCTGGAAACGGAAGAAATGATAGAAATGGGAAAAACGGGAATGGAAAGAGTTCAACTTCTTTTGAAATGGGGTCTCCGAGTTTGGAACCTCTTGGATGAATAGCAGAATCTTCTTATTCATATTTTGTTTTTTACGTTATTATGATATTTTGAGATTTTTTTTTGTTTGGCTGGGGAGGAAGAGATTTGTTCTAGGTTCTATTAGTCATCAGCCACTGGTGAGTGATCCATACCCAAATTTTGTTTAGGGATTACTACCTTTTGGTAGTTTTTTTTTTGAGGGGGGGGGGGTTTGTTAATTTTTTTTTCTTATTTTTCTTTTATTTTCATTTTGTCTAGCTTTTACTTTGTGATTTTTTTTCTCCTATTGGACGGCCTATATATGATGATTTGAGTTTTTATATAAAGATATTATTGGTCTTTAGTAATATTAGTAGATATGTTAAAGTTGAGATTTACTACTTTTAATGTTCGAGGTTTAAACATTTCGATTAAGCGTAACGATGAGGGACAGCTATGGTATTGATAAGAATTCTTTGTTTTTTTATTTTTAAATTTGATCTTTGGTAAAATGTGTGTTTGGTAGCGATATGATTTTACCTGAAATGACTAAATTTGAGACTTTTCTTATGAAGGTACCAGAGAAGGGTTATATTTCATTTATGTATTAAATATTATAGGATGGTATGGATAAAAAGGGTTGGGATAAATCCAAATCTGTATAAGATTAAAATACCTTTAGATCTGATAGATTTATTGGGCAGTTTGCAACCTCTGAAAGGTTTGGGATTAGATAAATTTCAACTTGCTTTTGTATATTTAGCATTATTTGTAGAGAAAAATGTATTTTTAGTATGTGGAAAGATACAAATATGATTGATATTAATAGATGGCATAATGAGAGGACATACTGTTTAATAATGGAAAAAAATTACATATGTTTCGTGTGATAACTATAGCTTTTTTATTAGTAAGTGTTTGTTATATTCAGAATATTTATATTTTGATTAGATTTTAATATGTATGTTTAATTTTTCCTTAATATTTTATTTCTCTTTCTTTATGACTCTCCTTAGGAGAGCTGGCTGAAGGGGGGGGGGTTCTCTCTTTTTTCATTTTTTTTCTATAAATATAACGCTCATGTTTTTGGTTTATTGTTGTATATGCTATTTACTATCTGTATTTTGAACGAATAAATAAAGTTTAAAAAAAATTACCTTCTTAAGATTTAGGATCAGAAAGGGATTAAAATAGTAAATAATTGCCATGAATTAAGCCAGTTTCTTTCATTTGAAAGAATGAAAGAAAGATGTCAAGTACCAATTCAGACTCTTTTTTTGTTATTATCAAATTAAATCGATGTTGTATGATTCCTTTGGGAAATATTTGTTTCTTCCAAAAGAGTCCAAGTTTAAAATGATGGTTTGCGATGGAGGGAAGAAAGAATTTATATCTAAAATGTATAAATGATTGCAACAGAAAATGTCTAAAAATGATTTTCATTAATTAAGATTAAAATGGGAGAAAGATTTGGTAGTTGATTTGGATAGAGATCATTGGAAAACTATTTGTAATGATAGAATGACAAAAATTATAAATGTTCTGTAGAGACTTGTAAATTATAATTTTATTTGTCAATTATATTTAACTCTGGAGCTTTGAAAAAGATATAATTTGATTCTTTCCAATTTGTGTTTTCGATTTAATGGTCAGAAAGGTACGTTTTGACACTCATTATAGTCTTGTGATAAGGTTAAACCTCTTTGGTGTCATGCTAAGGATTGTTTATAGAATATTTTGAAAATAAAATTTTCTTTAGATTCAAAAATTCTTTAAATTGGTGATAAAAGTGGAATTTGTTTGGTATATAAGTTGGATAAATTTCAAATAGCTTTTCTGAGAATGGCATTAGCAGTGGCGAGGAAATGTATAGCAAGTACGTAGAAAAATCAGATAGAACTTAGTTTACAGAGATGGCATTGTGAATTATGGTCTTGTATTCCATTGGAAAAGATAACGTATAATTTGAGAGATAAATACTATATTTTTGGGAAGGTTTGGAGCCCATATTTGGATTATTTTAATTGGAAAATTTGAAGATTTTGATCTGGATGTAGTGGGATTTCCTTATTCCATAATGTATTAATTCTTGTTTTCATTTTCTCCTCTTTTTTTTTCCTTTCCTTTCATTTTTTAGGGGTTAATTGGGGTATGTAGGGTTAGGGATGGGAGGAGGGGGGTGTATTATTGTAGGGATTAGTTGGGGTAAGTCGGGTTAGAGATGGGAGGAGGGGGGTGTATTATTGTAGGGATTAGTTGGGGTAATTAGGGTTAGAGATGGGAAGAGGGGGGTGTATTATTGTAGAGATTAGTTGGGGTAAGTAGGGTTAGAGATGGGAGGGGGGGCGTATTATTGTTGGGGATAGGGTTGGATTGAAAGTTTTTTGGTTTTTTTAATATATAACTTGGTGGCATGCCACTTGGCAGGCGAACTGGCCCCGGTTGTAATCCACATGGCGAACCAGCCGGCCAAATTGGCGCCATCAGGGATTTCCCCTTCTTCTTAGCACCGGGCTCAGAAGCCCGCGCTGGGGGACCACGTGACGTCTGAGTGACGTCGGCGCCCTCCAGTGCAGTTCTCAACCAGTTCTGGGCTGGGAGTATAAGTCCAGCCCAGCAGCCAGCAATAAACCAGGTTTCTGTTCACTGAGCTCAACCCGTCTGGTTGTGTGTTCTTTCAGTAGCAGTGTAGCTGCCGCTACAAAACCATGTTAAATTTAAAGATATATTTGTATTATTATATTATTGGTGTAAACATGGTTGCTTATATTTTAAATAAAATATTAAAAAAAATTGAGCCCACATTCACCACTTCATCTAGCAGATTATTCCACACTCCCACGCTATCTGTTTGAAGAAATCCCCTAATGTTCCCCTTAACCTTATCCCCTTTCACCCTTAACCCATATCCTCTGGTTTGAATCTCACTTACCATCAGTGGAAAAAAAGCCTTCTTTCATTTACTCTGCATTATCTATACCCCTCATAATTTTGTAAACCTCTATCAAATCCCCCTCATTCTTCTACACTCCAGGGAATAAAGTCGTAACCTGTTTAACCTTTCCTTGTAACTCAGTTCCTCAAGTCCTGGCAACATCCTTGTAAATCTTCTCTGCACTCTTTCAATTTTATTGATATCTTTCCTATAGTTAGGAGACCAAAATTTTACATGATATTTCAAATTTGGCCTCACCGATGTTTTATACAACTTTACCATAATATCCCAACTCCTATACTAAATACTTTGATTTATGAAGACCAATATGGTAAAAGCTCTCATTACAACCCCAAACTTCACATTGTCTCCCAAAGCAACCTTGTGTCTTCTTTTTGGCTTACTGTATCCCTCATAAGTTTTTTTCCTGCATTTTTATGCTCCTCAAGTACCTCATTTGCCATTGATGCCTATACCTGCTATAAATCTCTCTTTTCTTCTTAACCAGATCTCCAATATCCCTTGAAAACAAAGGTTCCCCGTGACTGTTAACTTTGCCTTTAATCCAGGGGTCCCCAAATTTTTTTAAACCATTGACCCTTCATGGAATCCACGATCCTCATAGACTACCAGGCATGTACAAATAAATAATGGTGGAGAGAGAGCTTTACTCTGTGTCTGCCCTGGGAGTGTGTGATGGGACAATATGGAGGGAGCTCCACTGTGTCTCTGACCCTGGGAGTGTGTGATGGGATGATGTGGAGGGAGCTCCACTCTGTGTCTGACCCTGGGAGTGTGTAATGGGATGATGTGTAGGGAGCTCCACTCTGTGTCTGACCCCAAGAATGTGTGTGACGGATGGTGAAATGGGAGATCCTCTCTATGTCTGATGCTTGCTATCCATGTCCTGAGAGTGCATGGCTAGATAACTTAATTCCCAGTGTATTGTCTCTCCATGCCCTTTGGTTTGTGTCTCTCACTGTGGATTTCTCTACATCATATTGCTGGTCAGCACTGGAGAGTAAGCAGCTGATACCCTGTCCTGAGGATGCTCCATGTGTGGCATCTCCATCTGGTGGAGAAGCTGAGGACGGAGTGCAGGAAAACACCTTGGAACTGTTGGATCTGGAGCTGTCAGAGCTGAGACTCTTGTCTCGATCATCATCATTCCTGGAAGTGAGTGGAGAGTGGACAACCAGCAGTGACACTAAGGTCAGTGTAGTGGAAGTGGGTTCAACCTGCACCACCCACCTACTCCCCACAGCCACAGAATTCCACAGCACGGAACAGGCCATTTGGCCTGACATGTCCATGCTGATCTTGTTGATCCTTATTGTCATGGTTCAGCCCAGATGCTGAACCATTCCTGTCCATGGGGTGAATGGGGTGGTGTGGAGTGAGGGATCTTGGACCCTGTCCCTTTGTGACTGAACTCTGAAAACTTCATGGCATGGATTCTTGTCTAGGAACACGGGCAGATCTCTGCACCATTGTTGCGGTTTACTAAATGCACAATGTGCCTGGGGACGGAGCGAAGGCTGTCACTGCCGATTAAATAAGGAGAGCTGGTATGTCCCAGTTGTGTCATGAGGGGTTAACAGGAAAAGGTAAAGGGGAGGGAAGAGATGGGTTGTGAGAGAGCAGTCATGGCTGTCATCTCTTCATCATAGTGACCAAGCCTTGCTGTGGCCAAGGTCTGTGGCCCTATTCTGTCTGCTGGGGTGGGTAGGTAGTTTAACTCGAGTACAAGCTTTCCCATGCATTTTCCACCAGCCCCGGTACCAGCCACCAACCTCCTTCCCTTCCGATGTGAAATTTGCCTGGGAAGGTTTAAATTAGTTTGGCAGGGGGGATGGGGAACAGAGTGTGAGAGCAGTGTCCAGGGAGTATGGCCACCTAGATAGGAATAAAAAAGATAACAAAGGTAGGATGGAGATTAGGGTAGAAGGTAAAAAAGAGAATAAATGTGAGGGTCATTCTCTGAGATGCATATATTTTAATGCAAGAAGCATAGTGAACAAGGTAGATGAGCTGAGAGCATGGATAGATACTTGGGGTCACGATATTGTGGCAATTAGTGAGACCTGGCTACAGGAGGGGCAGGACTGGCAACTTAATATTCCAGGATACATTTGTTTTAGATGTGATAGATCAGGGGGTAAAAAAGGAGGAGGAGTTGCTCTGCTTGTTAAGGAGGACATTACTGCCGTGAGGTGGCAGGATGGTATGGAGGGATCGACCAGTGAGGCTGTTTGGGTGGAATTGAGGGGTGGAGGAGGCAAGAGGGTGCTAATAGGGGTGTATTACAGACCACCAAATGGGCCAAGAAAATTAGAGGAACAAATTTGTAGGGAGATAACGTATATGTGTGAAAATCATAAGGTAGTGATCATGGGAGATTTTAACTTCCCACACATTGATTGGGATACCCATACGGTTAGAGGGCTGGATGGGCTGGAGTTCGTTAAATGTGTTCAGGATTGTTTTCTAAATCAGTTAGTAGAAGAACCGACTCGGGATGGTGTAATACTGGATCTCCTGTTAGGGAACGAGCTAGGTCAGGTAGCGGACATTAATATTGGAGAACCAATTGGGTCTAGTGATCATAATTCTGTTAGTTTTAGGGTAGTTTTAGGGAAGAGCAAGGAGAGGCCTAAAGTTGAGGTTCTGGATTGGAAAAGAGCAAATTTCGAAGGAATAAGAAGGGATTTGGGGAGTATTGAGTGGGACAGGATATTTTCAGGTGAGGATGTTAATGAATAATGGAGGATATTCAAAAAAGAAATTTTGAGGGTACAGAGTAGTTATGTCCCAGTGTGGATCAAAGGAAAGGCTGGAAGTCATAGGGAGGCTTGGTTTTCGAGGAATATTGGAAATTTGGTTAGGAGAAAAAGGGAGGTGTACAAGAGGTATAAAGAGCAGGGAGCTGAGAAGTTGAAGGAGGACTACAAGGAGTGTAGAAGGAATCTTAAGAAAGAAATTAGAAAGGCCAAAAAAGGCATGAAGAGGCTTTGGCTGACAGAGTAAAAATAAATCCAAAGGATTTCTATAAGTACATTAAAAGTAAAAGATTAGTGAGAGATAAAATTGGACCCCTTGTAGATAGCGAGGGTAGGCTGAGTGAGAAGTCAGAGGAAATGGGGGAAATTTTGAATGATTTCTTTGCCTCGGTATTCACTAGGGAAAAAAATGTTGAACCAGTTGAAGTAAAGAAAAATAATGGGGAGGTCATGAAGCATATAAGGATAACCGAGGAGGTAGTGATGGCTATGTTAAAAAAGATAAAGGTGGATAAATCTCCCGGACCGGACAAAATATTCCCTAGGACACTCAGGGAGGCTAGTGGACAGTTAGTGGGGCCATTAACAGAGATATTTAGGATGTCACTGGCCACGGGGATGGTGCCAATGGATTGGAGGGTGGCGCATGTGGTTCCTCTGTTTAAGAAGGGGTCCAAATGCAAACCTGGGAATTATAGGCCTGTAAGTCTGACGTCTTGGTGGACAAGTTGATGGAAAGTGTTCTGAGGGATGCTATTTACAAATTTTTGGAGGAACAGGGATTGATAGGGAGTAATCAGCATGGTTTTGTCAGGGGTAGATCATGCTTGACAAACCCGTTTGAGTTCTTCGAGGGGGTTACGAAAAAGGTTGATGAAGGGAAAGTTGTGGATGTTGTCTATTTGGACTTTAGTAAAGCTTTTGACAAAGTTCCCCACAGGAGGTTAGGAAAAAAGGTGGAGGCATAAATAAAGAGGTAGTGAAATGGATTCAGCAGTGGTTGGTTGGGAGGTGTCAGAGAGTAGTGGTAGAAAATTGTTTGTCCAATTGGAGGCCGGTGACTAGTGGAGTTCCTCAGGGTTCGGACCTAGGTCCACTATTATTTGTTATATATATTAATGATCTGGATGTAGGGGTGGAAAATTGGATAAGCAAGTTTGCGGATGACACAAAGATTGGTGGTGTTGTGGACAGTGAGGTAGATTAACGTAGATTAAAAGGTAATTTAGGAAGGCTGGAGGTGTGGGCTGAGAAATGGCTGATGGAATTTAATACAGATAAATGTAAGGTGCTACATTTTGGAAAGGCAAATTTAAATAGGTCATATACATTGAATGGTAGACAATTGAGGATTGCAGAGCAACAAAGGGATTTAGGAGTTATGGTAAATAGTACCCTCAAGGCTGATACTCAGGTAGATGGTGTGGTGAAGAAGGCATTTGGAACGTTGGCCTTCATAAATCGGAGTATTGAATTCAAGAGTAGGGAGGTTATGATGAAATTGTACAGGGCATTGGTGAGGCCAAATTTGGAGTACTGTGTACAGTTTTGGTCACCAAATTATAGGAAAGATATAAACAAAATAGAGAGAGTGCAGAGAAGGTTCACGAGAATGTTGACAGGATTTCAGGGTCTGAGTTACAGGGAAAGGTTGTGCAGACTGGGGCTTTTTTCTCTGGAGCGTAGAAGATTGAGAGGGGACTTGATAGAGGTGTTTAAGATTTTAAAAGGGACAGACAGAGTAAATGTGGATAGGCTTTTTCAATTAAGAAAGGGGGGGATTCAAACTAGAGGACATGGTTTAAGATTGAAGGGGGAAAATTATAAGGGGAACATGAGGGGAAATTTCTTTACGCAGAGGGTGGTGGGGATGTGGAATGAGCTTCCGGCAGACGTGGTCGAGGCGGGATCATTGGTTACATTTAAGGAAAGACTGGATCGTTACGTGGATAGGAGGGGACTAGAGGGGTATGGACCGGGTGCTCGTCAGTGGGACTAGGAGGGTGGGGATTTGCTACGGCATGGACTAGTAGGGCCGAACTGGTCTGTTCTGTGCTGTAAGTGGTTATATGGTTATAGATCACTGGCAGGGATTCCCATGCACAGCTTGGTGGGGGTGTGGTGCAAGCTGCTAAAAGTGGGGATCATGGCAATGTTCAAAGTGCATTTAGACAGGATCTCAGTTGGGAAAGGTTTACAGGGCTCTGGACAAAACGCAGGCAAATGGGACTCGCTCAGGTGGGTCTCGGCCAGCAGAGATGGATTGGGGTGAAGGGCATGTTCAAGTCCTGTTACCTCTGAATTCAAACAGGCTGGCAAGTCCTCTCAGCACCGGACCCAGAACCTCTCAGCCTCAGTCCCAGCACCCTGCATTTCTCCGCACCAGATCATGGCACACAGCACCTCTTTGCACAAGACCACAGTATGCAGCACCTCTCAGCATCAGACCAGACCTCCCAGCCCTCTCAGCACCCAGCACATCACATCACTCAGCACTTCACAGTACCCAGCACCTCACAGCACCTAACTCTCACAGCGTGCAGCACTTCTCAGCACTGAGCACCCAGCCCTCACTCTCATTGTCCACACATTGGCAATTCTTGTCAATCAACTATCCCCCCCACCCCATTTTAAGCTCAAAGGACCAGATCAATTTTTCCATTGGGATTTAAGTATCAACAACTATAGTCACTCCAGTAACAGTAGGTTTGACACTGGTGTAGAGAATGTGTTGCACAATATTTGGTTGACTGCACACAAGGGATGGGTGTTAATGGATCTGCATTTTGAAACAATCCCAGGTTTGCAACCTTCAACATAAGGGGTCTTTTTTTTTTTCACACCATAAACCACACTGACCAAGATACATACATTTTCCTTTTCAAATATATACAGTGTCATTTTCTCACCCCCCTCCCTCCTCCCATCCCACCCTCCCTACTCCCCCCCCATTCATTTAAAGTACAAAATCTAAGACACATTAAACCAGTCAAACAATGTTGTCATTCAATAAAAATAAACAAGAAATTCCACTGAGTCAATTCTTTTCATTTCCTTCTCCTTTCGTTAATTTAGGTGGTAGATGTCCCCGGTAGGTTTTCTCTATTGTGTTTCTTGTATGGCTCCCATATTTGTTCAAATATTTCAATATTATTTCTTAAATTATATGTTATTTTTTCTAATGGAATACATTTATTCATTTCTACATACCACTGTTGTATTCTCAAATTATCTTCCAATTTCCAGGTTGACATAATACATTTTTTTTGCTATGGCTAGAGCTATCTTAACAAATCTTTTTTGTGCACCATCCAAATCAAGTCCAAATTCTTTATTTTTTATGTTACTTAGGAGGAAGTTCTCTGGGTTTTTTGGTATATTGTTTTCTGTAATTTTATTTAATTTCTGGTTTAGATCTTCCCAAAATTTTTCTACTTTCTCACATGTCCAGATTGCATGAATTGTTGTTCCCATTTCTTTTTTACAATGAAAACATCTGTCAGATACTGTTGGGTCCCATTTATTTAACTTTAGAGGTGTAATGTATAGCCTGTGTATCCAGTTATATTGTATCATACGTAACCTCGTATTTATTGTATTTCTCATCGTTCCAGAGCATAACTTCTCCCATGTTTCCTTCTTTATCTTTATATTTAAATCTTATTCCCATTTTTGTTTAGTTTTACCATTTGTTTCCTCATTCTCCTTTTCTTGCAGTTTAATATACATATTTGTTATAAATCTTTTGATTGTCATTGTATCTGTAATCACATATTCAAAGTTACTTCCCTCTGGTAACTTCAGACTACTTCCTAATTTGTCCTTCAAGTAGGATCTCAATTGGTAATATGCCAACACTGTATCTTGAGTTATATTATATTTATCCTTCATTTGTTCAAAGGATAATAATCTATTTCCTGAAAAACAATTTTCTATTCTTTTGATCCTTTTTTCTCCCATTCTCTAAAGGAAAGGTTATCTATTGTAAAAGGGAGTAACTGATTTTGCGTCATTATTAGTTTTGGTAATTGGTAATTTGTTTTATTCCTTTCTACATGAATCTTCTTCCAAATATTGAGCAGATGATGTAATACTGGAGAACTCCTACGTTGTACCAATTTTTCATCCCATTTATATAATATGTGTTCAGGTATCTTTTCCCCCATTTTATCTAGTTCTAATCTAGTCCAATCTGGCTTTTCCCTTGTTTGATAAAAATCTGATAGGTATCTTAATTGTGCGGCTCTATAATAATTTTTAAAGTTTGGCAGTTGTAAGCCTCTTTGTTTATACCATTCTGTTAATTTATCTAGTGCTATCCTCGGTTTCCCCCCTTTCCATAAAAATTTCCTTATTATTTTCTTTAACTCCTTGAAGAATTTCTCTGACAAGTGTATTGCCAATGCCTGAAATAGGTATAGTATCCTTGGGAAAATGTTCATTTTAATACAGTTTATCCTTCCTATTAGTGTTAGTGGTAAATCTTTCCAATGCTCTAAATTGCCCTGTAATTTTTTCATTAGTGGATAATAATTGAGTTTATATAGATGGCCGAGATTTTTATTTATTTGTATACCTAAGTATCTTATTGCTTGCATTTGCCATCTGAATGGTGATTCCTTCTTAAATTTTGAGAAATCCGCATTATTCATTGGCATTGCTTCACTTTTATTTACGTTAATCTTGTAACCCGACACTTCTCCATATTCCTTCAATTTCTTATATAATTCTTTTATTGATAGTTCTGGTTCTGTTAAGTATACTATAACATTGTCCGCAAATAAACTGATTTTATATTCCTTGTCTTTTATTTTTATCCCTTTTATATTATTTTCTGTTCTTATCAATTCTGCTAGTGGTTCTATAGCTAACGCGAACAATAAGGGTAATAGTGGGCATCCCTGCCTTGTTGATCTGCTTAAATTAAATTGCTTTGATATATATCCATTTACTGTCACTTTCGCCAATGGCCCCTTATATAATGCTTTAATCCAATTAATATACTTCTCTGGTAAACTGAATTTTTGCAATACTTTGAATAAATAATTCCATTCTACTCTGTCAAAGGCCTTCTCTGCGTCTAAAGCAACTGCTACTGTTGGCGCTTTACTCCCTTCTACTGCATGAATTAAGTTAATAAATTTACAAATATTGTCTGTTGTCCGTCTTTTTTTAATAAATCCAGTTTGGTCTAGATTTACCATTTTAGGTACATAATCTGCTAATCTGTTTGCTAATAGTTTAGCTATTATCTTATAATCTGTGTTAAGTAATGATATTGGTCTATATGATGCTGGTGCGAGTGGATCTTTCCCTTGCTTTGGTATTACTGTAATTATTGCTGTTTTACATGAATCTGGTAAGCTTTGTGTTTTGTCAATCTGGTTGATTACTTCCAGGAGGGGAGGAATTAATAAATCTTTAAATGTTTTATAGAATTCTATTGGGAATCCATCCTCTCCTGGTGTTTTATTATTTGGTAGTTTTTTTATTATCACTTGTATTTCTACTATTTCAAATGGTTCTGTTAATTTATTTTGTTCCTCTATTTGTAATTTTGGTAGTTCAATTTTAGTTAAAAATTCATCTATTTTGCCTTCTTTCCCTTCGTTTTCAGTTTGGTATAATTGTTCATAGAATTCTCTAAAGTTTTCCTTGATCTCCGCTGGATTATATGTGATTTGTTTGTCTTTTTTCCTTGATGCCAATACCATTTTCTTAGCTTGTTCCATCTTAATCTGCCATGCTAGAATTTTATGCTTTTTTTCCCCTAGTTCATAATATTTCTGTTTTCTCTTCATTATGTTCTTCTCCACCTTATATGTTTGTAGTGTTTCATATTTTATTTTTTTATCTGCCAATTCTCTTCTTTTAGTTGTATCTTCCTTCATTGCTAATTCTTTTTCTATATTTACTATTTCCCTTTCCAACTGCTCTGTTTCCTGATTGTAGTCCTTCTTCATCTTGGTTACATAACTTATTATTTGCCCTCTAATGAACGCTTTCATTGCATCCCATAGTATAAACTTATCTTTCACTGATTCTGTATTTATTTCAAAGTACATTTTAATTTGTCTTTCAATTAATTCTCTAAAATCCTGCCTTTTAAGTAGCATGGAGTTTAATCTCCATCTATACATTCTTGGAGGGATGTCCTCTAACTCTATTGTCAATATCAAGGGTGAATGGTCCGATAATATTCTAGCTTTATATTCTGTTTTTCTTAGTCTATCTTGCATACGAGCTGATAACAGAAATAGGTCTATTCTTGAGTATGTTTTATGTCTACCCGAATAATATGAATATTCCTTTTCCTTTGGGTGTTGTTTCCTCCATATATCCAAAAGTTGCATTTCTTGCATCGATTTAATTATAAATTTGGTTACTTTGTTCTTTCTGTTAATTTTTTTCCCAGTTTTATCCATATTTGAATCCAAATTAAGGTTGAAATCCCCTCCTATTAATATGTTCCCTTGCGTATCTGCTATCTTCAAAAAAATATCTTGCATAAACTTTTGATCTTCTTCGTTAGGTGAATATACATTGAGTAGATTCCAAAACTCCGAATATATCTTACATTTTATCATTACATATCTCCCTGCTGGATCTATTATTTCCTCTTCTATTTTAATTGGTATATTTTTACTGATTAATATAGCTACTCCTCTTGCTTTTGAATTATACGACACTGCTATTACATGTCCTACCCAATCTCTCTTTAATTTCTTGTGCTCCAATTCAGTTAAATGTGTTTCTTGCACAAATGCTATATCAAGTTTTTCTTTTTTCTGTAAATTTAGCAGTTTTGCTGTATTGAACTCCTTCCTCTTCTTTTTTTTTTTTTAAATTTTTTATTTTTCACACCATAAATCACAATAGCCATGATATACACTTTTTCTTTTCCACACATTTACAGTGACTTTTTCTCCCTCCCCCCTCCCTCCTCCCAAGCCACCCCCCCATCCCCCCCCCCTCTCATCCATTTTAGTTATACAATCTAGGTTGCATTAATTCAGTTAGACAATGTTGTCATTCAACAAAAATACACCAGAAATTCTACTGAGTCCATTCTTTTCTTTTCTTCTCCTTCCATCAACTTAGGTAATGTTTGTTCCCGGTAGGTTTTCGCTATTGTATTTAATGTAAGGCTCCCATACTTGTTCGAATATTTCAATATTATTTCTTAAACTATATGTTATTTTTTCTAATGGAATACATTTATTCATTTCTATATACCATTGTTGTATTTTCAAATTATCTTCCAATTTCCAGGTTGACATAATACATTTTTTTGCTACGGCTAGGGCTATCTTAACAAATCTTTTTTGTGCATCCTCCAAGTCAATTCCAAATTCTTTATTTTTTATGTTACTTTGGAGAAAGATCTCTGGATTCTTTGGTATATTGTTTTCTGTTATTTTATTTAATATCTGATTGAGATCATCCCAAAATTTTTCTACTCTCTCACATGTCCAGATTGCATGAATTGTTGTTCCCCTTTCTTTTTTACATCGAAAACATCTATCAGATACTGTTGGGTCCCATTTATTTAACTTTTGCGGTGTAATGTATAGTCTGTGTAACCAATTATATTGTATCATACGCAGCCTCGTATTTATTGTATTTCTCATCGTTCCAGAGCATAACTTCTCCCATGTTTCCTTTTTTATCTTTATATTTAAATCTTGTTCCCATTTTTGTTTAGTTTTACCATTTGTTTCCTCATTTTCCTTTTCTTGCAGTTTAATATACATATTTTTTATAAATCTTTTGATTAACATTGTATCTGTAATCACATATTCAAGGTTACTTCCCTCTGGTAAACTCAAGTTGCTTCCTAATTTATCTTTCAAGTAGGATCTCAGTTGGTAATATGCCAGCGCTGTATCTCCCGTTATATTGTACTTATCTCTCATTTGTTCAAAGGATAAGAATCTACTTCCTGAAAAACAATTTTCTATTCTTTTAATCCCTTTTTTTTCCCATTTTCTAAAGGCAAGGTTGTCTATTGTAAAAGGGAGTAGCTTATTTTGCGTCAATATTAGTTTTGGTATTTGGTAATTTATTTTATTTCTTTCTACATGAATCTTCTTCCATATATTGAGGAGATGGTGTAATACTGGAGAAGTTCTATGTTGTACCAATTTTTCGTCCCATTTATATAATATGTGTTCAGGTATCTTTTCCCCTATTTTATCTAATTCTAGTCTCGTCCAGTCTGGTTTTTCCCTTGTTTGATAAAAATCTGATAGGTACCTTAATTGTGCGGCTCTATAATAATTTTTGAAGTTTGGCAATTGTAAGCCTCCTTGTTTATACCATTCTGTTAATTTGTCTAGTGCTATCCTCGGTTTCCCCCCTCTCCATAAAAATCTCCTTATTATTTTCTTTAACTCTTTGAAGAATTTTTCTGTCAGTTGTATTGGCAATGCCTGAAATAAGTATAGTATCCTTGGAAAAATGTTCATTTTAATACAGTTTATCCTTCCTATCAGTGTTAGTGGTAGCTCTTTCCAATGCTCTAAATCGTCCTGTAATTTTTTCATTAGTGGATTGTAATTGAGTTTATATAATTGGCCTAGATTTTTGTTTATTTGCACACCTAGGTATCTTATTGCCTGCGTTTGCCATCTGAATGGGGATTCCTCCTTAAATTTTGAGAAATCCGCGTTATTCATAGGCATTGCTTCACTTTTATTTACGTTTATCTTGTATCCCGACACTTCTCCATATTCCTTCAATTTCTTATATAGTTCTTTTATTGATAGTTCTGGTTCTGTTAAGTACACTATCACATCATCTGCAAACAGACTGATTTTATATTCCCTGTCTTTTATTTTTATTCCTTTTATATTATTATCTCTTCTTATCGATTCTGCTAGTGGTTCTATAGCTAGCGCAAACAATAATGGTGATAGTGGGCATCCCTGCCGCGTTGACCTGCTTAAGTTAAATTGCTTTGATACATGTCCATTTACTGTCACTTTCGCTAACGGTCCCTTATATAATGCTTTAATCCAATTAATATACTTCTCCGGTAAACTGAATTTTTGCAATACTTTGAACAAGTAATTCCATTCTACTCTGTCGAAGGCCTTCTCTGCGTCTAAAGCAACTGCTACTGCCGGTGCTTTATTTCCTTCTACTGCATGAATTAAGTTAATAAATTTACAAATATTGTCTGTTGTGCGTCTTTTTTTGATAAATCCAGTTTGGTCTAAATTTACCATTTTTGGTACCTGTTCTGCTAATCTGTTCGCTAATAGTTTAGCTATTATCTTATAATCTGTGTTTAGCAGAGATATTGGTCTATATGACGCTGGTGAGAGTGGATCTTTCCCTTGTTTTAGTATCACTGTAATTATTGCTGTTTTACATGAATCTGGTAAGTTTTGTGTCTCATCAATCTGGTTGATTACATCCAGGAGGGGCGGTATTATTAGGTCTTTAAATGTTTTGTAGAATTCTATTGGGAGTCCATCCTCTCCTGGTGTCTTATTATTTGGTAAATTTTTTATTATCTCTTGTATTTCTACTGTTCCAAATGGTTCTGTTAATTTATTTTGTTCCTCTATTTGTAGTTTTGGTAGTTCAATTTTAGTCAAAAATTCATCTATTTTCCCTTCTTTCCCTTCGTTTTCGGTTCGGTATAATTGTTCATAGAATTCTCTGAAGTTTTCCTTAATTTCTTTTGGATTATATGTAATTTGTTTGTCTTTTTTCCTTGTTGCCAATACCATTTTCTTAGTTTGCTCTGTCTTAAGCTGCCATGCTAGGATTTTGTGTGTTTTTTCCCCTAGTTCATAATATTTCTGTTTTGTCTTCATTATATTCTTCTCCACCTTATATGTTTGTATTGTTTCATATTTTATTTTTTTATCCGCCAATTCTCTTTTTTTGGTTGTATCTTCCTTTATTGCTAATTTTTTTTCTATGTTTATTATTTCCCTTTCCAACTGCTCTGTTTCCTGATTATAGGCCTTCTTCATCTTGGTTGCATAACTTATTATTTTCCCTCTAATGAATGCTTTCATTGCGTCCCATAGTATAAACTTATCTTCCACTGATTCTGTATTTACTTCAAAGTACATTTTTAATTGTTTTTCAATAAATTCTCTAAAATCCTGTCTTTTAAGTAGGAACTCCTTCCTCTTCTTCAGGATTTCAAAACTTATGTCTGGATAGAAAAAAATTTTTTGACCTTTGTATTCCAGTGGCTTTTTGTCTTCTCTTATTTTCTTCATTGCTTTCTCCAATATATTTTCTCTTGTTGTATATCTTAAAAATTTTACTAAAATGGATCTTGGTTTTTGCTGCGGTTGTGGTTTTGGGGCTAATGTTCTATGTGCCCTCTCTATTTCCATTTCTTCCTGTAATTCTGGTCTTCCTAGTACCCTGGGGATCCAATCTTTTATAAATTCTCTCATATTCTTGCCTTCTTCATCTTCCTTAAGGCCCACTATCTTTATATTATTTCTTCTATTATAGTTTTCCATTATATCTATCTTCTGAGCTAACAGCTCATGTGCCTCTTTAACTTTTGTATTAGATTCTTCTAATTTCTCTTTTAAGTCCTCTACTTCCATTTCTACAATTATTTCTCGTTCTTCCACATTATCCACTCTTTTTCCTATCTCTGATATTACCATTTCTATTTTATTCATTTTTTCTTCTGCACTCTTAATTCTTCTTTTTATCTCATTAAATTCTTGTAGTTGCCATTCTTTCACTGATTCCATATATTCTTTAAAAAAAGATATATCCATTGTCTTGCCTTTCTCTTCTTCTTCCATTTCTTTCTGTTCTTCTTCTTCTTCTTCCTCTGGGTTGATCATCTGTTGTTTCCTTGTTTTCTTTTTACCCTCTTCTTTCTTGTTGTCGTTATTTTTTATGTTCTGCACCTGTTGCTGTGTTGCAGGTGTCTCTCTCAGCTGTGGAGATCAACTCCGCAGCTGTTCCCCCCTCCCGTCAGTGTGTTTTTTTTCATGCGCGGTTGCGCACTTTTACTCGGCTCTGCGAGCCATTTTTGTAGTCCCGAGCCCGGGACTTCCACTGACCTGAGAGAGCGGGCTTCTCTCTCCGCAGCGGGCCTCCTCGGACAGGTAAGGCCTTCACCTTCTTCTTCTGACGTTCTTTCATCTTCTCTTCTTCCCGTTGTTTTCGACTTTTCTCTCTTCGCTGCCATTTTCTTCTCACCTTTATTTTTACTTTGTTTTAATTTTTACTTTTGTACCTTTGTGTTTTGTGCGTTTTTTTTCAACTTTTTGGGAGAGGGCTGGAATTCCCTGACCGGCCACTACTCCATCACGTGACTCCTCCTTATAAGGGGTCTTTTTGTGATATGTACAGATGGGAGAGTATTTGAACAGATTGTGCTGCCCCTGTCCCTGGAGTGTGTGATGGGTCGGTGCGGAGGGAGCTTCATTCTGTGCCTGACCCTGGGAGTATGTGATGGGATGATGTAGAGGGAGCTTCATTCTGTGTCTGACCCTGGGAGTGTTTGATGGGTCAGTGCGGAGGGAGCTTCATTCTGTGTCTAACCCTGGGAGTATGTGTTGAGACAGTGTAGAGGGAGCTTCAGCTTGTTTCTGACCCTGGGATTTTATGATTGGACTATATCGAGGGAGCTTCACTCTAAGTCTGACACTGCTTGTGTAGGATGGGACAGTATGGAGGGAGCTTCACCCTTCTGATGTTCTCCAGGGGTTTGGAGATGGAGGGGATGGGCTGGGTGGGAGGCTCTGTGTACCACTAATGGGAAAGGAGGAAAACAGTAAAGTTGCCTGGAGCCTTCCTGGGATTTTGTCCGATGAAAAATGAATGAAAACCCCAATACAGGGATCTTTGTCAAAGATCTTGGTTGAATTTCATAACAATACATTGCGGTAAATATACCTTTGAAGGTGCATGTGGAACATTGTGTTGCATTGTTGCATGAGCAGCTGGAACAGTGTACTGCACTGTTGCATTTTGTCAGGAGATGCTGCATGGTTGCACAGGTGTGTCAGGAGATACTGAATAGGTACATCAGGAGATGCCACACTGTTGCAGGGATATGTTAGGGGATACCACACCATTGCAGAAATATCAGGAAATACTGCAGTGTTGCAGGAGTGTGTCAGGAGATGCTGGACTGTTGCAAGAGCGCAGCAGGAAATGCTGCACAGTTGTAGGAGAGCACCAAGAAATGCTGTGCTATTGGAGGTGAGTGTCAGGAGATACTGGACTGTTTCAAGCATCCATCAGGAGATACTGCACTTTGGCAGGAGTCCATCAGGAGATGTTGCACTTTTGCAGGAGTCCATCAAGAGATGCTGCACGTTTGCAGGAGTCCATCAGGAGATGCTGCATTTTTGCAGGAGTCCATCAGGAGATGTTGTACTGCCAGGCATTATGACTCTTGGACAGAAGGTGTAGTTGACCTCACATTGGCCCTTGGTGTGGACAGGGAAGAATCTGGATCAGTGTTAAACTAAAGTGTTTTACCTAGTACCATTGCGAGCCTCTGTAATCTTCTATCAACTGTGTTTCAGGCCTGATACCCATTGAATTCATGAGATCTTGCTGTCATGAAGTCTGAGAGCTTTCCAATCAGAAAGCATGCCCTTTGGCCCACCTTGTCCATGCTGACCAAGATGCCTACCTGAGCTGGTTTAATGTGCTTGCATTTGGCCCATATTCCTCTAAACCAGCCATTCTCAACACTTTTATTTTGTTATAGCCCCTTTAGGACTCAGCTCAAAATTTATCGGCCCCCTTCTTTGTGAAGAAGTCATTAGTTGGGTTTTTCCATACTTCTCTTCAACTGACTACATAAAAAAACATTTTATGATTTCAGGCTGTTTTCTGCTGATTAAATGTGCTGTGGTCCCCAGTGAGAAAGGCTGCTCTAAACCTTCTCCATCCACGGACCTGTCTAAATGTAACTGTTCCCATCTCTACCAGCTCGATCTGTGTGGAAAAGGTGACCCACAGTTCCCTTTTAACTGCTTCCCCTCTCATCTTAAACATTTACCCATTTAATTGAGACTCCCTTACCCTGGGTGAAAGACTGTGACCATTCATCTTATCAATGCCTCTCACATACCTATGTGTAATATTAAAATAAATTTTAAATTTAGATGTACAGCACGGTAACAGGCCCTTCTGGCACATGAGCCCATGCTGCCCAATTACACCCAATTGACCTACAACTCCCATATGTTTTTGAAGGGTGGGAGGAAACCAGAATACCCAGAGGAAACCCTTGTAGATACAGGGAGGATGTACAAACTCCTTCCAGACTGTGCCAGATTCATAATTAAGACTATGTATTCTCTGACCTTTCATCCCCCACTGCTGTTATTAAAGAGGCAGGGGCAATTATTTAATGATTTTCATTCCTTTCCATTTTCTTCCTGCACTGGGCTGGGTTTGATCCAGCTTCCCACAGAGGAGGACGTCGAGACACAATCCACGGACAATGTGCACAAGGAGCTGCACCATTGCCCTGGTTACACCACCATCAATGGACTGCAGTCTCCTATAGAGCTTAACCTGACGGACACATTCCCATGGGCTGGACCCTCCAATGCTTCTGCTGACACAGGTACTTACTCCTGTTCCAGTTTCCATGCTGTTGCCTTTTCCAGCTCCCAGACTGACCTCAGCACCCACAAGGCTGAATCTCGGATGCCCCCCGCTGCTCAATCCCACTGCCTTATTCCCCCATCACCACTCCTTGCCCTTCCCCGCCCCCCACATTTCTTCTCAGCCCCCTGACCATCTCATCTGTCCCCAACTCCCCTTCAACTCCCTCAATCCTCCTCCCCTCTCTGCTTCCCTAACAATCCCCCACCTTGTTCTGACCTTCCAACCCTTCCCTTTCCCCTTTGACCTCCCCAACCTTCCTCTAACCCTCCAACGCACTTCAGACTCTGACATCTGCAACCCTTCCTTCTCCCCCCTGACCCCCCCAACCCTCCTCCTCCACCTGATCCCCCATCCTCCTCCCCCTGACACTCTGCATCCTACTAGCCCCCACTCCAATTGCTGCCGGGTGTTTGCTATTTCCCCGACCTTCCCTTCTCAGATATAGAATCTTCTGTCCTCAGTAGAGGCCTCATCTTTGTCCACACCTCAATGAATTCTGTGCTCACCATGATGCCAAAATCTTCTGTCGGATCTGTCTCCATGTCTATTTCTTCCACCAGGATTCTCCAGCCCCCACTACAGACCTCTTCTTCCTCCTCTTGGACACTTCATCCTGGCCTTCTGCCTGCTCTTGACCTTTACATTTCCAACTGTCGCCGAGGCATCAAATGTTTCAAATTCAGCACTTCCTTCACTCCTTTTAATCTCACCCCCTTGGAATGCTCCACTCTCTCCACACTAATCCCAACCTAACTACCAAACCCACAGACAAGGGTGGTTCTGTTGTGGTCTAGTGCACTGACCACTATTGGGCCAAAGCTAGACGACAACTCTCAGACACCTCCTCTTACCCATCCAACAGGACCCCACCAAGCAACAAGTCACTGTCTCACGCTCTATCTCTGACCTCGTCACTTTCAGTCATCCCCCTAACACGACCTCCAACCTCATTGTTTCCTAACCCCACACTGCCCAGTTCTACATCCTACCCAACATCCACAAACCCAATTGTGCCGGTAGATGCATTGTTTCTCCATGCTCCTGCCCCACCAAACTGGTATCAGTTGACCTTGACTCCGTTTTGTCCCCCCTGGTTCAGACCTTCCCCACCTACATCTGTAATACTTTTCATGCCCTCCATCCCTTCAACAACTTAAAAAAGTGCGAGCACACACTCATGCACACACATGTGTGTGCACACGCACACACACACACACACTCTCTCTCTCTCTCTCTCTCTCTCTCTCTCTCTCTACAGTTTTGGTCTCAATGTCACACACTCCAACGTTGCTTTCTGTCTGCATTGGAACCGACCGTTACTCTCAGTCTTCCCCCTCTGGAGTTGCCTTGGTCTGTTTCTCTCATTGGTACAGCCTGACCTATATGGAAGGAGTTTCACCTTATGTTGAACACATGCTGTTTCTGCCTTGGGTGTGTGGAACAGGACTATGTGGGACCTTGTCCTGCACGGTTTGATGGAACCAATTTCTCCCATGATCCCAGGTCTGGGCTGAACCAAAGGAATGGAGATCGAAGGTACTTTCCTGCACTTCTGTGGTGGATCAGTGCAACACCCAAAGCTGACATTCCACAGAATTTCCCTCCATACACCTTTCATTTCCTGGGATAAATCCATTCCTGGGATGTTCTTGGCTGAGGGATGTCCTGTTCTGCTCCCACCCACTTATTTGGGGCAATCCTGAGGTTACCTTATGTCCAGTCTCCCCTCCACTCTCTAGGGATTGGCCTCCACCATAGAGTAGCCCGCCTCTCAAAGGTTTACCGCCCTTCCATTTTGTCGACAGTTTCTTTCTGGGACTTAGCTCAGCAGCTGAGGTTGTGTTTGTTGCTTTTCTGCAGGTCAGAAGCTGGACGGGGCTTTCTCTGCAAACAAACAGTGGATGCACCACAACAGAGGCCTCAAATACACACTGGTACTCCCACCTCCCCACCCTTTTCACATTGAGGTTGGTGGTGGGTGGGGTGGTCACACTATGGGAACAGTGGTACTGCGTGAGTTCTCTCATCATCCAAGAATTTATGATTTTAAAAATTGATTAGTGCATGTGTGTGGGGGTGCATTCTTGGAGGAAGAAGGTAGATTTTGCAGTGCAAAGTCGGTGCCTGAATGCTGTGGGAGCAGCAATGGCTGGCAGATTGCTGGGAGTTGGATTATTACCATCGGAAAGCCCACTCACAACAGAGGACTCGGCTCAGGATGACTGAGGGACGAGGGTTATCGATGGTTTCTCAGACTCCTGAGGCTGGAGGAGCATCGGGCTGTCCTGGAGGCAGACATCTTACCCTATGCTCAAGAACAGTGCTGCAGCTCTCATTGCACAGATCTTCCTGTGAAAACTCCCACCATACTCCCTTCCCTGCACTGCCCTTTAGCAAGACTGATTAATTGTGTGCTCTGCTGGTCGAAGGACAGTGTTTGCTATCAGCAGGTGCGATAATTACTGACTGCGCAGGGTTTTCATCATGGTGAGCTGCAGCTCTAAGATGGCGGTTCCTTGGACCTGTCCAGCCGTTACAGCTCCTGGAGGTGGGGCTCCCGCAAAGGCATCACTCTTCGGGCTACTGATTTTGGACGATGCCATCAATCTGGAAGGCAGTTTAAAAGCTCTGACTCAGAGTCTGGGTGGGAAGGAGGTGCTGTCATGCTGTCGTGGCAGATAAGGTCCACAGAAAGACATTGTTTTCCTGGCGGTCTACAAATGGCCCTGAGTTAGGGACTGACAGTGGGGGGAAGGGGTGGGCTCTTGATACTGGTGGAGCCAGTGATGGTCCCCATGCAGAAGGTGGTCTGATCCTCCCTCTATCCTCACATGGCCATTCTCTCTCACCTGCAAACTCTGGGTGAGGTGAAGTTGGAGATCACCCCGATGCTGCTTGAGCCTGCCATACCTGACTTTAAGTCTGTGTACGGATTTAAAAGACACACGCTGATGCAGTTGGCGAGGGGTGGAGATGCATTGGTTCTAGGTGGACATTGGAGGGAACAATTACCATGTGCTCTGAGTCGTGGGTTGTCAAGGTGCCAGGTATGTAAGGGGCATGGGCATATTCGGAGGGATTGCCCTAACTGGAGAGCTGCCAACTCCATCTCAGTAGTACAGGGGAGGGGGTGGGGGAACAGCTGTTCCTCCCCCCTGGAGAAGATGTCCCTCCTGTGGCGGGGCGATGGGGGAAGAGCGTGGGGAAGATAGTGAGGAGGTGTGGATTTCTGCTACTGACAGGAAAGCTCATAAGAAGACGAAACACATGCAGGTCCTCAGCGTAGCCGAGTGTTGGTGAAGAAGCTGAGGGAGATGGTGGGATCTTTTAACCTGGTTTATATCTGGTGGAATCATTTGGACATCTGTTCCTACTCAAGAGATCCAGAAGAACCCATGGATGGATGGATGGATGGGTTTTATGTTAGCCCAGAAGCTGTTCAGTGGATGGAAGCTCCCTTGACATTGGGTGAGCTGACCAGTGCCCTCCACCAGCTATGAAGAGCCAAGTCACCAGCAGGATTGGATGGGCTGACGGTGGAATTCCTCAGTGCCTTCTGGGACATCCTGGGCTTTGACAGTTCCAGAGTACAAGAGCATTGCCTGGGCAATGCCCAAGCACCTGGGCTCTGTACTGACTAGTCTTACACAGTCCCAGGTTGGTCCATTCAGGAGAATGCCCACCTCATCTGGGACCTGGTCCAATTGTCCATGAGGCTGGTCTGTCAGCTGCCTTTCTCTCTATCGACCAGGAAAAGGCATTCGACGGGATGCATGCATTAGGTCTGGGACCGACTTTTATGGCCCATGTCCTACAGTTGTATATAGTTTGTGTTTTGTCGTGTTCGTTGAAATAAATGTTTAGTTATTTAAAAAAAATGGAGCGGCGCAGAAATTTTGGTCTGCACTGCCGGGAAGACAGAGAAAGATTTAAATGGCTGAAATGGGATTTTAATGGAAAGGAAGTTTTGTGTGTGTAGCATGGGAGTACTCGGGCGGACTTGTTCAGAAAAATTCTGCTGCTTGTGAGTGAAGCTCTGCTGTTTCCATCTACGCAGTTCAATAAGCTGGCAGTTTGCCAGGGTGGATTTATTCCACTGTGGAACTATTAACTTTTGCCTAATTTGCTCACTTAAACTTTAACATCGGTGACTTCACTGCTTCACTAAATAGCTCGGTGGTTGGTAGTTGATGACTTTTTGACAAAGTCTGGGAGCCTCATTCTCACCTTTGAGGAGTTCAGGAGTCTTTAGTGAAGTTCATGAAGCATCCAGGGATTTGTGTTCATCATCCAGGAAAAGGACATACATCTCAGACTCTCGTTTCAATGTGGGGAACGCGGGATGGTGTGCTCTGACGAGGACCGAGTTAGCACAACTATGATCAACACAAGACTTGCCCTCTCCTGTAGTGGGCAATTGTTTTATACAGTGGTCTAACGTGTTTGTTTCTCGTATGCCAGGTGTATTCTGAAAGACCCGGGTCCTATAGGAGTCCTGCTGGGCCAATGACTTCAGGAACCCCTGTGGTCAGGGATTCTTTCGCATTACTGGAAGATGAGAATGCGGTCATGACACTTGTCCCCAGCCATCACCTTTGCATAATCCACAAATACAATGGTGATGGGGGGGGGGGGGGTGGGGGGGTGGGGGGAGGGGGAAGTGATTACAGCAAATGTGAAAATGAAAGGAAAATATATGATTTGCCTACAAATCACTAAGGCGGTGGGTCTAGTCATGAGTTGACTCAATTTATGGACTCACCAGACATCAGTTACTTCAGCAGCTTGGTTGAGATTCGATTTCACGGAGTTATGGAGTTTTTGAGGGTTTAGCCCCTACTCACGTGCTTGAAGGGGTTACTTCTCAAGTTCTGACTGCATTTCAGCTCCACGATCCTGATCTTTGGGCACCAGTTACAGAAGAGGATTGTCCTCATCATTCTGGTACTGGGCCTGGCCAAGATACATGGGTCCAGCCAGTGGGCAGTTAAGGGCTCAGCTTGGGCTGACTGCCTACCCCTCTTTTGAGAACACCTGTGTGCTTGTGTATCCCTGGAGAAGGAGCACTCAGTGCTCATAGGCAGTTTGTTGGGTCTCTGGGAACAGTTATTCCCCCCCACTCCCCACCTCACCCCACACAAAGGTTTGACAGTATCAATGGAGATAACTATGTTTCAATTTGTAACTTGTCTTTTGTGTGAATAGCCTGAATTGCAGATTAATGTAGGACGTGTAACTTTCGGATTAAGGATAAAGAGGCAGTATAGATTTGCTGCCAGAAAGGAAAATGAAAAAGGGCAGCAATGATGGTAACTGGGCTGGGAGTGGGGTGGGGGGGGGAGGGGGGCGGTGGGAAGGAGATGTTAATTGCCTGGGAAGATGTTATGCAGTTGGCCAGTTCAGCCCAGAGATGAGAAGAATGAGAGATCTCAGTTCCAATTCTCACAGGGTAGGTGCATGGATGAAAGTCACTCTGGCTTGTTTGCCTGGGACTTAGGGTCACTGACACAAAATAAGAACTAATTGTCTCAGGACTGAAGTAAAAATAACCTTCTTTGTCCACAGGAAAGTAAAAATGTATCCAACATGGAGTGGAGCAGCTTTTTAAGACATGATTTTGACAATTTTTTTTTGTTTAGAATTTGGGACAGTCATTCTTCTTGAATATTTATGAGGATAAATTGATTCAGAAAAGAAAATTGGCCAGGAAGCTTAAAAAAGTTCCCAAAGGGAGAATTAAGATCCCGCAATATTTTCAGGTGAGCTTGGAGAAGGGAATCAATTGCAATTATAGCGTGTGTGTGTGTGTGCGCGCGTGTGTGTGTGTGTGTGTGTGTGTGCGTGCGTGCGTGCGTGCGTGCATGCGTGCGTGCGCGCGCGCGCGCGCGTGCGTGCGTGTGTGTGTGTGTGTGTGTGTGTGTGTGTATCTTCACCACTGCTCTCTCCCACCTCAATCTCCTAGCAGTACAGTGATGATATTCACAGAATGTAGAATAGTACATTGTGCATCCCAAGAACAGCTCACATGTCCGTGCTGAACAGGATGCCCAATTGAAATTAAATCCTTGCTGCTTGCACATGATCCATATCCCTCCACCCCTGCATATTCAATTGTCTATATCAAAACTCTTAAACACCACTATTGTATCTGGTCTACCTTTACCCCGAGGGCCATCCCAGGCACTCACCACTCTGTGTTTAAAAAAAACTTGCCCTCACATCCTCTCTAAACATTTCCCTCCTCATCTTAAATGTGTTTCCTCTAAGATGAAATTTTTACCCCAGGGAAAGATTCTTCCTATCCACCCCATCATGATTTTATAAACCTCCAGCAGGTCTCCCCTCAGCCTCTGACACCCCAGATAAAACAACCCAAGATTGTCCATCCTCTCCCCATAACTCATCCCCTCTAATCCAGGCAACATCCTGGTAAACCTCTTCTGTCGCCCCCCCTTCCAAATCCTCCTGGAATGGGGTTGACCAAAAATGCATGACAAGGCTCCTAGTCACCTGGCAGTTCTGGCTGTGTTTGCGTGAGCAACTTACAGGTGCTCTGGTTTACTCCTATGTTCCAAAATGTACAACGCTTGTAGGTTCATTGGGTGTAATTGGGCAGCAGGGGTTTCAATGCCTGGTATCAGCATCTACCATGTGGTAAATAAAATTAAAAATTTAATGTTACCTTCTTTGATCCCAGGAGAATAATCCCAGCATCTCCCTGAAAATCTAGCCATTCCCACACACACTAATCCAGACAAGGTCATCAGCCTGAAATACGACTCCAAGGATCTCCATCATTTTCTGTATTTCTTGAATTTCTGCTTCACTTGGTTTGTTTCGAACATCAACTTGACCTTATTTCTGAAAGATGTTCATATCCTCAATCACCCCAGGTCCTGATATGTGACTGCCCTTGAGTGGGACGTTGGGTTCTCCAAAAGAGTTGGGGTGATGGTGTTGTGGGTACAATGTACCCCAGTGGGCTCCTTTGAAGGGAGGCTTCTGTTTCTCTCCTCAGTGTCCAGCCCCAGATCTCCCAGGATGACAAACCCATGGATCCCCTTCCTTCCCCAGGTGACCAAGAGAAAAGTCGCAAATGCAAATGAGCAGAGGACTCCACACAATGGCCAATCCTCCAGTGAGTGAGCCAAGCCAAGCACTAAGATCACCACTCACTATGCGCGCCCAGCTGTGAGTATATGCTAGCTGTGAGTGCACACCCAGCTGCGAGTGCACGCCTACCTATGAATCTACACCCAGCTATGAGTGCATGCCTACCTGTGACTCTGCACCCAGCTGTGAGTATGCACCCAGCTGCGAGTGCATGCCAACCTGTGAGTGCACACCCAGCCGTGAGTGCGCACCCAGTCATGAGTGGACATCCGTGAGTATGCACCCAGCTGTGAGTGAACGTCCAGTTTGAGTTTGCACCCAGCTGCGATTGTCTGCTCAGCATTGAGCAGAATGCAGAATCCAGAGGCTGTTTGGCACATCAACCCAGTGCTGGTCAAGGAGTGTTTGATATCAATATGCCACAAAATTACACGGTTAGCAACTGGGATTCGTATCCTGCACTATCTGTACATTTTCCCTGTGTCTACATGGGTTTTCCCTGGGGGCTCTGGTTTTCTCTTACTGCTCAAAAAAAAACCAGATAACAAGGTCAATTGGATGAAATTGGATGACACGGGCTCATGTCCCAAAAGGGCCTGTTGTCTCAATAAAAAGGGTTATATTGAGACCATTTCTGGACAGGTGAAAATGTAGATGTAATTTCACTCTGGTCTTACCCTAGGGGTACTGTATAGGATGGGGCGGTGCAAGGGAGCTTCATTCTAGCCCTACATTGGGGGGGGGGTGTGATGGGATAGTGTGGAGGAGCTTCACTATGAGTTTTTCTTCTCACACAGAACAGTACCCCATTGATTTCTATCCCCAACTAATGTTGTACTCACTGCACTGAGTCTGAACCCATACTGTCCCACCATTGGTGGGGACTGGGTAGAATGTGCTCACACAACCATTGATGTACCAGCCATGTTCACTCTTTGCAATCTCACACATGTAATTTCCTTTGCGCAGAGAAAGTGACTTCATCAGGGAATTCAGATAACGAGGTAAGATTCTGGGAAGTCAAGCGTGGAGGAAAATAAATGATTCTACTTGGTTCAATATCTCGCATATGCTGAGATAGAATTTACACTAAACAAACCCAGGTACAATGTAGAGGGAGCTTCACTCTGTGTCTGACCCTGGGAGAGTGTGATGGGATGGTACAGAGGGAGCTTAACCCTTTCTTTGACCCTGGAAGTACGTGATGGGTGGTTCAGAGGAAGCTTCACTCTTTGTCTGACCCTGGGATAGTGTGACAGGACAGTGCATAGGGAGTTTCACTCGACGTCTGAACTTAGGAGTGTGATGGGACAGAATGGAGGGAGCTTCACTCTGTGCCTGACCCTGGGAGTGTGAAGGTCCAGTCACTAATTATGTTTAAGAAGGAACTGAATTGATTTTTTTGACACAAAGGAATGAAGGAGAATGGGAAGGGCACTGGAATACAAGACATAGTATCACCATAATTGTAAAGAATGGTGAAGGGCTGAATGGCCTGCTCCTGATTCTGTTTCAGGATATCCGTTGTCGAATCTCTGGAGGGGTGATCCAGAAGGTGCAGGTGCATGGGATCCATGGGAGTTAATAGTTTGAATATGAAGTTAGCTGTTCCACAGAAGATGGAAGATGGTGGTGGAAGGGTGTTATTGGGGTTGTGGTCCTATGACCAGTAATGTTCTGCAGAGATTGGCGTAGGGATCCCTGTTTTTGATGTTCATAAATTACTTGGTTTGGTCAGTTTGCAGATGATGCAAAGATTGGTGGAGTTGTGGACATTCTAATGGTTGGAGAAATGGCAGATGGGGTTTAATGTAGACAAGTGTGAGATGTTGCACTTTGGGAGATCAAATGTTAGAGGAATGTATAATTAATGGGAGGACTCGTAAAATTATTGTTGTTGTGTGGAATCTGGGGGTCCAGGTCATTGAAAGTGGTCACATGAGTAGACAGAGTGGTAAAGAAGGTGTATTGTATGCTGGGTGTCACTGGGTGGGGCTTTGAGTGAAGAAGTTAGGAGGTCATGCTGTAATGATATAAAACTTTGGTTAGGTTGCACTTGGAGTCTTGTATGGAATTCTGGTCACTCCATTCCAGGAATGATGTGGAGGCTTTGGAGAGAGTGCAGGTTCACCAGGATGTCGCCTGGTTCAGAGGGTGGGCGTTATTGGGAGAATTTGGACAAACTTGGGTTGTTTTTCCTGGAATGTCAGAAGCTGAGGGGAGACCTGATAGAGATCCAAGAGCCATTGAAAGGGTGGACGGTCTTTTCCCCTGGGTAAAAATGTCACAAAGAACATAAGACGTAGACAAATACAGCATAGTAGAGGCCCTTCAACCCTTGATGTTGTGGTGACCCATATATTCCTTCATTTAATAAAAATGTTTGTCTAAGAGTGTCTTAAATTCCCCCAATGTATCAGCCTCCACCACCATACCCAGAAAGGCATTTCCAGCACCCACAACTCTCGACGTAAAAAAAACTTACCTCAGATGTCTCCCCTAAACATCCCTCCCTTAACATTATACATATGTCCTCTGGTGTTTGCTGATCCTGCTATAGGAAATATAATCTTATAGACCTCCATTGTCTCCTCTCGTCCTTCTACGCTCTAAAGAGAAAAGTCCCAGCTCTGTTAATCTTGCCTCATAAGACTTGTTTCCCAATCTAGGCAACATCCTGGCAAATCTCCTCTGTACCCTCTCCATAACTTCTACATCCTTCATATAATGAGGTGACCAATGATTTATAGAGTTGTAGCTCCTGAATTCAATCCCCCTATTAATGAAGCCCAGCATCCCATAGGTCTTCTTTACTATCCTATCAACCTGTGCGGTGACCTTGAGGGATGTATGGATTTGCACCCCAAGATCTCTCTCAAGTAACCATCCATTAACCCTGCATTCAGCCTTCTGGTTTGACCTTCCAAAATGCATCACCTCACATTTATTCAAATTGAATTCCATCTCCCATTTCTCTGCCCAACTCTGCATCCTGTCTATATCCTCTTTTAATCTTCAAAAACCTTCAGCTCCATCCACAACTCCTCCAATCTTCATGTCATCTACAAACCTCTGACCCATCTTTCTGCCTCCTCATCCAAGTCATTTATAAAAATCACAAAGAGCAGGGGTCCCAGAACAGATCCCTACGGCACTCCACTAGTCACTGACCTCCGGACAGAATACTTTCCTTCCACTACCACTCTCTGTTTTCTTCCTACAAGCCAATCATCACCTCATACACTAGAAGACATGTTTAAAGTGAGATGGCAAGTTTAAGGGAGATGTGTGAGTAAGGTTTTTGTACAGGGAGCTGTGGGTTCCTGGAATAGGGTGCCAGGCACAGTGGTAGAAGCAAATATATTAGCAGTGTTCACAAGGCTTCTAGATGTGGAGGTAGAAGGATTGTAGTTTAATTTGGGCATTGTGTTCAGCACAGACACATGGCCCATTCCTGTGCTACACTCTTCATGCTCCCTGGCATTTATAAGAATAAAAGATGATTGAAATTTGCAGATTTTGTACAGGACTGACCAAACGAGGGCGAGGGGTAGGCCGGGTTGTTACTCCAGACTGAGGAGCCTGGAGCTGGAATCACGTCTGATCTAATGCCCGCACTGGGAGCCTTTGTTTCCACTTATTGCCCCCTGAGCCATATCCAACCCACCCTGTACAACTCGTCTTTCCACACATGTTCAACCTCTCTCCTTTTCCTTTGTGTGACACCTGCCAATCATTTGCCTCTGCCTCTCCATCTGTCCATCATCCCTCCCCCCTCCCCGGTTCACCCATCTGCTACCGGCTCCTTTACCATCCCTTCCACCCTGTCCTTGTTGTATTGCCACCTCCCCTCTGCACACAGACTCAATGAAGGGTTGAGGCTCCAAATATCAACCATTTTTTCTCTCCCACGGATACTGCTCGATCTGCTGAGTGACTTCTGCTTACTCAAAATGGAGATGGTTTGATATTTAATGGAATGAGGGCACACTGTAGGACCAGGACCAGGACAGGGAACCAGAGATTGAAAAGTAACCAGAGGCTTGAAGGTTTGAGGGATGAATGGCTCACTTTTGCTGATGTCTCCTTCCATCCTAATGTTCCTTTCCCTCGCTACAGGTGAATCAGAACCTACGGAGGTGAGTGTATTCCAGAGCAGTGGAGACAGGAGAGGATAATGATGTTTATTGTCATACATGTTGTACAATTTACACATGCACTGAAATTCTTACTTGCTGCAGCTGAACGGTACCTGTAATGAAAATCTATAATGGTAATAGCTTTTACCACTGAGGGTGAGTGAGATACAAACCAGAGGACATGGGTTAAGGGTAAAAGGGCGAACATAAGGGGGATCTTCTCCACACAGAGTGGTGGGAGTGTGGAATGAGCTGCCAGCTGAAGTAATGAATGTGGGCTCAATTTTAACATTTAAGAAGAAAATTTGGGCAGGAACATGGATGGAAGAGGCATGGAGGGCTATGGACTAGGTGCAGGTCAGTGGGACTCTGCAGAATAATAATTTGGCACAGAGTGAAAGGGCCTGTTTCTGTGCTGTAATATTCTGTGGGTCTGTGATTCTAAAACAATTGAATTAATTAAAGGAGATAATGAACACATAACATAATTAATAAATATCCACAATATGAGTGACTTGCAATAGTGCAGGACAGTCCTTTTGTGTGTCGGAGCAGCCCCTGATTCATGTAACCAGGGGAGGCTCATGAGCCTGATAGCTGTTGGAAAGAAACTGTTCTTGAACCTAGAGGTGTTGGTCTTCTGGCTTCTGTACCTTCTCTGCCTGAAGGTAACAGTGAGAAGAGGTTGTGTCTAGGGTGATGGGAGTCTTTTATGATCTTGCCTGCTCTCTTGAGGCAGTCTCTCTTGAGATGTCTACAATGGATGGGAAGTCGAAGGCTGTGATGAACCTGGCTGTAGTTTTGAGCATAAAACAATCAAGCCACCCCCCCCCCCCCCATTCTCATCTTCTCCCCCTCTGGTTCCATTATCACTTCACCCACAGGATTCCTTCCCTCCTCTCCCCACACTTGAATTACCAAACCAGGCCAATGAAGAGCAAACCTTCCATTGGAGCACTTCAAGTTCAAGTTTGCTGTTGCATGTACCAAGATGCAGTGTTGGGGGTTGTTTTGTGATAGTGTCATACATAGTGTGACAAGTAAGACACAGTGCAGACATGCCAAGTTACAGAGAGAGATCAGATGAGCTGGACCAATGACAAAATTGTTTTATTTACGTGTAGATTGTTCAGGGGTTTGATAACGGTGGGAAAAAAACTGTCTTTGGTTCTGGAGGGTGCGTGATCTCACACTAATGAATATTCTCCCTGATGAGAGGGGGTGAAGAGACTGTGGCTGGGGTGGGGTGAATCTTGTAATATGCTGACTACCTTTCCAAAGCAGTGGGAGGTGTAGACAGAGTCAATGAGGGGAGGGGATGTGTGATGGAGGGGAGGGGGTGTGTGGTGGAGAGTGTTGTGGTTTTTGATGTCCAAAAATGAGCCAGGAAATGCAGAGAATTCTTCAGAAAAGTTTAAGCCTTTATTTGCAAGTCAAGGCTGAGACAAATCAAGGCCTGGACTCTGAAATGCCTGTTGCTATGAGACACTGCCCTTTTTTATACAGATTTTCAGTTACTTATCAATGTTCGACTTTGATTGATGATTTGTACCAATTAGCTCATTCTGTTCTGTTTCTCGATCATGGTACTCTTATCACTTCTCCTTGCGCTACACTTATCTTCTTGTAAGTGGCCTGTTTCAGAATAAATCACTCGCCTCTATGGTTCCCCCTACCTCGTCCTGTCTAACTTCTCCTATCTGATCTCCTGTTACTCCCCTGATCTCATTCTGATTGATTGCTTATTCTCCTGGTGCCTGTAACCACTGTTATTTTCTTAGATTTGAATGTATGACCTTGATGTTTTCTCTCTGGACTTGTGTTTTAAAGTTACTTTGGAGTCAGCAAATTCTACACATACTATAATCAGCCAACTTTTCTACATTCTGTGGCTGTCACTTAATTATATTTTCCATAAACAGTGTAGTTGAAGTACATCGTACTAATGAATATACAATGAATAGTACATAGGTGTGATAGTACAGATTCTATCACCAATGTGTATATGTACATATGTACATATATTCTCCCAGAATCACAGTGCGGCTTTCGCGCAAACAGAGGAACTACTGACATGGTCTTTGCCCTCAGACAGCTCCAAGAAAAGTGCAGAGAACAAAACAAAGGACTCTACATCACCTTTGTTGACCTCACCAAAGCCTTCGACTCCGTGAGCAGGAAAGGGCTTTGGCAAATACAAGAGCGCATTGGATGTCCCCCAATGTTCCTCAACATGATTATCCAACTGCACGAAAACCAACAAGGTCGGGTCAGATACAGCAATGAGCTCTCTGAACCCTTCTCCATTAACAATGGCGTGAAGCAAGGCTGTGTTCTCGCACCAACCCTCTTTTCAATCTTCTTCAGCATGATGCTGAACCAAGCCATGAAAGACCCCAACAATGAAGACGCTGTTTACATCCGGTACCGCACGGATGGCAGTCTCTTCAATCTGAGGCGCCTGCAAGCTCACACCAAGACACAAGAGAAACTTGTCCGTGAACTACTCTTTGCAGACGATGCCGCTTTAGTTGCCCATTCAGAGCCAGCTCTTCAGCGCTTAACGTCCTGCTTTGCGGAAACTGCCAAAATGTTTGGCCTGGAAGTCAGCCTGAAGAAAACTGAGGTCCTCCATCAGCCAGCTCCCCACCATGACTACCAGCCCCCCCACATCTCCATCGGGCACACAAAACTCAAAACGGTCAACCAGTTTACCTATCTCGGCTGCACCATTTCATCAGATGCAAGGATCGACAATGAGATAGACAACAGACTCGCCAAGACAAATAGCGCCTTTGGAAGACTACACAAAAGAGTCTGGAAAAACAACCAACTGAAAAACCTCACAAAGATAAGCGTATACAGAGCCGTTGTCATACCCACACTCCTGTTCGGCTCCGAATCATGGGTCCTCTACCGGCATCACCTACGGCTCCTAGAACGCTTCCACCAGCGTTGTCTCCGCTCCATCCTCAACATCCATTGGAGCGCTTTCATCCCTAACGTCAAAGTACTCGAGATGGCAGAGGTCGACAGCATTGAGTCCACGCTGCTGAAGATCTAGCTGCGCTGGGTGGGTCACGTCTCCAGAATGGAGGACCATCGCCTTCCCAAGATCGTGTTATATGGCGAGCTCTCCACTGGCCACCGTGACAGAGGTGCACCAAAGAAAAGGTACAAGGACTGCCTAAAGAAATCTCTTGGTGCCTGCCACATTGACCACCGCCAGTGGGCTGATATCGCCTCAAACCGTGCATCTTGGCGCCTCACAGTTTGGCGGGCAGCAACCTCCTTTGAAGAAGACCACAGAGCCCACCTCACTGACAAAAGGCAAAGGAGGAAAAACCCAACACCCAACCCCAACCAACCAATTTTCCCCTGCAGCCGCTGCAACCGTGTCTGCCTGTCCCGCATCGGACTTGGCAGCCACAAACGAGCCTGCAGCTGACGTGGACTTTTACCCCCTCCATAAATCTTCGTCCGCGAAGCCAAGCCAAAGAAAAGAAAAGACAGATGGTAGTGTAGGGTGACTGTGATTGGCTGAGAGTGTAGCCACACCTACTGGCAGGACTTAAAGGATTGCTCCTAGCCAGACCAGGTCATTCTGGACTGGTCGACCTACTTGTGATATGCTCCAATCTTTTAGTTAATAAAAGCCTTGGTTTGGATCAACAAGTCTTTGGTTCTTTCGACGCGCATCACAATAGGTATATTTTCCATGGGGAGGGATGTGTGATGGAGGGGAGAGGGCTGTGAGATGAGGCAGAGTGTCCTGTAGGTGGTACAAACTACTGCTCTCTATCTCCTCTCTCTCTTCCCCCTTCCACTTGCCCCCTCCCCCTGCACTCCTCCCCCCATTTTTATTCAAGCACCTGCCTCTTTTTTTTCATACCTTGATGAAGGGCCCAGGCCCAAAATGTTGGTTACCCTTAACTTCCTATAGATGCTGTGTGACCTGCTGAGTTTCTCCAGCACGTTTGTACACTGCACTTGACTCCAGCATCTGCAGAATTTCTTGTTTAATTTCTCAATTTACTGTTCCTAGAAGGATCTAGGGGCAGTCACGCGGGTGGGTGTGGAGTTGTGTGGTTGGGTGTGGGGTCAGCGGGTAGTTGTGGGGTATAACATCCATTTCCTGGACAACATCCTGAGGCTTGATGCTTCCCATTGCTGAGGCAGTATCTCTGTGTGAGTGTCTCTGTTCCTCTGTGCTACATTGGGATTCACAATCCTATTGAACTAGAATCCTGAGGCCAAAAATCCCACTCACTCTGTGTGTGTGTGTGTGTGTGTGTGTGTGTGTGTGTGTGTGTGTGTGTGTGTGTGTGTGTGTGTGTGCTTATAAAGGATCTGATGGCATTCCCTAAATTTAATTTCTCCTTGAATTCTTTTCAACCTCATCCTCACCCCACACTTGAGGGTTGAAATTTGCAATGTACTTTTTGCCAGATATAAGCATATTCTTCCCACATCCCACTGTCTAGCCTCCCCTCTCTCTCTCTCTATCTCTCTCTCTCTCTCTCACACACACACACACACACACACACACACACACACACACACACACACACACACACGCACGCACACACATGCACACACACCCACTCACACACAAAAACACAGACACACAAAAACACAGATGCCCGTGCACACACACAATCACACACATATAGACATACACAAACACACACTAGTCGCACCAATGGATACACAAAAATAATTAAGCATAATTTTTCACCACATATTTGTCTCTGGTGGCAGAACCTGGTTGTGCTGCAGTGACGGGCAGTCAGCAGCAGGTGGCAGTACCCTCCAGCTGTCTACAGCTATGGGCCTTCAGAGATGTGGATGCTGTGAACAAACTGGGGCAGGGCATCATCAGCTGTGCAGGCTCTGCAGAGCAATGCATGCTGCTGTTTGGTTGCAGGGTGCGTCCCTGTTTCTGTCCTTGTTGTATTGGGGCCATCCTGTATGTAATCCCCAGAATGCCTCAGTGCACCAACAACCAATGAGTGTTCAGCTTGTGCACCACAAGATCCTCAAAATAGCAGCGTGGCAATGGTCAAAGGGTCTGTTTCATTGAACCTAGTTGGAAGAGGGTATTGTCTGCTGATCCCTGGGGCAAACTCCATCTCTACTATTACTTCTCAGAGCATAGAGACTTCAGCCCATCACCTTGATGTTAACCATCAAGTACATTTATCCCTCTTACCATCTCTTTGTCCGTTGCCTTCTTTGCCTTGGTCATTTAGATGTTTATCAGAGACTCCTTAAATCTTATAAAGTTGGACAATTCCAGGGAAAAAAAATGCAGGAATTTCCACATTTCTCAATGAGGCTTAAGCAAACTGACAGATGTGGAAAATGCACAAATGCACATGAATTTTTTAAATTCAACAAACCTGCAGCTGCAAGGACAAGTAGTTTCCTGCTGTTATCATACTCATAAATGGACCCCTCATTGGTAAAAGATGATGCCTCTGCACTGCTTAACTCTAGTTTGCTCTATGCTCTGCACTTTGTCTGTGTAAATGTACACCCTTATTTATTTGATGTATTATCGCACTACCAGCTGCATGAGTTCACCTGCCTGGATAGCAGCAAAATGAAGCTTTTTAATACATTTGGTATCTGACACTGAATAATTCAATTCAGTAGTCCCTGCCTCCACCACCACCGGAGGCAGTGTGTTCCAGATTCCAAACACGCTCTAGGTGAGAAAGTTCCTCCCTCTAACACCTCTGACCTCATCCTATAGTACCCATACCCTTTTTTTTTAGACCCCTCTGCCTCTACCAGGTGCCCCTTCCTCTGCTCCAAGGAATGAACCTTATAACTGAAGAAACTCCATCCAAGGTAACTCCCTACTCTGGTGGAGAAATCTCCTTCCTCCTGTGTGGTGACCAGAAATGCACATACTACTCCAGCTGTCATCTAACCAACTGCATCAGAGCCTCATGCTCTAAGTTCCCCTGTACCTTCATCACCACAGTATCTCCTGAGCTGACACCTACTGAAACACACCATGGTCAGTTCTTTACAACTACCACTCCACCCACTGAGCTCCTCCAGCAGAGTTCGTTCTCCACATGCTGGCGTCTGCAGCCTCCTGTGTGCCTCTTTTGTGGAAACCTTCAGCAGCTGATACTGGGTAACCAGGAAGGAAGACATTTCCATAGTGTTCTATGGTTCTACAGACTGGGCCTCGCAGTATGTAGAACCATAGAACACCGTGGCATAGAAACAGGTCCCTCGGCCCATGTCGCCTGTGCTAACTATTAGTCTGCCTAGTCCCATTAACCTCCATCTGATCCATAGCCTTTCATGTCCCTCCCCTCCATTTACCTATTTAATCTTCTCTTAAATGTTGAAATTGAGCTCATATTCACCACTTCAGCTGGCAGCTCGTTCCAAACTCGCCAGCCTCCATGTGAAGAAGTTCCCCCAATGTTCCCTTTAAACATTTCCCCTTTCACCCTTAACCCATGTTCTGCTTGAATTTACTCTATCTTTACCCATCATCATTTTGTATATCTCTATTAAATCTCCCCTTATTCTCCAGGGAATGGTCCCTTTCCCTATAACTCTTGTAAATCTTCTCTGCAGTCTTTTCATCTTATTGGTATCTTTCCTGCAGTTAGGTGACCAGAACTGTGCACAATACTCCAAAATTGGCCTCACCAATGTCTTGAACAATTCACCATAACATCCCAACTCCAATACCCAGTACTGCGAATTATGAAGGTCAATGAGTAAACACATTCAGATCCTACAGAATGGAGTTGGAGAAGGAATAGGCTGCAGGGCTGTGGGATGGAGCAGGCCACACACACACACACACACACACACACACACACACACTGCTCCTATACCACCTCCTTGATGGGCATGTGTCAAAGTCAAAGATACTATGTGCTGGCTGCATTGGGTCCTCATTAACTCTGAGTCCTTCCTCCCTCTTTCTCTCCCTCTTCCCCTTTCTATCCCTCTCTATTTCCCCCTTCTCTGTAACCCTTTCTGTCTATCCATCTCTCTCTCCCCCACTTTGTATTCCCTCCTTTCTTTTCTATTTCCTCTCCCTTTATCCATCTCTCTAATGTCCCCTTTCCTTTTGTTCCTCCTTTTGGCTTATTCCTCCCTCTATCCTTTCCTCTCTCTCCCTCCCCATCTCTCCTGTCTCTCTCACTTTCAGTCCCTCTGCTTTTCCACTCATACTCTGTCCCTCCCTCCCCTCTCTGGATGTTGCTCCTCATGAGGTCATGTCCCTCTTTAGAACAAGAATCGGGTGCGACGGATCACAGCAGCAGGTGTGACTGCAGCGTAGGGTACCTCGCGGACTATGTCAGGGTGAGCGGAGGATTAATCGGGCTGTTTCTCTCTGTCCACAGGGTGAAGATCTCAGTGATGGACTGGCTATGGTCAAATCAGCAGAGGTGATGTAAACTTCCCGTTAATATGGAACGAGACTGAAGAGTGGGTTCAATGCAGGTGGGAGAGAAGGCAAAGGGAGGATTAATCATATCACAGCACCTCATCAATACTCCCCACCCCCAGCAACATCCCACCCACAGTGTGACTCCCCCATCAGTACTGCCCCTCCCACAGGGTGGCATTAAACTGGAAAGGGGGCAGAAAAGATTCATGAGGATATTACTGGGACTAGAAAGTTTACAATGAGAGCTGGATAGGCTGGGACCTTTCTCCTGGGAGGCTGAAGGACCTTATGGAGGTTTCTAAATCAAAGGGCATAGATAAGGTGACTGGTCACAGTCTTCCCCCCCCCCCCCCCCCCCACCCCCCCAGGGTAGAGGAATTTAATAGAGGGCAGAGGTTAAAGGAGAAAGGGGAAAGATTTAAAAGGGTCCCAATGGGCTTGATCATCACACAGGGGGTGGTGGGTGTGTGGAAGGAGCTGCAAGAGGGAGGGGTAGAGGCACGAATAATTATAATGTTTAGTAGACAGGTTGGAAAGGTCCACAGCGATTTGGGGCAAAAGCAGCCATATGGGACTATCTCTGGTGGACAACCTGGGTGGCATGGTTGAGGTGGGCCGAAGGGCCTGTTTGGAGCTGTACAACTCTGAGTAGGTTTGGTTTGGTTGTGGGGCAGCATGATGGTGCTTGCAGACAGGGTGGTCTAAGGTGGGACACCCCAGTTCCTGAAGCTGAGTGTGTTCCTGCAGGAGGGAGGCACAGATGCAAATACAGCAAGAGCGGGCATCGATGTCTCAGGACCGTCGCATCGTGCATCAGTTGCAACGCATCATACGCCAGCGCAGTCTTCCTGGTCATGAGAACTGCATCAAACCACAGGCAGTGAAGCAAGGTGAGCTCCCTCTGCCTACCCCCTTCCTCCTGTCTATCCCTCGCCCTCCTACCACCTTCCCCTGTCTACCCCTCTCCCCACCCACTCCCCTGTTTACTCCCTCATTTCACCTTCACCCTCTGTCTATCCCTCTTCCCTCTGCCTACCCCTCTTCCCTCTGTCTATCCTCTCCCTCCCTCTGCCCACCACACACCTTCCCTCCCTCCCTACTTTTGCCAATACTTCCCTTCCTCTACTTATCTGCTCTTCCCTCCCACCCTCCTTTTCCTCCACCTCTCCTTTCTTACTTCCCTCCAGTTGTCCCTCCTTTCCCTCCCCCTCCCATTCCCTCCTCTTAGCAGACCAACCCCACCAGCCTCATCCCCTCTCCTTGTACTCTTGCCCGTTCTCCCACTTATTTTCCTCACACAGGCCTATTAGCGCCCCTTTCAGAAGCATTGCCACTAAGGGGTAGCTAACTAACACAACCAGTTAGTTAACTGCTAGTTATGAGGATGGGTTCTTGTAAACCGTTAGATGTATGAATGTCTGGCAATGCTGGTCGCTGTTGTTACTGGACTAACCAGGCAGTGACAAAGGGAAAACTCTGGTTAACACAGACCAGTCCAGCGCAGGAACAGGCCTTTTGGCCCACATGTATGTGCTGACCATCAGGGCCAAATTAAGCTATCCCTCCACCCCCTGCATATTCAAGTGTCTGTCCAGAAGCCTCTTAAACATCACTACTATGTCTGCTTCCCCCACTGTGATAATACAGATCTATCACCAATGTACATAGTGTATATAGTTACAGTATCTAGACTGTGCTTACAGCGATTGGCTGAGAGCTTAAAGGGCTGTGTCCCTAGCCAGGTCGGATCATTCCGGACTGGTCGGCCACCTGTGAAGAGCTCCTGTCTTTTGCTAATAAAAGCCTTGGTTTGGATCAACAAGTCTTTGATTCTTTTGACGAGCTCTACACCCACCACCCCTAGCAGCAATCACTCTTGGTTTAAAATATTTTCCTCACACACCTCCCTTAAATGTCCTCCCCTCTTCTTAAACCCATGTCCTCTCGTGTGTGACATTTTTAACCTGGGAAAAAGTTTGTGACTGCCCACTCTTTCTATGTCTCTCTTGATTTAAAAAACTTCTTTAAGGTCTCCCTTCAGCCTATGATGCTGCAGGGAAAAGGCTATTTATGTTTATCGAGGTGAGACCACACTTGGAGTATTTTATTCCATTTTGGTCACCTCATTATAGGAAGGATGTGAAAGCTATGGAGAGAGTGCAGAGGAGATTTACCAGGATGTGGCCTGGATTGGAAAATAAGTCTTTTGAGGCAAGGTTAGCAGAGCTGGGACTTTTCTCTTTGGAGTGTAGAAGGATGAGGAAACTTAATAGAAGGTCTACAAGATTATGAGGCAACATCTGTTTCTCAGGGCAGAAATAGCAAACACCAGAGGATATTTCTACAAAGTGAAGGGAGGAAAGTTTAAGGGAGACATCAAGGGTAAGTTTTTTTATGCAGAGTTGTGGATGCCTGAAATGCCTTGCCAGGGATGGTGGTGGGGGATGAAACAATAGGGCCATTTAAGAGAATCTTAAACAAGCCGATGGATGGAAGAAAAATAAAGGGTTACGAGGTAGGAACAGTTTAGTTTTTTTGTTGGGAATATATAGGTCAGCACAAGATCGAGGGCTGAAGGACCTGTACTGTGCTGCAATGTTCTATATTCCATTTTTATGCAAAGTTTGAATTAATATTTTGCTAAATATTCATGTGAAAGTTGAAATGATTGTGGAGTTAATGTGTGGCCTGTGTTTGCAGTGATTGGATCCAAGGTTCAAGTTGTGCAAAGCCAACCCCCGCCTCTGCAGAGCCGTCTGACAGGAAAGATACCCATCTCTTCTTCCCTGTTAATCCCACCGCTATTTCCAGCACCTCCTGCTGCAAGGAAACCCAGCCCTCCTACTCTGCCTTTGGATCCTCGATACCAGTCAGTGTCACCCTTATTCTGTCAGCTGGGCGGGGGGAGAAGAGAGGGAGATAGTCAAGGAGAGAGGGAGTGGACGGGGCCAGGATTAATGGAGAAGGGAGAGAATGAGAGGGGATTTCTGGGAAATGGGTGTGGGCATTGAGGGAGAGATGAGAAGGGTGAGTGGGAGAGGATATTGGATGGGGAAGGGGATCAATGTAAATGTGCATGGATTGAGAGGGAGGAGATGAACAGGGAGAGATGAGGAGAGGGAGGGGCAGCAGGTGGGAGGGTGGAAAGGAGAGGTGGTGTGGGAAGGAGGGCAGGAGGTGGGCATGTGGGAGGTGAAGGAGGAGGAGGATGGAGATAGATATATGAAGAAGGAGGGGAATGGAGGAGAATGTTCAGGGGCAGAGGCAGAAGGGTAGAGGGTCAGGAGGCAAAGGGAGGAGAGGAAAGGAGAGGAGGAAGAGGTGGAAGGATGGAGGCTGAGGGGTGGTGTAGGAGGGGAGAAGGAGTGGGAGCAGGGGGATGTTGAGGATGGGAACTGGAGTTCATGGTGGTGTATGGATTGTAGCAGAGCTGGGAGAGGGGGACTGATGGGGACATTAGAGAACCCTATCCCCCAGTGTTGGCCATTTACAGATGGTTTCTCTGTCAGGGCATTTGTCCTGGTACGAGAGACATATGCTCCATCGGAGATGCCCCCTCCTACTCCCCTGGAGATGAAGCTGCTGAAGGAACGGTTTCCAAACTTCAAGCTCCCACTGGTAAAGCACAGGCCCAGACTTATTGACAGGAAGATCTACAGTATTGATAACCACGGTAAGTGAAAGGGGTCTGGTATGAAATTACAAACAACTCTGCTCCTCCATCTCGATCCCTCCCTGGGCTGATGTTGAGAATACAAAGGATCTCAGGCCAATTCACAAAAGTTATGGAGCACCTCAGCAGGTCACGCACCATCCATAAGAAGGAAAGGGTAACTCCAGCATGTTTATGTATTGGAGACGCATGGGAGGGCATCAGAAGCGCAGCAAGTAGGCTGGCATCAGGGCGAGACTGAGAGTTAACCCCTTCAGACCCGTGCTCCCAACAATCTTACTCACAAATGTAAGATCACTGGAGAAGAAAATGAATTCCCTGGTCCGTACCTGAACCAGAGAGGACTGCAGGGCTGCTGTGCTCCAGTGATTACAGAAACATGGCCCAGGACACCATTCCAGACTCAGCAATCTAGCTAGATGGCCTTATCTCCTTCAAGGCAGACAGAGATGCTATTGCTTCTGGCAAGACTCATGCATTTACATCAGTGAGAACTGGTGCACAAATGTCTGTGTGCTTACAACCTTCTGCTCAAAAGAGATAGAGTACCTGCTGGTGAAATGCACACACTCCTACCTGCCCAGGGAATTTACAGCCATGGTGATTGCTACAGTTTATGTTCTACCTTTGACAAATGAGGATGAAGCAATGATGGAGCTTTGCAGTGCCATACGTGAAGCCCAGATGTCCCACCCTGATGGTAGCTGGCGGCTTCAATCACGCCAACCTAAAAACAGTTTCAACAGCATGTCAACTTCACCACCAGAGGAGAGATCACCCTGGATTAGGTGTACAGCAACGTCCCTGATTCACATACGACTGCCCTTGGAGCTGCTTCATGGAGATGATTACCTACCATGGTCATGTAAACATCGAGGAGAACATGAGCTCAGTGACTGGCTACATCGACAAGTACACTGAAGATGTCATCAAGATCAAATGTTATGCAACCTGGGCTAAGCAGAAACCACGGTTGGATGCAGAAGTCCCTGCACTTCTCAGAGCTCGTGATGCAGCCTTCAGGACAGGAGACAAGTTGGCACTAAGATTAGCCAGAGCTAAACTCTTCCATGCTATCTGAAAGGAAAAGTGTGGATACGCACAGAAGATCCATAGAAAGCCTCTACTGCTTCCTTAGGTAGAGAAATCCATAGACTACTCTCTTGGAGAAGCAGTTCCACCATATCTTTTTCCTCAATCTAACCCCCCACTGCCTCCCCAAATCTTGAGATTGGCCCTGAGTTCACTAGTCTAACAACTTTCCTGTCTCTATATTATCTACATTTTTCATAACATTATAGATTTCTATAGATCCCTTTCCATTCTACTGAATTCCAGTGATTACAGTCTAACGTGACTCAATCTCTCCTCATGGGCTAACCCACTCATCTCTGGAATCAACCTGAAACCAGTCTATCCCTTCTCCAGTAAGGAGACCAGAACTGGACACAGTACTTGGGTCCAGCCTCACCAATATCTTGTACAGTTGCAGCAGAAACTCCCTGCTCTTAAATTCAATCTCTAAACCAATGAAGACCAACATCCCATTTCCTTTCTTGATTACGTGCAATCTAACCTTTGGTGATTCTTGCACAAGCACTCCCAAGTCTCGCTGTACAGCAGCATGCTGCAATCTTTCACTATTTAAATACGGTAATACTGATTTTCTATTTTTTCCTTCCAAAGTGAATAACCTTACATTTACCAACGTTATACTCCATCTGCCAGACTCTTGCCCATTTAACCTATCTATATCTCTCTGCAGACTCTCCACATCCTCTGTTCTCTGCACTCTGTCCCTTCTTCCACATTGTTTATGTTTATTGTGAACAGGTGTTTGGTGGGAAAGGTGGTGGAAATGGGAGGTGCTGTTGGTGTATCCCAGGTAACTGTGAACTCACACAACTTCCTTTAAACACTGGATTGATCCATCTGTCCCTCTACCTTGAGGAAGGGCTCATGCCTGAAACATCAGTACCTCCTATGGACACTGTGAGACAAACTGAGTTCCTCCAACATTTCTGTGTGATTTTATATCTGTTCCTCTAACACTGTTGTTTTTGTGACTAACAACCCTTCGCGAATCACACCCAACATTTCCCCAACCACACCGATCCATCAGCCTATTAAATTTGACATTGCAACGCTGCACATTGAGGGGCATAGGTGTCCGATAATGGGCCATAATTGGGAGGGGCATCACTCATACTCTTCATTTACCTTTCAGATTCCAGCGTGCTTGAGAAAAACCTGCCAAAACTTTACAATGGCTGCACAGCATGGAGACAGCATTCCAGCGTCAGACAAAGGACTAAATAAATGATCAATTTCATATCAGTTCTTTTGTAGTTGTTAGCTTTGAAAACATGCTTATCTAGGAGCACAGAGCTGGGGCATGACCAAGAGCCTGAACCCTTGGGATGTTCCCCCCCAACTGTCATATCCACTGAGCAGCACCCAAGGGTCATGATGGAGCAGTCCTGGGCAGCGAAGGCAAAGGAAATGTTGTGGGATAGATTTTGAGCTTTAGTGTCTGGGCCACATTCAGATGCATGAAGCTCTCAGTACTACCGCTATTGAACAGCCATTTTGTTACCTTCTCATTGACTATGGGGAATGTCACTTTTTAAGGTGGTGGACTCTAGAGCCATCTTGGCGGTCTGGGTCGCTGCTACCCGATGGATGAGGTGAGTAGCGGCCAGTGGCTTCCTTCCAGGGTGTGGGGTATGTCTGGTGGGTAATTGGATATGCACCCATGTTGACCACACCATCCCGTCGATGTGCATGCATTGCCACAGTCAGGGCCTAGCTGGCCCAAGATGGTGGTGCCCAGTGGACGTACGTGGCGTTGGTGCAGTTGGGCGACCCAATGGCAGTGAAGCTGCAGGTGACGTCATCCGAGTGAATGGAAGTGACGTCTTCAGTTGGGCGTAAGTCATCCAGAGGAAGATGGCGGTGCCTGGGGTGAGCACACTGTAGTGACGTCAGCAGTAAGGGCGGAAATGGTGGGCCGAGTAATGGCGTTGCCCCGTCCTTGCATGTGGCAGTGCTTGGGAGGACTCCCAGCTGGTTGCGGAGGGCCACAGCGCTCCTGACAGACCTGGAAAGGCACATCTTAGCAAAGTGGCTTTCCTTCCTGCATCGGGAGAAATGCGAGTTCCTCTCTGGGCAGCCTTTGCAGGATCACCTGTCTGACCCACACCAGGACCAGTGGTACTTACAGGGACGAGCTGCGCCAGCAGATGGCGGTCATTTGCATCTGCCAGGCCAGGGGTTGGGGGAGTCAGGCATTGAAGACCTCTGCATAATGAGCTGCAGCCTCCAGGGAGTGGACAACCTCCATTGTCCTGGTAAGTGAAGCAATGTTTTCCTCCAGCAGCTTCTGTCGGGTGCTGCTCAAGCACAGCCCTTGCATGCAAGTGTCCCAGATCAGTTGGTCAACTTCTCCTTTGGCCACCCCAGTCTTGGCCAGGCACAGGTGGGCTAGCTCCTGCAGGGTCCCCAGATAGTAATTTGCTGTCTCACCTGGCTGCTGGGACTTGATGCTGAGCAAGTACCGGGCATAGACCACATTTGTCAGAGGCTTGTACATGTTCTCCAGGATGGCCAACGTAGGTTTGTAGTCCATGCAGACCTTGATGGCCTGGAAATATCATGGGCCCAACTTGGTGTGGAGCACCATGAGCTGTTTCTGATTGGTGTTTAGCACCTCAGCCTGTGTTAGAATGATCGCCTTAATCGCGTGCTTCCAGATCTTGAAGCGTGCATGGGAATCTGGCTGTTGGGTGCCGATTTCCAGGTTCCCAATCGTCAGAAACTTCTCCATGGCCTCTCTTTAAAATTTTTACTGGAATAAATTGTGGCGCACTGAGGTAGCAGCAAGCAAGCACAAAACTCAAAAAACTGTACAACAGACTTTATTCTAGTAAAAGTCTGAACACCAGTTCAAGCCTTGGCACAAAACTCAAAAAACTGTACAACAGACTTTATTCTAGTAAAAGTCTGAACACCAGTTCAAGCCTTGGTGGCCCCCGTGTGACTGGCTCAGGAGGGGCTGGCTCAGGTTTATACTCAGATCGGTTGATTGAGAGGGGGCCAGGTGGAATCAACCCCTTAGGTGGTCTTCCTGCAGGTACTAAGATCGCCCCCTGCAGTAGGCTGGTGGTCGTATCACCATGTTGGCCTACTGACATCTTTTGCCTCTAAGTTAATCCACTGACCATCTTGTCATGCTTGTGTGGTGTCCTCATGAGACTGTCTTTAGCCTCACAGCCATTTGTGTGTGTGTGTGTGTGTGTGTGTGTGTGTGTGTGTGTGTACGTCCATGGCCATACACCTGCAATTAAAGCAAAAAATGCTGGAAACACTCAGCAAGTCTGGCAGCATCTATGGAGAGAGTAAAAGATTCAGAGTCAGAGTTCTCAGCTCAAGAACAATCCCTTCACCGAACTCATCCATGGCTGACCAAGTTGCCTACCTGAGCTTGTCCCATTGCTTGTATTTGGCCCACATCCCTCTAAACCTTTCTCCTCCATGGACCTGTCCAGTCAAAATGTCTTTTAAATCCTGTAATTTCCCCCACCTGCATCACTTCTGCTGGCAGCTTGTTCCACACACCCACCACCCCCTGTGTGAAAAAAGTATTCCTCAGTGCCAATTTAAATATCTTTTCCTCTCATCTTAAACCTAGTTTGAGATTCTCTGACCCTAGGGAAAGGACAGTGACCATTCACTTATTCATGCTTCACTTATTCATGCCTCTCATGATCTTAGAAACTACTAAGTCCCCCCCTCAACCTTTGATGTTCCAGGGAGAAAATTCCCAGCCTATCCTGCCTGAGAGTCTCAGTGTCAAACAGGAAAATCTGCAGATGCTGGAGAAGTAGAAGTAGATAAAGAGAACCATAAGATACAGAGCACTACAGCACAGAAACAGGCCATTTGGCCCTTCTAGTCTGTGGTGAAACATAATTCGGCTAGTGCCAATGACCTGCACCCATTCCATAACCCACCAGACCTCTCCTATCCATGATTCTATCCAATTTATTCTTAAAACTTAAGTGTGGTGATATGTAATTACACCATTAGGCCACCAGGGGTCAGCCCAGTGACCTTGTATATAAAGCAGTCCAGAGCTACAGTCTAGCCTTCCAGGTTCATCTTGCGGAGAGACAAGACCTCTTAGTGTGTATATTAGTTTATTAAAGCTGTCTTATATTCACACTGCTGGTGTGGTTATTGTCAGTACAGAGTGAGTCCACATTAACCACATCAGGTGGCACCTTGTTCCACACTAAACCTTTCCCCTTTCACCCTGAAGCCATGTCCTCTTGTATTTATCTCTCCTAATCTAAGTGGAAAGAGTCTACTTGCATTTATTCTGTCTATATCTCTCATTATTTTATAAACATCAAATATCCCCTCATTCTTCTCTGCTCCAAGGAATAGTCCTAACCTGTTTAATCTTTCCTTGTAACTCAATTCCTGAAGACCCAGCAACATCCTAATAAATCTTCTCTGCACTCTTTCAATCCTGATATCCTTCCTGTAGTTTGGCAACAAGAACTCCACACAATTCTCCAAATTTGGCCTCACCAATGTTTTATACTTCCTCACCATAACATCCCAAATCCTGTACTCAATACTTTGATTTATGAAGGCCAAGATGCCAAAAGCTTTATTCACAACCATGTCTACCTATGACACCACTTTAAGGGAATTATGTATCTGTATTCCCAGATCCCTTTGTTCTCCGCACTCCTTAGTGCCCTACCATTAACTGTGTATGTCCTACCTTGGTTTGTCCTTTTAAAATACAACACCTCACACTTGTCTGCATTAAATTCCCTCTGCCATTTTTCAGCCCATTTTTCCAGTTGGTCCAGGTCCTCTGCAAGCTTTGAAAATGTTGCTCATGTTCACAATGCCTTCAATTTCTTTTTTAAAAAAAGTATTTTTTTACTTTTCATAAAAAATTAACAATGATAACATTCCAACAAAAATGTATGTATATAAAAAAATTTGTATGAAGCAAAAGAAAACACACACAGATACCCTAACTCTACCCCATTCTGTTTTCCCCCTCCCCCTTTATTAAATACCTTTTCATACACCATCAGAGCTCATAGTTTAAATTAACATCAGGATTCAGGGAAAGCACTTTTGAATTTAGCAGCATTATTAAAGTTGAGCACCTACGTAGTTCAAATAAAGTAATCATATTTATATATCATACTTGTTCCTTAAATTGTATGTTATTTTTTCCATTGGAATACAACTATCTATCTCTGCTATCCACCTCACCAAGGTAATTGGAGAGTCCAACTGCCACGTGATTGCAATACATTCTTTGACCACTGCTAGTGCAATTTTAACAAACCAAATTTGAAACTCTGTAAGATCATTACTAATGTCTATAAAATTGCCTAACTAATAAAGTTCTGGATCACCTGGGAAGGTCACCCTTGTAATTCTTAATTAATACTTTAGAAATTTCTTGCCAAAAAGGTCTAACCTTCACACATGACCAAGTTGAATGAAAGAATGTTCCTTCTTCTATTTCACATCTAAAACACAATTCTGGTATTTCCGGCATAGATTTGTGCAACTTCTGTGGAGTGAGATACAACTGATGTAAAAAAAATATTAAACCAACCCATATCTTGCTTTAGTAGTTGAAGTTACACTATCCACACACCATTCAGACCAGGATTGTTCTGATATTGTAACACCTAATTCCAATCTCTTTTCAGTACCAACCGCTCAGTCCAAGATTTCGCCCTGCTCCAGCTCCCTCAACAGCCCCTAAGGCTAGAGCTGGATGAGGTTCCCACCCTGGATGAGACATATAAGGCAATCGAACAACTGAAAAGTGGCAAAGCAGCAGGTATGGATGGAATCCCCCCAGAAGTCTGGAAGGCTGGCGGCAAAACTCTGCATGCCAAACTGCATGAGTTTTTCAAGCTTTGTTGGGACCAAGGTAAACTGCCTCAGGATCTTCGTGATGCCACCATCATCACCCTGTACAAAAACAAAGGCGAGAAATCAGACTGCTCAAACTACAGGGGAATCACGTTGCTCTCCATTGCAGGCAAAATCTTCGCTAGGATTCTACTAAATAGAATAATACCTAGTGTCGCTGAGAATATTCTCCCAGAATCACAGTGCGGCTTTCGCGCTAACAGAGGAACCACTGACATGGTCTTTGCCCTCAGACAGCTCCAAGAAAAGTGTAGAGAACAAAACAAAGGACTCTACATCACCTTTGTTGACCTCACCAAAGCCTTCAACACCGTGAGCAGGAAAGGGCTTTGGCAAATACTAGAGCGCATCGGATGTCCCCCAAAGTTCCTCAACATGATTATCCAACTGCACGAAAACCAACAAGGTCGGGTCAGATACAGCAATGAGCTCTCTGAACCCTTCTCCATTAACAATGGCGTGAAGCAAGGCTGTGTTCTGGCACCAACCCTCTTTTCAATCTTCTTCAGCATGATGCTGAACCAAGCCATGAAAGACCCCAACAATGAAGACGCTGTTTACATCCGGTACCGCACGGATGGCAGTCTCTTCAATCTGAGGCGCCTGCAAGCTCACACCAAGACACAAGAGAAACTTGTCCGTGAACTACTCTTTGCAGACGATGCCGCTTTAGTTGCCCATTCAGAGCCAGCTCTTCAGCGCTTGACGTCCTGTTTTGCGGAAACTGCCAAAATGTTTGGCCTGGAAGTCAGCCTGATGAAAACTGAGGTCCTCCATCAGCCAGCTCCCCACCATGACTACCAGCCCCCCCACATCTCCATCGGGCACACAAAACTCAAAACGGTCAACCAGTTTACCTATCTCGGCTGCACCATTTCATCAGATGCAAGGATCGACAATGAGATAGACAACAGACTCGCCAAGGCAAATAGCGCCTTTGGAAGACTACACAAAAGAGTCTGGAAAAACAACCAACTGAAAAACCTCACAAAGATAAGCGTATACAGAGCCGTTGTCATACCCACACTCCTGTTCGGCTCCGAATCATGGGTCCTCTACCGGCACCACCTACGGCTCCTAGAACGCTTCCACCAGCGTTGTCTCCGCTCCATCCTCAACATCCATTGGAGCGCTCACACCCCTAACGTCGAGGTACTCGAGATGGCAGAGGTCGACAGCATCGAGTCCACGCTGCTGAAGATCCAGCTGCGCTGGATGGGTCACGTCTCCAGAATGGAGGACCATCGCCTTCCCAAGATCGTATTATATGGCGAGCTCTCCACTGGCCACCGTGACAGAGGTGCACCAAAGAAAAGGTACAAGGACTGCCTAAAGAAATCTCTTGGTGCCTGCCACATTGACCACCGCCAGTGGGCTGAAAACGCCTCAAACCGTGCATCTTGGCGCCTCACAGTTTGGCGGGCAGCAGCCTCCTTTGAAGAAGACCGCAGAGCCCACCTCACTGACAAAAGGCAAAGGAGGAAAAACCCAACACCCAACCCCAACCAACCAATTTTCCCTTGCAACCGCTGCAATCGTGTCTGCCTGTCCCGCATCGGACTGGTCAGCCACAAACGAGCCTGCAGCTGACGTGGTCTTTTTACCCCCTCCATAAATCTTCATCCGCGAAGCCAAGCCAAAGAAAGAATTTGGACTCCCATAGATCAGATTTAGTACTTTCTAACTGAAGAGCAAAAAACATACTGGTGATAAATTTGGGCATATTATCCATCCAAAACATTCCTTAACTCCCAGAAGACTCAATGCCTGTCCTCAACATTCCCTCAAGAAAGCTCTCAGTTGAATGAAACATCGAAATGTTCCATTTGGTACACCATAGGTCTGCTCATTTGTTCAAATGACATCAAAACACCATCTTTATCTTCTTTAGTTTGGTTTCGCGGATGAAGATTATGGAGGGGTATGTCCACGTCTGCTGCAGGCTCGTTGGTGACTGACAAGTCCAATGTGGTACAGGCAGGCACGGTTGCAGCAGTTGCAAGGGAAAATTGGTTGGTTGGGGTTGGGTGTTGGGTTTTTCCTTCTTTGTCTTTTGTCAGTGAGGTGGGCTCTGCGGTCTTCTTCAAAGGAGGTTGCTGCCCACTGAACTGTGAGGCACCAAGATACACGGTTGGAGGCAATATCAGCCCATTGACGGTGGTCAATGTGACAGGCACCAAGAGATTTCTTTAAGCAGTCCTTGTACCTCTTCTTTGTTATAGGAAGGGGATTCATTCATTGGATTAAGGCATTATATCAGTCTCGGTGGCCAGTGGAGAGCTCGCCATATAACACGATCTTGGGAAGGCGATGGTCCTCCATTCTGGAGACGTGACCCACCCAGCGCAGTTGGGTCTTCAGCAGCGTGGATTCAATGCTTGCGGACTCTGCCAGCTCGAGTACTTCTATGTTGGTGATGAAGTCACTCCAATGAATGTTGAGGATGGAGCGGAGACAGCACTGATGGAAGCGTTCTAGGAGCCGGAGGTGATGCCAGCAGAGGACCCATGATTCGGAGCCTAACAGGAGCGTGGGTATGACAACGGCTCTGTACACACTGATCTTTGTGTGTTTCTTCAGGTGGTTGTTTTTCCAGACTCTTTTGTGTAGTCTTCCAAAGGCGCTATTTGCCTTGGCGAGTCTGTTGTCTATCTCGTTGTCGATCCTTGCATCAGATGAAATCTGCATCTTTATAACAGTTCACTATACAGTGTATACCCTTTTGTAACCATATGTTTAGAATTCTTTTACCCATATACATTATTATGTAACAGATCTTTTACCGAAATTTCCTGCCATATTTTCACATGTTCCAAGATAGAGTTACTTATCTTCCTTTTTATTGATTTAATGCTCTATTTAGAAATAAAGTCTTTAGCTGTTGCTTCATTCATAGAATGTAGCCCCATACAAACCCAGTTTGATGAATTCTCTTCAAAAAAGGATGCTTAAAAATCTTGTTTGTGCAGCCAGATAATATTTTTTTAAAGTCTGGAAGTCACATACCTCCTAATTTATAATTTCAGGTTAGTTTTTCCAATGCAATTCTGGGCCCTTTGCTATTTCATAGGAATTGTCTTTCTTGATTGTTTAACAACTTGAAAAATTTTTTGGGTAAACCTATAGGTAGTGATTGGCACAAGTATTGAAGTCTCAGCATCACTTTCATTTTTACACACCTCACTCTTCCTATTAGTCTTATCAGAAAATCCTTCCATTTTTCTAAGTCCTGTTCTATTTTACTAAGATTATACAGATTTTGTAAATTGTTGTCTCTTACTGCTCCTATAAATATTTAATCCCATCCAATTTCCATGTAAACCTACTGCCTCTTTTATATCTTTCATTATCATGGTTTGTTAAGGGCATTATTTCACTTTTGTCCATCTTAATTTTATAATCAGACACTCTACCATATTTTCTGAGATTTTCCTATAACTTTTCCAAGGACCCTTCGGATCTGACAAATATAATAGTATATCATCTGCAAATAAACCAATTTTATGCTCATCTTGTCCAACCATGAACCCCTTAATCTTAGGATCTCTTCCAATAATTTCAGCAAGAGTTTCAATTGCCATTAAAAAAAATGCTGGAGAGAAAGGGCATCCTTGCCTCCTCGATTTACTCAAAGAGAATACTGTCGACATTTGACTATTCATAATTATCTTTGCCTGTGGACTGATATAATGCCTTAATCCAATGAATGAATCCCCTTCCTATACCAAATTTCTCCAATCTTTTAAACAAAAAGGTGATTCTAATTGGTTGTATGCCTTTTTTTGCATCCAGAGAAACTGTTATACTTGGATTATTCCCTGATTTTGCCATGTGTATTATAATCAACAGACTAGCTAAATTATTCACTGAATGTCTACCCTTTACAAATCCCACCTGGTCAGGATGTATTCATTTCAGTAGATATTGCCCAGCCTATTGGCTAATGCCTTTTCTACAATTTTGTAGTCCGTGTTAAGAAGAGAAATTGGCTTATATGATGACGTTTTTAATGGGTTTCTACTCTTTTTGGATAATAGCGTAATTATCGCCATTGAAAAAGATTCTGGAAGCGTCTGTGTCTCCACCGCTCGATCCAATGCAACCATCAGTAATGGCATTAACATATCTTTAAATTCTTTATAGAACTCAGATGGGAACCCATCCCCTCCCGGAGTCTTGTTAGCCTGCAAATTACTCAATGCTTTCTCAACCTCTTCCTGTGTAAAAGCAGCATCCAGGCCATTTCTATCATTTTCATCCAATCTAGGAAGTTCAACCCCTTCTAAGAACTCATGTATTCCGTTTTCATCTCCTGGTACATCTAATTTATAAAGCTCAGTGTAGTATTGCTGAAAGGCATCATTTATTTCTTTATGATTATATGAGCATCCTTCTGTTTTGCATTGATGGCCCTTGCTGACTCTTTCACCATTAATTGTCATGCCAGCACCTTATGAATCCGTCCCCCCAGTTTCTGCCTAGTTTCTACTCCGTATGTTTGTAAGGTATTATAATACATTTTTTTTGTTTTCTATTGTTCTATATTTATCCTTTTCACCTGTTCTCTGATATTATTTTTCAAGTTCCAATATCTCTCTTTCCAAATTATTTAATTCTACATTATATTCCCTCTTCACATTTTTCGAAAATGAAATATTTTGACAAGTCAAAAAAGCCTTCATTGTATCCCATATTAAAAATCTGTTATCCATTGATCCTAAATTTGTTTCACAAAATATCTCTCTTTGTCGCTGAATAAATTGTTTTAAATTCTCTTGCTTTAACCTTATCACCATCTGTAAACATTTCCTGTTTCTCCACTATTGAAATAGTGTAAGTGATGTCCATCCCATTTCAGCGGGGCATTATTCATTTTAGAGTACTCAAATGCTGCTCTTTAGATCGCTTCTTGATCCCTGATGCTCGAAGTCTCACAAGGACCGATTGAGGATGTTTATCCACATTTCTTCTAGGTCCAAAGGTTCGATGGGCTCTCTCAATCTGTACTTGTCTGCTGAGTGATTCAGCACAAAGTACATCAGGAATCCAGGATTCAAAGAATTTGACAGCATCTCTTCCTTCTGCACCTTCTTTTAAACCAATTATTTGTATATTATTTTGTCTGCTAAAGTTCTCCATGTGATCAATCTTATCAAGGAGCATATGTTTATCAATCACTAATTGTTTTGTTTGGTCCTACAGTTCTTCCAATTTCTTATTGTACTTTCCCATTTCTCCTTCAGCATTATTTATTCATACCATTAAATCGGTGATTGACTCACCCATGTTTTTGATCAAGTCTGTTAAATTTTTCATCACTCCTTGAACTTTTGCAAACCGTGTTCCTATGGTTTCCATCCCTGATAGCATTGCCTGTAATTCTCGAGGAGAAGTTTGTGAAGTTGAGGAAATTGAGGCAGCTTTCTTTGGACTATTAGTCGATGTCACAGATGAACTTGGTGATTCTTCCGACTTTGATTTCAATTTTTTTTCCAGTCATCTTTGTTAGTTATCAATATAAGTCAACTTTTGTAAAAGAAAAACTCAAAAAAGTACTTGTGAGCCATCTTTTAAAAACTTCACGGAGAGCTCAGCTGAAGCACGTCTGCTCAGTTTCGTCATATGGCCATACCTCCACAATGCCTCCATTCTTAGTATCATCAGTAAACTTGCTGATCCAATATACCACATTATCATCTAGATCATTGATATAGACAACAAACAACAATGGTCTCAGCATCGATCTCTGAGGCACACCAGTAATCACAGGCCTTCACTCTCTCTCCTCCCATTCAGCTAATTTCGAATTCAGTTTACATTGTTTCCATGGATATCTAGTGTCTGAACCTTCTGAACTAACCTCCTATGTGGTACCTTATCAAAGGCCTTTCTAAAGTCTGTGCAGACAACATCCACAGCTTTTTCTTCATCTACTTTCTTCGTAATCTCCTCAAAAAAACTCTATAAGATTAGTTAAACATGAACTACCAAGCACAAAGCCATGCTGACTATCTTTAATCGATCCTTGGCTATCCAAATACTTGTATACCCAATCTCTCAGAATACCCTCCAACAGGTTCACTGGCCTGTAACTTCCTGGTTTACTTTTGGAGCCTTTCTTAAACAATGTCACCTCACCCGTGGTTAAGGACTTTTTAAATATTTCTGCCAGGGCTCCTGCAATTTCTACACTAATCTCCCTTGATGCACAAGGGAACATCATGTCAGGCCCAGGGGATTTATCCACCTTTTTTTTGCTGTTAGGCAGCTAGTACCTCCTCCTCTTTAATCACTATATGTTCCATACCTCTACTGCTTATTTCCCTTCCTTCCTTATACACTACGTCACGCAGAATCCATGGAGAGAAATGGATCATCTACAATTGAACATGCCCTGACCCTCGACAAAGAATCCCGACCTGAAATGTTTGCTGCCCATTTCTTTCTTTGAATGGTTAAGGTTAAGGTAATATCAGCCTCTGAGAGAAGAATCTCCTGTAGGCTTCAATTTTTACTGGATTTCTCCTCAGTCAGGACTCCACCTCCTAGTGGAAACATCTCAACATCTACTGTGTCTTGCTCCCTCCCCAGGAATGAAGAAAGTCCTGATGAAGGGATCTGGCCCGCAAAGTTGACAAATCATTTCTCTCCCACTGATACTACTTGGCCAGTTGAGTTCGTCCACCTCATCTTGTCCCAACACAGTCACTATTTCTTTTAAATTCAGAGAAATACGAGAATAAATGACAAACATCAAAGTGGCAGATTGTCTGAGTATCCAAAGAAATTGAGAGAGCTGTTTCTTTTGAAGACACTATCAGGTTATCTCATAGAAATATAGAAACATAGAAGATAGGAGCAGGAGTAGGTCATTCGACCCTTCGAGCCTGCTCCGCCATTCAATGAGATCATGGCTGATCTTAAAGTTCAGTACCCCGTCCCCGCCTTCTCTCCATAACCTTTAATACCCTTATACTGAAGAAATAGATCTAATTCCCTCTTAAATATATTTAATGAACCTGCATGAGGGAAAGATAATCTAGATGATGTTAAGGAGACTGAGACAGGACCTGACTGAAATAAATAAATAAGATCCAGAGGGAATGAAAATCAAAAACCTTTAGATGCTGGAAATCAGAAATAAAACCAGAAAGCTCACTGGTCAGGCAGCATCTGTGTTACGTGTTGTCAATGGCAGGGCTGTGGGACAGACTGTACCAATAGAGAGAGATGGGTCATAGAGTGATGTCTGGCAGAAGCAGCCAGTTCTGAAACAGGCAAAGAGTGTTGTCTAACTGGTTTGGAAGTGTACAATGTGTCCAGACAGAAGATGGGTGCTAAACAGCAATGAGCTGGTGGAGAGACTCGGTGGATCAGGCAGCATCCATGGGTAAAAATAGTCACGCAATGTTTAGGGTTGAGACTTTTTATTAAGACTAAGATAATATTTCATTTATGAAAGGGGGAAAGCAGCTTGGGGAAGGGGGTGTGAAAGGATATTGAACAGAAGGTGTGAGAGATGGGGAGAGAGGTAGAGGGTGAGATCACCGGGGTGAGTGGAAAAAGTACAGGAGTAGGTAAAAAAGAGCTGGCAACAGTGGAACCCAATAGAGTGGGATTTACCTCAAATTGGGAAAAGATAAGCTTGGATTGGGACTCAGTGTCCCAGTACAGGAAGCCACAGACCTACAACTCAGAGTGGGAATAGGATGGAGAAGTAAAGTGGAAACAACAAGAACCTGTGGCTCGTCCATGCAGATTGAAGGCAGATGATCTACAAAGCAGTCACCACACTGACATGTCTGTCTGTGGCCTGCTGACCTGCCAGGTTGAGGCCACACATAAATTAGAAAATCACCTTCTTCCATCTGGCAGTCTCCGCCCAGATGGCATCAACATCAACCTCCAATTTCTAGTTTACGTACCTCCTTGTTTTGAACCCCCCCCCCCTTGTTTTCCCTGATCTCACTGGCCCCATTCCTCCTTCTCTTTCCCCTCCTTGCCCCCTCAATCCACCCAATACCTTCTTTCCTCCATCTTCTTATCCCTTCCCTTTTTTCCATAATCCGTTCTCCTATATGAGTGCCTCTTCCTCCCATAGATTATTCCAATTTCTTCCACCCAACCCACTTGTCATCTTATGGCCCACCACCTTCCCCCACTCTTTTACTCTGATCTCCACCCTCTTTCCAGTCTTGAGGAAGGCTTTTCGGCCTGCCCTGCGGAACCCCTCCAGCACTTTGGGTGTTGCTTGTGTTTTTTTTGTGAAGTCACAATACTGTGCACTAGAATTGCTGCTTCACCAGAAAGGAATGGGATGGCAGAAAAGGAAAAATACTGAGCAGGTTAGCAGACTCGAGGGGCTGAATGCTCTCCTCCTGCTCCTCATTCGCATGTTCAGATGAATTCCAGAGACAGGCAGCTGGTACAGCCAGTATCACATTTGGGGAGTGCAGGGACCAGATTTAGAAATGACTGCTTGCTGATTCAGGGAAGGGGATTTCAAAACAAGAACAAGAATTTTCAAATGGAAGTTCTGTTGGGCTGGAAGTTATGCAAACTGAATGTCTGATGTCAGTTAGATCTGTTGGGGGCAAGAGTTCCTATTTTGCAATGTTCAAAGTCTGGCAGGATTAATGATTCACCTTATCTCTGTCATATTCACTCAAACACTTGGTTTCTCTTGGGTCATCCTTTATTTTGTTCAGCTAATTGGATTGTGAAGCTGCTGTGATAATTGCCTAACAATCTGCAACACCAATTTGTTAGAATTTGTGCATTCAGCTAAAGTCCTTCCTCTCCAGCGCTAGGGAGGTATGGGCAATGCTAGCAAGGCATACCTCAAACAGTATTCCAGCTCTTGCCAGGATGCCACATCAATGGGAGCAAGACATCACCATATTTATACTTGTAGAACAGTACATCATAGGAACAATGTCTGCACTGAACATGATCTCAGTGGAGGGAGAAATGGCTAATGTTTCAGGTGATCCAGTTCAGCAAGTTCATGTTTATTGTCACATGTACCAAGATGTAGCGATAGTGATTATTTTGCGAGCAGACGAGTTATACATCTCAAACGAAGTTCAAGTAATACAGTACAGAGTGACAGAGAGAGAGAGAGATCAATTAGATCAGAGCAAAGGCAAGATTAGTGTGTGGTTCATTCAGGAGTCTGATAATGGTGGGAAACTGTCCTTGAATCTGGTGGTGCGTGATCTCTCAGTAGTGAATCTTCTTCCTGGTGGGAGGTAGGTGAACAGCGGGTGGACTGGGTGGGATGAGTCTTTTAAATTTTGGCTGCTTTTCCAAAGCAGAGGGAGTTATAGATGGAGTCGATGGAGAGGAGGAGGTTGCATGTGATGGAGTTGAAGGAAGGAAGGGGGTTGTGTGTGATGGAATCAATGGAGAGGAGGGGTTGTATGTGTGTGATGGAGTCGATGGAGGGAGGGGGTTGCTTGTAATGGAGTTGAAGGAAGGGAGGGGGTTGTGTGTGATGGAATCAATGGAGAGGAGGAGTTGTATGTGTGTGATGGAGTCGATGGAGGGAGGGGGTTGTGTGTGATGGAGTCTATGATGGGAAGGGTGTGTATGTGATGGTCACAATCCTCTGCAGTTTCCTGTGGTCTTGGATGGAGCATTGATGCAGCCTGATAGTATCCTTTCAATTGTGCACCTGCAGAAGTTATTCAGGAACACAGGTGACATACAGAAGACTCTCCCCAGCTTGAGAAACACTCATCGGGTCTCCAGTCTTTCAGATATTACTGTATAGGAGACCGCTGGGCCATCGAGTCCTGGTCCCCCAACCTTTCCCTTGCTGCCATAATATCCAGATATGCTCACGTTTGCAATGGGCTGCCACGTTGCTCTCTGCAGACGCCGCCTAACCTGCCCAATATCTCCAGTAGGCTTCTTTCTATTTCGCATTTTCAGCACCCTCCCTGATAGTTTCGAGTCGCTCGGGTTCCCACTATTACAAGTATTACGGTGTCGGAAAGAACAAGGCGGGAGGAGACGATTCAGCGCGTTACTTCCTCATCTCCTTTCCAAATCCCCCCAGTGTCCCGGAGTAACTCTCCGATGTTTTACGAATAAAAACGAATTTCGTTGAAACAGAACGTTTTGGGAGCGAATTGAGTTAGTGCTGCTCAGCCTGGACCCCTGGAGGGGAATGGTTGTGTCAGGGATCCTTGCTACACCGAGCGGTTACAGTGTGGCGGGAGCGGACGGGCAGCGGCAGCCGGGTTGTGGCAGAGAGCTCCGGTCGGCCCCTCACACCGCATGGGGAAGGAGGATGAGGGCGAGACGGTGCAGGGGGAAGGCGGCTCGCCTGGCGGCGGTGTGCGTCGGATCCTTCCTCTTGGTGATCTATTTCTTGTACGACGGCTTAAACCCAGGTAGAGTAACACCGTGAGCCATCTCGCAAACTGACCCAGGGTACAATAAGCTCAAAGCACCCTAAAACCGACCCACACCCACCCTCCCCACCCCGCGGGAGGACCGGGGGCTCAATGTCGGATAGCTTTTTCGCGAACCCAAACTCAGAATGAACTTGCATTTATATGGCGCCAGGATCCCAGTCTGTCTCTGCCCGTGAAACAGCTATATTTTTTAAAAGGTCATCACTTTTTTTCGTCAGGGAGATGTTACACAGACCAATCCCATAAAAAAAAAGGCCAAAATTATCAGGACGATTACGACCTGATGAGTATAAACAACTCGGGCACCTCCTGTTCGAAGGGTAACGTTCCAGGTGTCCCAAAGGTGCCACATCAGAAAGAGGAAACTTCCATGAGCTCTACCTCTCCCTCAGTGCGGACCCTCCCTCGCTGTGGCCCATCTCAAAATGAGACGCTCACTGTGAAACAATTATTCCAAAATAGAATTTGGAATCTGGGCGATGTTGCCAAGGCTGATGTTTATTTTCTGAGTTAATTGGCTGAATTGGGGCACAGGGAATCCAGAATAAAGTTGACAAACTGTTCAATAATGTATGATTCTACAAGCCCAGCTTATTCCTGCTGGGGTGTGCAATTTCTCCAACCCCCCCCCCCCCCCCGCTCCCGAGGACCTGACCCTCCCATAGAACACTAAGATACATAACAGTCCCCTCTGGCCCATCTGGGCATGCCAAACTATTCTGCCTAGTGCCACTGATCTGCTCCCGGTCCATATCCTTCAATACCCTCGTATCCATGTACCTGTCCAAATATTTCTTAACTTTCAAAGTTGAGCCCACGTTCAATACCAGCTGGCATCTTTTTTTCACACTCATCACTCTCTGTGTGAACTTCCCCCTAATGTTATCTCTGAACATCTTACCTTTCACTCTTAACTCTTATCCTCTGGATTACATCTCATCTGAACTCAGTGAAAAAAGCCTGCTTTCATTTCCTCTATCTATGCCCCTCATAATTTTGTATACCTCTATCAACTTTCCTTATTCTTTTACATTCCAGGGAATAAAGTCTTAACTTGCTTAATCTTTCCCTGTAACTCAATTTCTGAAATTAGAGCAACATCCTAGTAAATCTTCTCTGCCCTCTTTCAATCTTATTGATATTTTTCCTGTAGTTAGGTGATCAAAACTGCACACAATACTCCAAATTTGGTCTCACCAATGTCTATACAACATTACCATAACATCCCAATTCCTATATCTAATACTTTGATTTGTGAAGACTAATATGCCAAAAGCTTGCTTTACAACCCCATCTACCTTTCAAGGAATTATGAATCTGTATTCTAAGATCCCTCTCTTCTACTTCACTCCTCAATGCCCTACCATTTACTGTGTTGTCCTTGGTTTGTCCTTCTAAAATGCAACACCTTACACTTGTCTGCATTAAATTCCATCTGCCATTTTTTAGTCCATTTTTCCAGTTGGTCCAGATCCCTCTGCAAGCTTTGAAAACCTTCCTCACTGTCCATAACACCTCCAAACTTAGTGTCATCTGCAAACCTGCTGATCCAATTTACTACATTATCATCCAGATCATTTCTATAGATGACAAACAACAATGGTCCCAGCACTGATCCCTGAGGCACATCAGGCCTTCAGTCTGAGAAGCAATCATCCATCACCACTCTGGCTTCTCCCGTCCAGCCATGTCAAATCCAGTTTACTTCTTCACTGAGTGTCTGAATCTTCCTGATTAACATCTCACATGGGACTTTATCAAAGGCTTTAATAAAATCCATAACTTCCACATCTTTCCTTCATCAACTTTCCTGATAACTTACACGATTGGTTAAACATGATCTACCACACAAAACCTTGTTGACTATCTCTCATCAATCCTTGTCTAACCAAGTACTTGTATTTCTGATCTCTTAGAATAACTTCCAATTTACCCTCACTGGCATTCTCAGTGTTGTTTTTCCTCAGCAGTACACACCCAACAGAGAAATGTTGGCTCTTCCAGAACTGCCCAAGTGGCTTGGCATTGCCTCTTGATGTGTGGCTCTCCCCCAACAATTGAGTCTCCCCTGGTGCAGTTCTTCCCCACTGTTGCCTCGCTAATGGTACTGCTTTGGGATTATTTGCTCGTTAAAGAAAAATAGTGGATCAGATGGCAGTTTAAACAGTGAAGGATTGCAGCATGCTGTTTGCAGAGATCTGGGAGTATAGTATGTGAATATCAAAAGGTTGGTTTGCAGGTGCAACAGGAAATCAGGAAGGTCAATGGAATGCTAGAGGGATTAAATTTAAGGGCAAGGAGGTTCTTCTGCAACTGCACAGGGTACTGGTGAGGCCGCACCTGGAGTATTTTGTGCAGTTCTGGTCTCTTTACTTGAGCAGGTCTACTGCATGGCTGCTGGGCACACACTGAGAAAGCCCTCGGTGATATAGGGAGTTGTCTATCCCAACATGTGAAGACAGACTCTGATGGACTGAGCAGATGAGACCAATGGAAAGTCCAATGGTCAAGAAGGCGGTCTCAGCAAGCATCATGGAATACGAAGAACATGTCAAGACACAGAAGATGTTCTGGTCATCCAGGGCACCTAGTCCCATCTTCAGCTGTCTTAACTTTTGTCCTGCCACTGGATCCAGATGGGAAATGGGAAGAGAGAGTGAGGCTGTCGCTGCTCAGCTCTCCCTCACTTTAATCCAAATCAAACGCTAGTATCGATACCATCATCACCACCCTCTTGTTCAACATATCATCTGGAGGTGACTCATCTGGAGTTGGCTCATTGGGAGTTGGGCTCATCGGGAGTTGGGCTCATCGGGAGTTGGGCTCATCGGGAGTTGGGCTCATCGGGAGTTGGGCTCATCGGGAGTTGGGCTCATCGGGAGTTGGGCTCATCGGGAGTTGGGCTCATCGGGAGTTGGGCTCATCGGGAGTTGGGCTCATCGGGAGTTGGGCTCATCGGGAGTTGGGCTCATCTGGAGTTGGCTCATCTGGAGTTGGTTGTGGGACTTTTGTCATGATTTTTGCTGCACACTAACTTCAGGAAATGTCACGAGCAGGATTGCGAACTCTACACTCACGAAAGCCTTCGAAACCTGGAAATTAGAAGACAACTTGAGAATACAACAATGGTACATAGAAATGAATAAATGTATTCCATTAGAAAAAATAACATATAGTTTAAGAAATAACATCACAATATTCAAACAAATATGGGAGCCATACATGAAATACAACAGAGAAATCCTACCATGGACTTCCACCACATAAAATGACAGAAGAAGAAGACAACGAAATGAACTGACTCAGTAAAATTTCTTGTTTATTTTTATTAAGTGACAACATTGTTTAACGGGTTTAATGTATCTTATAGATTGAACTTCAAATAAATGGGAAGGGGGTGAGGGAGGGAGGGAAGGGAGGGGGGAAAAGGGGGAGAAAATGACACTATATATTCAAGAGAAAAAAATGTCTGTATGCATTTTGGTCAATATGGTTTATAGTGTGAAAAATAAAAAATTAAAGAAAAAAGAAACTGTCAGCTAACAAGGCCTGTGAAGGATCATGTCAAAGTTCAGCTGCCCAACCAAATTCATTCAGATGGTACACCAGTTCCATGGTGGCCCGATGGCCAGAGCGCTGGATGGCGGAGAATCCTCTAAGGCATTCCCAGTCACCAATGGCATCAAGCAGGGCTGTGTGCTTGCATCCACACTGTTCAGCATGATGTTTACTGCCATACTGAATGATGCCTTCCAGGACAGTGATGCTTTAATCAGAGCAGATGGGAAGCTCTTCAACCTGAGGAGACTTCAAGCTACTACCAAAGGGAAGGAGATTGTTCTAAGAGACTTCCTCTTTGCCGATGACTGTGCCCTGCATGCTGGCTCAGAGCCAGAGATGCGTCGTTATGGACAAATTCTGCATAGCTTGTGTCAATTTTGGATTCACCATCAACATTAAAAAGAATGAAGTAATGTACCAGCCTGCCCCTCATGCTCCATACACAGAACCCAAAATCACAATCAAAGGGCCGAATATACAGGCAGTGGACCTGTTCACTTACCTTGGCAGTACTCCCTCCCAAGCATTGACTATTGCTACAGAAGTTAACTGCAGAATAGCAAAGGCAAGTTCTGCTTTTGGAAGGCTGCGTTCCACTGTATGGGAACGTCACTGAATCAGTCCAGCAACAAAACTGAAGGTCTACACTACCCTCCTATATGCCTGTGAAGCATTGTCTGTGTTTCAAAGGCATGCAAGACAACTCAACCATTTTCACATCACTTGTCTTTGTAGAATATCAGGCATCAGATGGCAAGACAAAGTACCAGACACTGAAGTTCTCTCAACAGCAAGTCTACCATCAGTCCACACACTGTTAATGAGAGCACAGACCAGTGAGCAGGTCATGTCATCCGTATGCCAGATGAGCACATATCCAAGCATATCCCCTTTTTGGGGAACTCTCTGCTGGTAGATGCTTGCATAGAGGGCAGAAGAAATGTTAGAAAAGACACACTAAATGCCTCCCTGAAGTCACTTGACATAGTCACGACCAGCAGGGAAATGCTGGCACAAAACTGCCCTGCCTGGTGCAGCCTTATCCACATGGGCTGTCAAGCTTACAAAGCACTGTTGAAGCCCAACCTAAGTGCGAGCTGTGCAAGTCCAGAGCCATCAACTCAACAACTCCAGTGCCTACACATGTCTGCCCAACATGTGCCAGGACATTCCATGCTCGAATTGGCTTGACCAATTGTCTTTGGACACATCGCATCCAATTTTAAAGTGACTAATGGTGTCGAGATCTTCATTGATGACAATGGAGGTGGTGCAGAAGAGGTTCACCAGGTGGATTCCAGAGATGATGAGGTTATTCTACGAGGGGGTTTCTCTATGAGGGGATTAGTCTATGAGGGAGTTAGTCTACAAGGAGGTTATTCTATGGTGGGGTTAGACTATGAGGGGCTTAGTCTTCAAAGGAGTTAGACTAAGAGGGAGTTAGTCTACAAGGAAAGATTAAGTTGCCTGGGAATAATCAGAATTTAGAAAGATGAGGGGATCTTGTAAAGACATATTCTCCCTGCCAAATGGTTTCTCACGTAACCTCTCTCTCCAACTCTCAACTTCTGCCCAATCATCTCTGGGCCTGGGCTCAGCTTCACCTACCCATTGACCATAACCCTTAATTCCTCCATTCTTCTTCAATAATCTATCTGGGTCTTAAATACATTTTATGAGGCATCCTCTACTGCTTCCTTGGGCAGAGGGTTCCACAGATTTACCGCTGTCGAGGTGAAGTATTTCCTCCTCATCTCCATCCTAAATCTACTTCTCAGAATCTTGAAGCTGTGTCCTCTTGTTTCAGTCTCACTTGCCAATGAAAACAACCTCCCTGCTTCTATCTGATCCATTCCTTTCATAATTTTAGAAGGATGAAATATGTCTTTACCAGATTGCCTCATCCTTCTATCCTCTGATCTTCAATAGAGCAGCAATAACTTCCAATCAGGCGAAAAGTTCCAGAATCCTTTTCTGGAGAATTATTGGCTGGAATTGGGGCACCAGTTGAAGGAAGTGGGGGAAGGTGGAGAAGTTTTGGGGTTGATCCAGCAGCAGATCTGGTGTGGGTGGGGTCCATCTTGCATTCTCTGCATGTGTATTTTTGCAGGTTGGTAATCTGTAATTGCAATGAAAGACTTCCATTCTCTTGCGTCCTTGAAATTCATTTTGTTCTATTCCAAGGCCTTTGCTTCCAATGAGATGAGAGTTTATTGTCATATACATCATTACAATGCACCAATATTCTCACTTGCTACAGCCACACAGGTATGCAAGAAATACAAATGGCAAAGTTTACATTCAATTACCACAATGTGCCCAGACAGAAAAAGAGATAATAAATATAAAAGGATAGATAAGTAAATATTCACAGTTGCAGTTAGTGGAGTTTTGGTGATACCCGAGTAGTTTATGGTTGGGGTTTAGGGTACTATGGGGAGGTTTAAGAACCTGATGGCTGTCAGATAAAAACTATTCTTAAACCTAGAAGTGTTGGTGTTTTGCCTGAAGGTAGCAGTGAAAAGAGGTTGTGACCAGGTTGATGGGAGTCTTTTATGCTGTTAGCTGCCTTCTTGAGGCAGCATCTCACATAGTTGCATTCACTGGGTGGAGGTAGGTGTCCGTGATGGAGTTGGCTAGGTTTGTTACTTTTTGCAGCCTTCTGCGCTCCTGAGCACTTGAATCTCCAAACCAGGCTGTAATACAATCAGTCAACATACAGTCAGCAAACTTCTAGAAGTTTGATGGAGTTTTCAACAACATGCCGAATCTCCTCAGATTTCTTAGAAAGTAGAGGGGTTGGTGTGACTTCTTCACAGTTACTTCGATGTTCTGGCTCCAGGAGAGATCCTCTGAAGTATGGTTAATGAGGTATCTTTTGGTGGGGGTGGGGGGGCTGGTCACTGCTGTAGGAATCAGAGCAGTGCTGAGCTGCACTGCAAGATCCCAGGCACAACTCCATGTTAAGAGCTTGTTCATCTGGTGAGGATATGGAAACATAAATTTCCAGTCAGTCTCTGAGGGTGTTTAACCTGAACCGTTAACCATGATCTCTCTCCAAGAGTGCTGCCTGACCTGATTTTGTTTCACATTTCTTACATCTGCAGGTTTTTATTTTCTGTTCCTGTTAAGGAAATGAAAGCAGAAACTTCTGGAAATACTCAGCAGATCAAGCTGTGGAGAGAGAAACATATACATTTCAGGTTGCAGACCCTTTGACTGTTGATTAACTGGTAGGCTCAATATGAATGGAATGATGGCAGGGACAGTGGGCATCTTTTTGTGCTGTGTTATTCTTAGACTCTCCTTTGGTAGAGTCGTGGTGGTGTCAACTGCAAAGGACTAACAGGCCTCTGCTGAGCTTGGGATTTCCTCTGTCAGCCCAGAAGTGGGCATAGATCTGTTATGGGAATTCCTCACACAACCTTCTGACTCACAAGAGGGTGAGTTGTTGCTGCTGAGATACCACATGTGTGTGTGTCTGTGTGCTTGTCTGTGTATATGTATGATTAGTCAGGGAGAAAGGGAGCAGACGCAATCATTCAGGGAGAGGGAAGATCAGACACGGAGAGAGAGAGAGAGAGAGAGGAGAAATCAGTCAGAGAGAAAGAGAAAGATCAGGGAAAGAGGGAGAAAGGGAGGGATTGGTATTTCACAGAGAAAGGGGAAGATCTCTCTCAGAGACAGAGCGTGTGATATCACACTGTTGGGAAAGATCGATCAAACTGTCTGGTTCTCTGCATCTATGTGAAAGGGAGCGCATATTTGCACTGGATGTAAGAGAGATTGTGTGCGTGCACGAGTAGGAGAAACCTGCGAAGTGGGAGTAATAGTGTGTATCTGAAGGTTAGCAAAGCATGCATGTGCAAATTGTGAGTTTTATGTATTCACGTTAACTTATTTGTGAAATTTTTCTGTTTTCATACATTTGCTTTAGCTGTTATATTCCCAACATGTCACTTACTAATCTTTAACTGGGTGAAGTTTTCACCAGCAAACTAAAGGTTAAGCCAGATAGCTAGGTGAGTTGAGTAGTGGGCATGTTCTGTTGTGCTGTCTGATTCCTGATTGATGTGTCCTGCCCCAGGATCTTCTTTGGCTTGGCTTCGCAGGCTCGTTTGTGGCTGACAAGTCCGATGCGGGACAGGCAGACACGGTTTACCTGCTTGTTATCATCTGGAAACTGTTTTGGAGAAAGGTGTGTAGAAATTCAGCGAGCTGTGTGAGATTGGCTATTGCTTGCCTCATGTTCTGGTCTATTGCACATCACCCCAGCTGAGGTTCCATTCCAGGCACCATTGAGCCTTGGGTTAGATAGTGAATAGAGCAGGGCTCCTGGGTGAATTATAGTATGTGTGTGGCAATGGGAAGGCCAGCTCCAACTGTTGTAAAAACACAATGCTGGAGAAACTCAGCTGGTCAAACAGTGTACTTTATAGAGCAAAGATAAAGATAAATCAATGTTTCAGGCTTGAGCACTTCATCAAGGTATGACAAAATGTAGGCAGGTGCCTGAACAAAATGGTAGGAGGAGAGGCAGGGGTAGTAGCACAGTTTCAAAGACAGAGGTAATCGGTGGATAAGGGAGGGAGGGTACAACACCAAATAAGGGGAGGGGGAATGGCTCTATGAATGGAGAGGGAAGGGGTGGAGAGCTGTAGGAAAGAAGACAGAGGGATGGGGAGAACAGGGAGTAAGCTAGCAGAAAATGGAAAAACCAGAGGACGGTATGGCCAGCACAACAGTGTTACAGTGACAGTGATTGGGGCAAGGCTTCAAATCCTGCACTGTCTGTAAGAAGTTTATATGCTTTCCCTGTGTCTGTGTGGGTTTTCCCTGGGGGCTCTGGTTTCCTTCCACCCTTCAAATGTACTGGGGGTTGTAGATTCATTGGGTGTAATTGTAAGGCATGGGTTCATGGGCCGGTTACCATGCTGTATGTCTAAAGTTTTAAAATAAAAAAAGATGTTAATGCCACCCAGATGGAGAGTGCCCAGAAGGAAAATTAAATATTGCTCCTCCAATTTATGGGTGGTTGTGGTTGGATAGTATATGAAGCCATGGACAGACATGCCAGCATGGGTGTGGGGCACAGAATTGAAATGGTTGGTCTCTGGGATATCCCTTTCATTGATGTGGACAGAGCAAAGGTGCTCAGCAAAGCAATCTTCAGTTTGTGACCAGTCTCTCCGATGTATAGAAGGCCATAATGGGAGCACCGGATATAGTAGATGACTCCCATGGATACACAAGAGAAATGTTGCTTCATTTAAAAGGATTGTTTGGGGCCTCAAATGGCAGTGAGGGAGGATGTGTGGGTGCAAGAGTGGCTGCAGGGAAAGGTGCCAAGGGGGCGATTAATTGGGAAGGATTGACTGGACAAGGGAGTCATAGAGGGAGCTCTTCCTATGGAATGCAAGCAGGTTCTACAAGTAATCATGGAAGCAAGTGGAACTGCTGCCTCACAGATTGAGTGACCCAGGTTCAGTCCTGACCTCCAGCACTCTCTGTGTGGAGTTTACATGCTCTCCCTGTGTTTGTGTGGGTTTCCCTCAGGTTCTCTGGTTTTCTCCCACATACCAAAATGTTGCAGGTCAGTAGTGTGTGGATGAGGGGTAGGATCTGGGGTGGGGGATGAATTGATGAGAATAAGGGGAGAATATAAATTAGTTCAGGGTAGGATCGGTATAAATGGCTGTTGATGGTGAGCACAGATTCAGAGGGCTGAAGGGCCTGGTTCTGTGCTGAACCTCTGACTCTGTGGGACAGTGAATGCAGTGGTGTGAGCACATCTGGAGTACTCTATGCAGGTTCAAGCTTTTGGTTGTATAGGATGGACTTGCATTGGAGGCAGATCTGTGATTGACTCTGGGAGTGAAGAGCTGACATATGTTGAAAGATTGAAATGATTAAGTCTATCCTGTTTGGAAGTCTGAGAGGTGGTCTTGTTGAGGGGTGGGGAAATGCTGATACAAACTTTCCCCTTGTTGGTAAAAGAACTTAGTGTCTTAGTTTCAGTTAAAGTGATGTAAAATTCATAGTTGCAGTTATTGTGGGGGTAAAGCTAATGTTTCAGTAGGGCAGACCATGGTGGTCTCAGAATAGTTTATGGTTAAGGTATGGGGTGGGGGGGTATGATTTAAGACCTGAGTGCTGTTGGAAAAAAATGTTCTTGAACCTGGAGGTGTTGGTTTTCAGGCTTCTATACCTTCGCCCGAAGATAGCAGTGAGAAGAGGTTGTGTCCAGGGTGGTGGGGGAATATATTGTTGGCTGGCTTCTTATGGCACATCACGTAGATATCTGCAATGGTTGGGAGGTCAATGCCTGTGATGGCTCCCTATGGTCACATCTCTGAATTCTGTTCTGCACATCCCAAACTATACTCTCCCTTTAATTCTCCTTTAAAAGCCCTGGACCATCTGTCTCCACCATCTCCTCCCATGGTCCTTGACCACCCATGGGTTGGAACAGTGCTCTCCCTTACTTTTCTCCTGCCTCCACTTCTCTCTCCCCTTCACCTCTTTGTCTCTCTAGTGTACCCCTCACCCACATAATCAGAGTCATTTAAGTGGCCAATTAACCAACTGACCTGCCCCCATGGGAAACTTGTGGTCACGGGAAGAATTCCACACATACAGTCTTCCCTCCCTCATCCACAATGTGTCATGTCACACTTCCCTGCAGTATGTGGTCTGAGTGCAATAGCATTTGAGCTCTCTGCATTTTAATCTTGGCCTTGGAATGCAGCCAATACCCAATGGGACCCTCTGCTGGAGAAGAATACAACATTCCAAGCTTAGCCAAGAATCAAGTGGGCCCCCAGCGATCTCCTGTGAGCCCGCACATTCCTCTCCTGACTCCACGGCTCGTGGCCCTTTGATGTGCAGGCATGTCTGATTCTCATGCAGGGAACGTATGGTACAGCTGCTTCTCTGACATCCTCCCAGTGGCCTCCTGATTCTATAATCTTCAACACATGGGTGCTGCTGGCAGCAATGCTGGAGCAGAGAAACTGCACAATCCAGACAGGATTCCGTACGCCTTGGGTCAGAGTCCCACAGCATGCAAACAGTACCTTCAGCCTATCTTCCTCCACACTGTCCCATTCACACACTCCTCGGGTCAGACACAGAATGACCTCCTTTCACAGACTCCCAGGGTCAGGTACAGGGTGAAGCTCTGTCTACACCATCCCATTTGCACACTTCCAGGGTTAGACACAGTCTGTGGGTCTAAGCTACAACTTCCAGTGAACAACCATTTCAATTCCCACACAGATGTGTCTGGCCTTACTCTCATCCAAACAGTGTGTGGCCAAATGCAAAATTGAGGAACACCTTCCTCTTAAACTGTTTTAAACCCAATGGTGCAAGCATCAAATTTTCCTATTTTGGGTAACCCCTAGTTCCACATCTCTTCTATATCTACTCCAGTTCCCCAATCCCCCTCCCCAATAGTGTCTCTTCCCTGACCTGTCTCCACCTTTTGTCCAGTACCCTATCAGGTTTTAGTCCCTGCCCAGCTTCTTCCCCTCACCACCCCTTGATGGGCAATGCCCAGCCCTTCTAACTTTATTTTCGAGAACTGGTCTCGACCTAAAAGGTTAACTGACTGATTTTTTTCTCCTCATGGATGTTGTCTGATCCACTGACTCCCTCCAGCCTCAGCACTTGCTGAAGATTCCAGTGACTTTAGTTCTTGTTGCCTTTGAGCTCATTCTGTGTTAGACTGAAGGAGAGAAAGTTGTTTGATTCTGCCTCTTGCCCTGCCCATATTTGTTCTGGCCAATAGCCTGTCCAGCACATTGGATATGTTCCTGCTCACAGTGTGTTGTGTAACGGATCCTTGCTGTCCACTACCAAAATATTTGAATGTGTTAATTGGTCAAATGGCCCAAGAGAATATATATGTGTTTCCTGAAGAAAAGGATTCCCTCTGAGGTATCAGATCCACAGACATACTGACCCTCGCTGGGAGATGGGTCCCACACACTCTGACCCTCGCTTGGATATAGTCTCAGGTACAACAAGGTGAGTACAACTGTAGCATGATGGTCTTACGAATGCAAATACCGGTCAACACTGCATTCCCACACTAACATGTCTGTTTCTCACCCACTGCAAATCCAGGGTTATCTGCGAATTGGAGGAACAACACATAATATTCTGTCTGTGCACTCTCTAACCAGACAGTATTAACATCAACATGTCCAGATTCCATTCAACTCCTCCCAAGTTTCTCTTGTTCCATATTCCTTCTCTCCTTTCTTCCAGCTCTCCACCCCTTCCCCCTTTATTCAGAGATCTACCACCTCCCCCTCACTTCTGAGCATTTTTCTCTTCTTCTATCCATATGTTCCTGAGACCTCTTACTTGTTAGCCTGTGTTCTTCCCCCTGCACTTCCTCCCTTCTCTCCTTTACTCTTCCTCACCCACCCTCCCTAGTTTTATTCAGACACTTGCCTGTTGTTAGCTCAGACCTTAATGAAGGGCTCAGGCCTGAAACATTAGTTAGCCTTTGCTTCTTGTAGATGCTGTGTTACCTGCTGAGTTTCTCCAGCACTTTTGTGCATTGCACTGTACTAGGGATGATTTCTGCTGACCCCAAATTGGATGTCTTCATCAATGCAGGAGGTCTGTCAAGTTTTATGTCTTCTGTTTGAGTCAGGCACTGTGCAAACTCATGGCTTGCGAGGCCACCATGAGAGTCTGAATAACTTGGGACTAGCCTGGATCAGACCAGGAAAGGTTGGTGGATGTTGTCCCTTGGAGAACATTAGTGAACCAGACTGGTTTTACAACATCCTAATAATTTTCATGGCCACCACCACGAAAACTAGTTGATGTTTTATTTCCGAAATTATTGAATATTACTGAAATCAAATTCCACACATCCATTGGTCTTTGTGTGGTCACTGATATTTTAATATTCTTTCCAGCTAATGTCATTCTTCCTATGGCTGGGTGATCAGAACTGCACATGATACTCCATGTGTGGTCTCACTATCATCTTGTTAACCTGTGACACAATGTCCCAACTACTTTTTTTTCTAACTTTTTTTATTTTATACTACAACAAACAGATCCATAGAACACCACAGCATAAGAACAGGCCCTTTGCCCATCTATCTTATGTTAAACTATTATTCTGCCCAGTCAAATTGACCTGTACCCAGACCATAGCCCTCCATACCCCTCCCATCCATGTACCTTCCCAATTTTTTCTTTAATGTCAAAATTGAACCCACAATCACCACTTCAGCTGGCAGCTCGTTCCATACTTACTACTCTGCGTGAAGAAGTTCCCTTAATGTTCCCTTTAACCATCTCACTTTCACCTTTAACCCATGTCCGCTAGTTCTAGTCTTACCTAACCTCAGTGGAAAAAGCTGGCTTGCATTTACTCTATCTATACCACTCATAATTTTGTATATCTCTGTCAAATCTCCCTTCATTCTCCAATGCTCCAGGGAATAAAGTCCTAACCTGTTTAATATTTCTCTATATCTCAGTTCTTGAAGTCCTGGTAACATCCTTGTAAACCTTCTCTGAAATTTTTCATTCTTTCAAATCATTGCAGAAAACCTGGTCTCCGGCACTTATGGGGGTTGGTAGATGCCAGTTAAATGTATTTTCTGGTCATTTGAGACTTCCTCTTACAGAACCTAACTAATATACTGAACCTGTATTAAGAAGAAACAGTTTAAAAAACAAAAGACAAAAACACTACACTGTGCTTGCACTGAACAAACTTCTCTTGTATGAATCTATAAACCTTGAAGCATTTTACTTTATTTTCAATCACATTCTTTGCAAACATTTAACTGTCACTGCTTCTGCAGGTTCCTTCCCCTCCACAGAGCCACTTGAAAAACGAACAATAACATTAGAGATATTTAACACCCCCTTCCTCCCCTCCCCTCCCCCCCCCTCCCCACCAAGTTCACAGATAGAGCCTGTGACTGGGGTGACTCTAACTAAGCAGGGATAAGGAGACACTTTAAGAGAGTCACCCCAATGATGAGCAGCATCAATTAGCTCTTCATCCTGGGCAAGGCCATTGGTGTTTCTCACAATTCAAACAGCTGGTATGAGCAAACGACAACCAAGGCACTCAGATAGCTGAATATTTGTTCCTACCTTCACCAAAGATTTATGTGTTATTTCAAAGAACATTTACTTTTAAAGTTGTAAACTTGCGTATTTTTTAACTGTTATTTTATTCTTATTTAATTTTTAAATTTATTTTCCTTGATAGTTTTTGCCAGTTGCTTGAGGCCAGTTGTTTGAATTCCGGATAACAGAGGTTTTACTGTAAATAAAAGTATTCTCATCCTCATAAAGGGCTCCCCGTGGTGCCAACACACCTAGAACTCCTCCATGGTGTCTGTGGACACCGCATGCTCTCTTTCCAAGGATACCTGGGCATGAACATGATCGTTAGACTCTCACCATGTGCAGTGCCCTCAGCTGCTCTGCCCTATCTGCTGGAATTGTGTGGGTTTCCTGTTGGAGGTTCACCATTTATCTCCTGTCCCTGAGGATTGAGAGACTGCTAAACCTTCAGAGAAGACCCCTGCTACCATGTGCCAGTGCATTCCATGTCAGGAGCATGCAAGGTCCCAGTATCCCAACTCCTGCACTCATTGTCTTGACTGATGATTTGGCCTCTTACCTCTTGTGCTCAACTCAGATTATACAGAATAAAGAGGAGGGGGTGTTTGCTGTCTTAAAGTAAATAAGAGTGGATTCATCCCTAGGACCTGACAAGATATTCCTTCGGATCTTGAGGAAGGATAGTGTAGAAATTGCAGGGGACCTGGCAGAAATATTTAAAATATAAGGCCTTTGACAAGGTCCCATATGGGAGGTTAGTCAGGAAGGTTCAGTCGCTCGGTATTTATGATGAAGTAGTAAACTGCTTTTGTCAATGGCTGGACAGGAGAAACCAGAGAGTGGTGGTGGATAATTGCTTCTCAGACTGGAGGCCTGTGACTAATGATGTGTCTCAGGGATCAGTGCTGAGACCATTATTGTTTGTCATTCATATCAATGATCTGGATGATAAAGTAGTAAATTGGATCAGCAAGTTTGCAGATGACACTAAGTTTAGAGGTGCTGTGGACAGCAAAGAAAGGTTTCAAAGCTTGCAGAAGGATCTGGACCAGCTGGTAAAATGGACTGATAAATAGCAGATAGAATTTAATGCAGGAAAGTGTGAGATGTGGCATTTTGGAAGGACCAACCAAGAAAGGACATAAATGGTAAATGGTAGGGCACTGAGGAGGGTGGTCAAGCAGATGATCTGGGAATACAGATACATAATTCCCTGAAAGTGGTGTCACAGATAGATAGGGCTGTAAAGAGAGCTTTTGACATATTGGCCTTCATAAATCAAAGTATTGAGAGTAGGAGTTGGGATGTTATGGTAATGTTGTATGGGACATTGGTGAGGCCAAATTGTGCGCAGATTTGGTCACCTAACTACAGGAAAGATAGAAAAAGTGCAGAGAAGATTTACTAGGATGTTACCTGGACTTCAGGCACTGAGTTAAGGGGAAAATTTAAACAGATTAGGACTTTATTCCCTGGAGTGTAGAAGAATGAGGGGAGATTTGATAAAGTATTTAAAATGATGAGGGTATAGACAGAGTAAATGTAAGTAGGCATTTTCTATTGAGTGTAGGTGAAATATAAACCAGAGGACATGGGTTAAGGGTGAAAGAAGAAACATTTAGAGGGAACATAGGGGGAAATTCTTCACAGAGAGTGGTGGGTGTGTGGAATGAGCTGCCAGCTGACTCAATTTTAGCATTTAAGAAGAATTTGGACAGATACATGGACGGGAGAAGTATGGAGGGCTGTGGACTGGGTGCAGGTCAGTGGGAATAGGCAGAAAAATGGTTTATCACAGACTAGAAGGGCCAAAGGGGCTGTTTTTGTGCTGTAATGTTCTATGGTTCTACCTTTTCTCATTCCTTCATCGCTGGCACAAGTGTGACAAGCATGCCAGCTGTGTCTTGCTATTGCTAAGTAAAACTCTCCTCTCCTAGTCTGTACCATTTGTGATAAAGTTCAAGTTCATTATTATCTGACTATACATGTACAACCCAAAGAAACATTTCTCCGGCCAATAGTGCACAAACACACGTACACTGTACAAAATGTTACAAGCCCAGAGGACCCTAAAACCCAGCAGCAATCGATATTCACCAAGACAAATGGTTACTTAAACAAAAGTTGTTTTTAATTACCTTTAAACATGAAAACAGGATCAAACTTTAACTTATTACAATTAACTTAACTAACCTAACAAACCCCCCCTAATTCTAAGTGCATGTGTTATGTAATTTGTATGTAAGTTCAGAAAAGTTCTTTGATTCACAGTCCAATATCACTTCTCATTCCACCAAGTTCACTGATTGCAGGCAATTCTTATACTGTGCATACAATTTAACATTTCTTAAGTTCACCAGGCTTTGGTGCTTGAAAAGTAAATGGTTACCGCTCAGGAAGGTTCTTGTCAGCTTTCAGAGATAGAGATTTGTTGTTCGCTGGACACCCACAACTGATTCCTTGTAACCAGCCACTTCAGTGTCTTGCCAATGAAACTTGCCCCATCAGGGTTTTCCAGATGATAACCTCTTCTTTCAGGTCACCACAGAGTTCCTTTTTGTTTCTACTTTTGTGCTCTCCTCTTGTATGAACCACAAAGGCTTTGACCAGGCTGAACTAAGCAGTCACAACCCATCTTCCAAATGGGGTTTTCCACAAGCTTGCCAGCTTGTCCTGTTCCAGTCCCAGCTGCTGCTGCTGACTGTAAAATTGCAGAACTGAATTCTCTCTCAGAGAGAAACCCTGTTTGATTCTCTCTGTTTGCAAAACCACATGACCCTCTTAGAACAGCAAGTTCCACTCCAGACAGCCTGCGGCTCCATGAGTTCTTTCGACTGTTGTCTTTTTGTGAACAACAATCTATTAGTGATGTCTTTTGGGAACTTTCCAAAGCTTTTGTAAAGGCTCTTGGTACCAGCCTGTCTAGCATGAGCAGAGCTCCAGTATTTTAAATAAGATCTGTTTTAAAAGCCGCTTTCAGGTGGCCACAAAGCCTGACTGAAAAGCCGCACAGAATACTCCTGTGCGGCTGTCGGGTGGGCATCTGAAACCAGAAAAGCAGGCCAGGAGGGTTACTTATCTAATGCTTATCCCAGAGGTATAACTATCCTGCTTGGAGTATCGATTGTGGCAGTTGCAAGCGGTCCAGGCTGCCAGGGGGCGGGCTGCTGACGTCGCCATGATGTCGTCAGCCATCAACTCCTGAGACAAGGAAGCCAGACTAAAGTAGACTTCTTCAAATTTTATTTTGTACCCTCTTCCGCTGCCAGTCTCCCCCACACCCCCACCCTCACCCACCCAACTCTCGCTGCCGCTCTCCCCCCACCCTCACCTGCCTGACTCCTGCTGCTGCTGCTGGTTTCTACCCCCACCTTTGCCCGCTCGACTCCCGTTGCCGCTGTCAGTCTCCCCACCCCCTTGCCTGGCTGACTCCTGCTGCCGGTTTCTCCCTTGCCCACCTGACTCCCGTTGCCGCTGCCAGTCTCCCCACCCCTTGCCCACCTGACTCCCGCTGCCGGTTTCTCCCCCACCTACCTGACTCCCGCTGCTGGTCTCCCCCCCCAGCCCACCCGACCCCCGCTGCTGGTCTCCCTACCCTCCCCCCCCTTACCCGCCTGACTCCTGCTGCCGTTCTCCACCCATCACCGTCACCCACCCGACTCCCGCTGTGGCTTTGGGGGTGGGGGGAGGGAGACAGGCAGTGGGAGTTGGGTGTGTGAGGGTGGGGGGTGGGAGACTGGCAGTGGGAGTCAAGTCATCCCTGAGTTGTTTGTCAGGCATGCCTTGACACGCTGCTATGACGTGAGGTCAGCAAGGGCGGGACTAGGCACCTGTCTGGAGTAGCTGGCTTTTGCTGCTAGATGGCTGGCAGTCAGCTGGCACGTTTAGGTGCCAGAAAGCCATCCATTCCATGGCCACCTAAACGTGCTAGCTGAACTCCTCTAACTACGCCTGCAGGCGCCTAATCTATCAGAACACTTGAAAGCGGATAAAATGTTTGTACCCGATGTACAATAAAAAAACCTGCCCCAATTTATCTCACCAAAACATATCTATATACAATGCAAACACAACATAATCTGTCACAATAATAATCACATGTATACATTGAGATATACTTAAAATAAATTTAAATATTTTGGGATGATTTACTTAGTTGCAGGATACTGTTCATCAATCTCACAGCCTGTGGGAAGAGCTATTTCTCAGTCTGGCAGTCTTGATTTTGATGCTGCTGTTCCTCCTTCCTGATGGTAGTGGTCAGATACTATGTCTGGATGGAAAGGGCCCTATTTACCAATGCTCCCAGTAAATATCAATACAGCATACATCGACGCATCTCAGTTACATTCTGGATGTGGGGAGGCAAATCGATTTGGGTGTAAGTCAATCATATTAGGTGAAATATACCATACAACATAAGGTACTATGACACACATACATATTTACCTAAACCTCTATATTGTACACACACACGTATACATATACATGCACATATTATAGATTTCAATTACATATATGTACTGTACTATAAGTATGGCTGACAGCGCAATCGCTTTGTTTTGGCTTTTGAGCCCATGTGTTGAAAGCGTGACTTAACATCTGCTAATGCCCATCAATGTCAGTCCCAGCTTCAATTTTAAAATTTTTATTAAGCCCTTATGGTGACCTCAGACGTTACTTGATTGAGCATAAGTTAAGGTATGGCTGTAGCGAAAAGTGAGACTCCAGTAATCATTGTTCCCCACATTGGTTCATCTCTTATGGCTGACGCTTGTGTTATGTGCATGTTGTTTGTAGAACTTGGCTGGGACACTTCAGAGATCAGCTCAGGGTTCATCAGGCATATCTCTTGCTGTAATGTCAGAAACAAAGCTGCACAGTACATTCCTACAGATGATCACCCAACCTAATTCTTTTGGCACTGCTCACTGAGGTAGGGGACTGGGGGAGAACTGCTTTGAACCACTGGCCATGGGATCATTTGGACCTCAACCAAGAGAGTGCAGCATTCCTTTGGAGAAAGCTGTGGGAGTGCTGGCTACGAGACTTCAGCAGGAGGGTCGGAGACTCAGGAGTTTGCCTGTGGTGTGGTTGAAGTACTCTGTTCCTCTCTTTGAAGAGCTGGAGGGAGGGTTGAGCATCTGCAGTCCCTTTAATGTCTCGAGGGATTATCAGTTCTGGCATGGAAAAACTGCTTCAGGGTGAATTAAACATCTATGAGCTTCCATTGGTGTTCCAACACAGCCTTTAATCATATTTTCCCCAAAATGTATGCATCCTTCAGGTTTCAGTCATTTGCTTTTTCCCTAAACACTGAACCTCTTACATAGAACAAAGAGCACACAGCATGCGAACAGGTTCTTTGGCCCACAAATCTGAGCTGAACACAATGCCAAAATCAAGCTAACTGTCTTGCTTGGATGTGATCCTTATCCCTGGAGTTATTTCATTACAGTTAAGCTTATTGTCATCTGATTGTACAATTACAACCCGAGGAAACAGCGTTCTCTGGTCCATGATGCAAAACATGCAGTTACACAACCAGACATAACACACATGCAGACAAACACTACATATGCAGGGAAAGTATTTCATCAATACAAATAAATAAGTATTGCTTCATGAATACGAAAGTCTCAGATGATTGGTGTGGGCAGTTCCTTCGGAGATTCAGTATTCTCACTGTCTGTGGGAAGAAGCTGTTCTTCATGCTGGTGGTGTTGGCTCTGATGCTTCTGTGTCTCTTCCCTGATGGAAGCAGCTAAAAGATGCTGTGTGCAGGGTGGAAAGGGTCCTCAATGATTTTGCATGTCCTCTTCAGACAATGATCCCAGTAGATCATGTCAGTGTTTGGGGGAGTGGGGGATGGCAGAGAGAGAGAGAGAGAGAGAGAGAGAGAGAGAGAGAGAGAGAGAGAGAATCCAATGATCCTCTCTGCCACTCTTATAGTCCTGTGAATTGACCTCCAATCCATTTCTCTGCAGCAACCGTTCCACACTATGATGCAGCCGGCCAGGATGCTTTCGATAGAGCTCCTATAGAAGGTTGACATAATGGTGGCCGGTAGCCTTACCCGCTTCAATCTTCTCAGGAAGCACCTTCCTGACAAATGAGGAGATTTTGAGTGTTCATGGTAGGACACTTGTTAAGTGAACTCCAAGGAACTTAGTGCTCTCCACTCTCTCTACTACAGAGTTGTTGATGGGTAGCGGAAGATGGTTGTTCCTGGTCCTCCTGAAGTCCACAATCACCTCCTTCGTCTTGTCCATGTTGAGACTCAGGTTGTTATTTCTCTGCAGAGCAACTCATCTTTCTTGCTGATGAGGACAACTACTGTTGTGTCATTAGCAAACTTTATGACACCTTTGGAGCTGGGTCTGGTGATACAGTCATGGGTCAGTCAGTATCATGAACTGGAGTGGGCTGAACACACAACCCTGAGGTGCACCTATGCTCACTGTGATGGTGCTCGACATTCTGCTACTGACCTGGTCTTTCCGTTAGGAAGTCCAGGATCAAGTTACAGAGAGGGCTGTTGAGTTCCATTGAGGACTACTTCTCTACCAGCCTCTGGGAAATAATTGTATTAAACGCTGAGCTGAAGTCAATGAACAGTAGCTTGGCATATGAGGTGTCCTTCTCCAGGTGGACCAGGACGGAATAAAGCAACAAGGCTATAGCATCGTCTGAGGAATGGTTTCTTCTACAACATTCAAAACATTTCTATTGGTGCAGGTCAGTGCCATAGGGTAGTAGCCATTGAGGCCTGTTATTATCGCCTTCTTAGATACCAAGATGATGGTGGCTGCCTTGAACCCTGTGGGAATGATGAATTGTTCCAGTGAGGCATTGAAGATGTTTGTGAAGACCTTTGTCAATTGGTCTGCACAATCCTTCAGTACTCACCACCCTGTGTGGGTTCACCTTGGATAAAGTTCTCACCTTGGCTGTTGCTGTGGTGAGGGCCTGTTCATTAGGGGAACATGGAGTTTTCTTTGGCGCCATCCTTCTCATCAAACTGTGCATAGATGTCCAATCTGTCCAGAAGGGAGGCGTCATTGTCCTTTACTTGCAAGATTGACTTGTGATCCGTTATAGTCTTGATCCCTTGCTTCATGCATCTCGTGTTGCCGGTGTCACATAGGTGTGAGGAAGGATGTGGAGGCTTTGGGAAGGTGCAGAGGAAATTTACTAGGATGTTGCCTGGATTTGAGAACATGCCATGTAAAGCAAGATTGACAGAGCTAGGACTTTTCTCTTTGGAGCATTGGAGGATGAGAGGTGTCTTTAAAAGAGATCAACAAGATTATTAGAAGCTTGGATGGGGTGGACAGCCAACATCTTTTATTCAGAGTAACAATCTTGGGAAATCTGTTTGAAGTGAGTGGAGAAAGGTTTAGGATAGACATCAGAGAAGTTTTTCACACAGAATGGTAGGGGCCTGGAATGCATTGCCAGGTGTGGTGGTGGAGGCATAGTAACATTTAAAAGATTTTGAGATAGGCACCTCGATGTAAGAAGAAATAGAGGCTTATATGTGTGAGGTTGGGAAGGGTTAGATGCGGAAGAGGTTTACATAGGTCTGTCATTCATTTTGAGAGGAATAGAATGTAAGAGCAGGGATGTGATGTTGAGTTTTATAAGGCGCTAGTGAAACCTAACTTGGAGTATTCTGAGCAGTTTTGGGCTCCTCATTTAAAAAACAGGATGTTTTATCTTATCTTTTTTTAAATCATTTTTTTAATGTTTTATCATATCTTAGATAGAGTTCAGAGGAGGTTCACAAGGATGATTCCGGGAATGAAAGGTTTATTATATGAGGAATGTTTGACGGCTCTTGGCCTATACACATTGGAATTGAGGAGAACGTAGAAAGGTTGTTTCCCATGGTGACAGTGTAGGACAAGAGGGTTCAATTTCAAGACTGAAGAGTGTCCACTTAGAACAGATGAGGAGAAATTTCACCACAGATGGTGAATCTGTGGAATTTGTTGCCCCAGACAGCTGTGGAGGCCAGGTCATTGGGTCTTTATAAGGGAGAGATTGATACATTCTTGATTGGCCAGGGCATCAAAGGTTTAGGATAGACATCAGAGAAGGCCGAGGAGTGGAGCTGAGTGGGAAAATGGATCAGCTCATGATTGATTGGCATGGCAGACTCCTATGTTTTATGGTCTTATAGGTCAGCACAACATCATGGGCCAAAGGGCCTTTACTATACTGTACTGTTCTACATTCTATTCCTTGCATGTTCATGTGTATATCTAGAAGCTCTTTAACATTACAATTGTATCTCCTTCCACCACGAACTGGGAGGCAGTTCGAGGCACCCCCAATTCCCTGTGTGGTAAAAAATCTTGACCCACATAATGCCTTTAAGCTCCAGCCCCCCCCCCCCCCTCCATCTTAAACATGTGTCCTCGAGTGTGTGATAACACTAGACAACAAATTTTTTCAAAAGGTTTGCTTCCTGAAAATTTGGGGATTATGATAGACAACTTCAAGTGGAACACAAAGATCATTTCTGTTATGCTGTATCACGTAGGAATTTGGAGAAACATTAAATTAACTTTATTGATTTTAGCATGTGTAATCAGATAATGATGATGACACATTGTGTTAGTTAAACTGACCTAAAAATGTTTCGCTGTTGATTTTCGTTTGTACTCAGCATCTGGTGCCCCTCAGTCGGCCAGCATTGATAGATTCCAGTTGCCCTGATACCACTTATCCATGGTTGCAATGTCCTGGTGAAACCTTTCACTGTGTTCATCACTGACTTCACTAAGATCAGCAAGGAAGAAGTCTAAATGTGAATGCAGAAAATGAATTTTCAATCACATGTTGCACTAAAGCAGCTTGCTTGTGGGAAATGTACTAGTAGACTTAAAATATGACAGGAAATCACAAAAGTAGATTATATCTAAAACAATACACAAAAAACAATACTGAAAAGTGGCAAAGCAGCAGGTATGGATGGAATCCCCCCAGAAGTCTGGAAGGCTGGCGGCAAAACTCTGCATGCCAAACTGCATGAGTTTTTCAAGCTTTGTTGGGACCAAGGTAAACTGCCTCAGGATCTTCGTGATGCCACCATCATCACCCTGTACAAAAACAAAGGCGAGAAATCAGACTGCTCAAACTACAGGGGAATCACGTTGCTCTCCATTGCAGGCAAAATCTTCGCTAGGATTCTACTAAATAGAATAATACCTAGTGTCGCTGAGAATATTCTCCCAGAATCACAGTGCGGCTTTCGCGCTAACAGAGGAACCACTGACATGGTCTTTGCCCTCAGACAGCTCCAAGAAAAGTGTAGAGAACAAAACAAAGGACTCTACATCACCTTTGTTGACCTCACCAAAGCCTTCGACACCGTGAGCAGGAAAGGGCTTTGGCAAATACTAGAGCGCATCGGATGTCCCCCAAAGTTCCTCAACATGATTATCCAACTGCACGAAAACCAACAAGGTCGGGTCAGATACACCAATGAGCTCTCTGAACCCTTCTCCATTAACAATGGCGTGAAGCAAGGCTGTGTTCTCGCACCAACCCTCTTTTCAATCTTCTTCAGCATGATGCTGAACCAAGCCATGAAAGACCCCAACAATGAAGACGCTGTTTACATCCGGTACCGCACGGATGGCAGTCTCTTCAATCTGAGGCGCCTGCAAGCTCACACCAAGACACAAGAGAAACTTGTCCGTGAACTACTCTTTGCAGATGATGCCGCTTTAGTTGCCCATTCAGAGCCAGCTCTTCAGCGCTTGACGTCCTGCTTTGCGGAAACTGCCAAAATGTTTGGCCTGGAAGTCAGCCTGAAGAAAACTGAGGTCCTCCATCAGCCAGCTCCCCACCATGACTACCAGCCCCCCCACATCTCCATCGGGCACACAAAACTCAAAACGGTCAACCAGTTTACCTATCTCGGCTGCACCATTTCATCAGATGCAAGGATCGACAATGAGATAGACAACAGACTCGCCAAGGCAAATAGCGCCTTTGGAAGACTACACAAAAGAGTCTGGAAAAACAACCAACTGAAAAACCTCACAAAGATAAGCGTATACAGAGCCGTTGTCATACCCACACTCCTGTTCGGCTCCGAATCATGGGTCCTCTACCGGCACCACCTACGGCTCCTAGAACGCTTCCACCAGCGTTGTCTCCGCTCCATCCTCAACATCCATTGGAGCGCTCACACCCCTAACGTCGAGGTACTCGAGATGGCAGAGGTCGACAGCATCGAGTCCACGCTGCTGAAGATCCAGCTGCGCTGGATGGGTCACGTCTCCAGAATGGAGGACCATCGCCTTCCCAAGATCGTATTATATGGCGAGCTCTCCACTGGCCACCGTGACAGAGGTGCACCAAAGAAAAGGTACAAGGACTGCCTAAAGAAATCTCTTGGTGCCTGCTACATTGACCACCGCCAGTGGGCTGATAACGCCTCAAACCGTGCATCTTGGCGCCTCACAGTTTGGCGGGCAGCAGCCTCCTTTGAAGAAGACCGTAGAGCCCACCTCACTGACAAAAGGCAAAGGAGGAAAAACCCAACACCCAACCCCAACCAACCAATTTTCCCTTGCAACCGCTGCAATCGTGTCTGCCTGTCCCGCATCGGACTGGTCAGCCACAAACGAGCCTGCAGCTGACGTGGACTTTTTACCCCCTCCATAAATCTTCGTCCGCGAAGCCAAGCCAAAGATAAAGAAAGACACGATAGGAAAATTTTAAGGTGATTTTCGTGATCAGCAGCCCAAAATCCATAGCCTACACCCAAAAGTGTTCAGGATGCAAAATCTTTGTTGTCTAATGTAATTTTATCCAAGGGAAGGGATTCTGACTGTCTGATCTATCAGTGCCTATAATTTTCTAAACATCTGTCCAGTGCCTCATCACACAGATTCCCCACCCTGGCCATCTGGCATTGTGAATTCCCCCTCCTGTTCCTCTTTTCATGATGTCAGCTGTGCCTTCATCTATCTTGGTTCCAACCTCTGGGACTTCCTGCCAAAGCTTTTGAGCCAACATTAAGAACCCTACCATCTGTCCAAAGTCCTTCACCTGCCCAAACATGTCACTCTGTTTTTGTTTGGCAACGTTCCCACTTTGTACATATAGTGTACAGCTCATCTCCTCTGTGCTGGGTTCTGCTCCAAGCCTCCCTGCCACAACACCCCCCCGCTCTCCATCCAGCTCCTCACCATCCCTTCTCCTGTGTTCACCACCTTCCCCATAAAGCCCTCACCCCTGTTCCCTACCATCAAAGCATTCTATCAGGATGCATCACTGCATGGGATGAGAACTACTCTGCCCAAGACCACAAGAGACTGCAGAGAGTTGTGAACAAACCTACCCTTCCCTCCAATGAATCCATCACACAGACTACTCCCCTCATCAACAATTTACACCTCCCACTGCCTTGGAAAACCAGCTAACACATTAAAAGACTCATCTCATATCATATCAGCCACAATGGCTTCAACCCCTCCAATCAAGAAGATTCACTAATGTGAGATCACTCATCCTCAGCTTCAAGGACAGTCTCTTTCCATTTGTTATCAGACTCCTGAATGAACCCCACACTAGAAAAACTATGATGCCTTTATCCTGGTCTCCATGTTTTAACTGCTGTACTATGTATGGGTTGACAAGTTGGACTGCTCAGAAAATGAACTTTCGCACCATACTTCAGTACATGGGACAATACACTTGAATGTAACTAAACTGTTGGTGGCAATGAGCTGCACATTCTGAACCCCAGGCGATGAACATTATTGGTTGAATTACTGGGGTATTTACAGGGGAGATGGGTATATCCCTGAAAGCAAGGGATCAAGGGCAATTGGGAACTGGGACAGCAGAGAAGGCGAGGCCAACATTGACCAGCTATGGCCTTGTTGAATGGTGGGGCAGGTTGGAGGGCCAGGTGGCCTCCTGCCCCTATTTTATCCTTTTCTCATAAGAACATCAGAAACATGAGCAGGAGCTGGCCATATGGCCCATCGAGCCTGTTCCACCATTCAATAGAATCACAGTCGATCTGACCATGGACTCAGCTCCACCCATCCATCTGTTCTCCATAACTCTTAATTCTCACACTATGCAAAAATGTCTCTAAATACATTCAATGACTCATCCCTTCATTCCGGAATTAACTTGGTGAACCTCCTTTACAACTCCTCCTTTTGCTCTTGATGCTAACCAGTGATACAAACCATCAGATCAGTGGATCATCAAGCCCTCCTAGGACCCAGGTGCAATTAGTGGGAAAAAGGTGTTTCCAGCACCTTTTAAGAATAGGGGGGGGGATAGCCCCAGTAAATCACCAACCATGAGATTTAAGGGGGATCCTGCCCCCACAATGACGCGGTATGTTCCGCGTCATGCAAATTAGTCTTCCCCATCTCCCTCCCACTGTCATTCGCGTTCCCCCCACCCCGCGACAGCTGACCCCTCTACCCCCGTGACAGCGACCCCTCTCCTCTCCCCCCCCGCAGCATCAACCCCTCTCCTGCTGATCGTGGCACCCCCCCCCCACCGCAACATCGATCTCTCCCTCCATGGCAGTGACCTCACTCCCCCCAATTGTGGCCCCATCTTTCTCCTTTGCGGCATCGAACACCCCCTCACCTTCTCCACCCCGGGCCCTGGCAGCGACCCTTCTTTCCCCCAATCACCACAGACACTTCAGCTGGGGTCGGCCATTTTGCTGTTCAAGCTGCCAGTGGACACATCCTGAGTAAGTTTAACTGGGTTCCCTGACTACTTCCAGGTCAGACCCTTTCAAGCTGCCTTATGAGTGGAGCACTAACTGGGCAAAAATGCCCCATAAACAAATAACCCCATGAGTCACAGGGTGCAGTGTTGCAGTGAGTCAGTGTGGTGTTACTGTAGGCCTTTTTATAGAGTGAAAAAATGCGACTGTAAAATTGGAGATTCTCTGCTCTTACGTGGCAGAACTTACCATCATAAATGTTCCATGAGTGGCTCCAAGGTGCTGACTCCAATCCCTTTTCAACCTAGTGTCAAAGGTGGACCGGAGCACTCCGCCACGCATCATAAATGTACTGCCGCTGCAAGCGGCTGGCTAGGGGCAGGTTGATGACACTGTCAGTCTGCAACCCAGGAGCCACTACCAGGGTGCTGGGGTTATGACTCCCTCCTGTCACCCAGAAATGTCCTCTTCTTGTTTCCCCCCACCCCTTGTTCCTTCACCAAGGGCGTTGAGACTGAGGAGTCAGAGGCCCAGTGGGACAAGGAGAGTCAGAGCCCAGGGCTAGAGCAAAAGGACCCTGGTGCTGAGCTCTAAGGCCTGGAAGGAAGGAGGACAGATGCTGAAGAGTGGAGATGGAGAAGCAGAACTGTGGAGTCCAATGGATGCAAGAAGGGAATGAAGAGCTGGAGGGGCAGTCCAAGCAGAAGAGCTGGAAGAATGATTATTGGCTGTCTTTGTTACCCATAATCCCCTACGCAGCTGGAACCGTTCTTGGACTGTCATTGCTTGGCGCACTTGTTAGACCTAATGGCGACGGGTGGGCATATGGCACCACTCACCACGCCTCCATAAGCTCCAGAGGATGCTACGAGGCTCCGCATCATAAAAGTGGCGCCGCATCATAAAATCAGCACCTTATAGCCCTTTAGGGCTGCTCCATTAAAAGGTAAGTTCAAATTTTTCTCCATGGCTGGAGCTGGTCTCAAGGTGCCCAGCATAAAAACACCTTGTAAGTTACAGAGTGTAGGGTGTAGTGTTACAGTGAGTTACAGAGTACAGGGTGTGGCGTTACTGTAAGTCACAGAGTTCAGTGTACAGTGTCACAGAGGAGGGTGTGGTGTTACTGTAAGACACAGAGCTCAGGGTGTAGGGTAACTGTGAGCCAGAATGCAGCAAGTAGAGAAAAGTCCAGTTTAACACTTCAGGGATAACATTTTTTTTAACCAGTGAGGGGGTTCATTCAAGAGTCTGGAAAGAAACTGTCTCTGAATCTGGAGGTTGCTGATTTCAAGCTTGGTTTAGTGTTCTTCTGCCTGACGGAAGGGGGAGAAGGGAGTGTGTCTGGGTAGGACAGCTCCTTTATTTCCATGGGCGTAGGAGGTGTGGATGAGGCTGGCCTGAAATGGGGCAGTAGCCTTCAGACTTTGCTCTGTCCAAGTACTTAACAGCAGCACAAGGCCACTTCCATCTACCTGTACACTATCTGTACCTCTCCTGTTCAAGTATCTGTCCAAATGCCACTTAAACTAGCTCCCCCAACAATTGACAATGAATTAACATAATCCTGTGAATTAATAGACACCTTTCTATCCTGTATACTGGCTGTTGGGCACTAGATAAGTGCATTCCTTTGTTTTTATATTCTCCAAGGTGGGTGTCCCATGGAGTTTCCATCATCCCAGGACAGTGGGCTGGGAGAGGGATTGATCAAATAGCCCCTTCAAAGGCCCAGCACAGGCAGGATGGCTGGAATGGCCTGCTATGGATGATTTCCCACCATGTGCAGCTGTGGGCATCTTTAGGAACACAGCTGAGGGCAGGAATGACCTGCTGCAATGCCTCCCTGTGTTCAGTGGTCTGGTCGTCTGAGTTGGTGGTGGGGGTGTGGTGGGGTTTCGAGGACAGGGTGGGTCATGCCAAAGTGGTGTTTTGTGTCCTGCAGCTTCTGACCAGCTGACCATGCCAGATTCCTGGACAGGAAAGGCGAGGGCAGTCCTGGGTCACCAGCCCTCCACCATCGATAAGGTAGGTGCCCTGATGCTTGGTGAGGGTGGGGGTGAGCAGAACCAGAGGGTGGGGCCATTCTGTACCAACCTCCCCTTCTCGAAAATCTGTAAACATCGTAGTTGAAGTAAAAACTCAAAATGTTGGAGAAGCTCAGCTGTTCAAACAGTGTCCTTTGTGCAGCAAAGGTAAAAATACATCGAATCCACGCTGCTGAAGACCCAACTGCGCTGGATGGGTCACGTCTCCAGAATGGAGGACCATCGCCTTCCCAAGATCGTGTTATATGGCGAGCTCTCCACTGGCCACCGTGACAGAGGTGCACCAAAGAAAAGGTACAAGGACTGCCTAAAGAAATCTCTTGGTGCCTGCCACATTGACCACCGCCAGTGGGCTGATAACGCCTCAAACCGTGCATCTTGGCGCTTCACAGTTTGGCGGGCAGCAACCTCCTTTGAAGAAGACCGCAGAGCCCACCTCACTGACAAAAGACAAAGGAGGAAAAACCCAACACCCAACCCCAACCAACCAATTTTCCCCTGCAACCGCTGCAACCGTGTCTGCCTGTCCCGCATCGGACTTGTCAGCCACAAACGAGCCTGCAGCTGACGTGGACTTTTTACCCCCTCCATAAATCTTCGTCCGCGAAGCCAAGCCAAAAAAGAAGACATAAAGGACACTATTTGAACAGATGGAGTTCAGAAGTTTAGAAGGATGGGAGGCAGGACAGAATCTCATTGAAGCCTACAGAATATTGGATGGGCTGGATAGTGTGGAGGTGGAGAAGGTATTTCCAGTGGTGGGAGAGTCTAGGACCAGAGGTCACAACCTCAGGATAAAAGGATGTCCCTTTAGAACAGAGATGAGGAGAGTTCTTCAGCCAGAGGGTGGTGAATCTGTGGGATTTGTTGCCACAGACAGCTGTGGAGACTGTTATTTGGTAGAATTAAAGTTAGAGGTTGGTTGATAGGTTCTTGATTATTGAGGGCTTCAGAAGTTGTGGGGAGAAGCCAGTAGAATGGGGTTGAAAGGAAGAATATATCAGCTACGACTCGAATGGCGGAGCAGACTTGATGGGCTAAAAGGCCTAATTCCACTCCTATGTCTGATGGGAGGAGGGTTTTAGTGTAAGAGACCTCAATGAAGGGGAGGGTGATGATTTATGCTAACTGGTGAAGGGATCTGATAGCCAACAGTGGGTCAGAGATCATTCACAAGTACTTGCTGAATGTCAATACGGTCCAGACCCAGCCTTGGTGCAGGGTCCTTCTCGAAATGTTGACCATTCCTTCTCTCTCACTGAGGCTGCTTGACCTGCTGATCGATGGAAGATTCAAACCCAGTCCCAGGGCAGAGCACCATCTTCTGATTGGAGACTCCCCTCCCAATGGGCGATGGAAGGGCAGTGGGAGCGGCGGTGCAGAGGTCACAGTCTGCACCGCCGGGAAGATGGATTAAGATAAATGATTTAAACACCAGAAATGGGATATGAATTGAAAGGATTTGTGTGTAAGGTGTGGGAGTACTCAGACAGCTTGTGAGTGAAGTCTGCTATCAGCTATGCAGTACAAGGAATTAGTTTGTCAGAGTGGATTTACTCCACCATGGAACTACTATCTTTCATCTAATATGTTCATTAAACTTTTAACATTGGTGACTCCACCGCAGGTTCATCACTGATCAGCTAGGCGGTTGATTGTTGATGACTTTTCGACTGTGTCTTGAAGGTCTGGGGGCCACAGCCTCGCCTTTGAGGTGTTCAGGAGGCTTTTGCAGATCACAAGAGAGCCAGTTCATCAACCCTTTCCTATTGTGGACAATTGTTTATACAGTGGTCTACTTTGTTTTCGTAAATATGCTAGATATGCCTTCCAGAAGACCAGGCCCATCAACTTCAACAACCCCTGTGGCCAGGAATTCTCTCGCATCACTTGAAGACGAAAATGTCCCCAGCTATCACTTTTGAAAAATGCATAGAGGCAAGGGTGGGGAATGATGCCACCCTGTCCATTACAGTGAGTGTGAAAAAATGGAGGGGAACTCCCTGATTCGTTTACGAAATGCAAAGGCGGTGGGTCTTGTCATGAGTTGATTGATTCATGGATTCGCCATCTGTCACTTCAGCGGCTTGGTTGAGACTATGTTTCACGGAGGTATGGAGTGTGTGAGAATGCAGCCCCAACTTGCCTGCTTGAAGGGGTTGCTCCTCAAGTTCTGGCTGCATGTCAGCCCCTTGTTCCTGATCTTTGGGCACCAGGTATGGAGATGAGGCGGGCAGTACAAGGTTGTCTTCATCGGTCTGGTACTGGGGCTGGCCAAGATAGCCATCCAGGCAGTGGGCAGTCGAGAGTTCAGCTCAGGCTGACTGTCTCTCTTGAGGACACCTGTGTGCCTGTGTAGCCCTGGAAAAAGAGCATTCAATGCCCATGGGCAGTTTGGTGGGTTTCCTGGAATGGTTGGCCCCCCCAACCCCCAAGCATTTGACGGTATTGACAGAAATAATCATGTTTCAAATTTGTTATTTGTTTTGTGAGAATAGCATGAAATGTTGACTAATGTACTGCTTGTAACTTTTGGATGATAAATAATAAATGGGCAGTATTGATTTACCGCTAAAAAATGGGGCAATACTAAGGGAGGGTCTCATGTGGAAGGTGGTACTGAGGGAGTGTCATATCATGGTTATCTGGGTTGATATTAACTGCGAACTGACTTTGCCATGATGATTCAATTATTCTAACATTCCAATTAATGGGATCTTGCTGTGCACTTGTTGGCTACGATATTTTGTAGATTCCTGTTGTGTTTCCGTTCCGAAGTCACTGGCTGTGAATGGGTGAATTGGAGCAGTGTGTTAATTACATGTCTGCCCTGCTCTGTGACACTTTAGGAATCACCTGTAAAATATTGCTGGAGAGTTTGGCGCTGATCCACATTTGCCTTGCTGTAACACTGTCTTCAGCATCTTGTAGTCGTTGGAAAACAATTTCATAAAATACGATTTGCTTTGTCCTGCTGGATGTGGCTGTTCATGCTAATTCTGTTAAGGAGCAGTGTGATTTTGAAGTGTCTGCAAGTAATTTGTCTTACATATCTAGTGATATTATAAAATTGGAGCAATCATCAAAATTAGCACAAATTAATTAAGAGGGTTCATAATGGCTGCAGGGAAGAAACGCTCTTGGTGTGCAATTTCATACTCTTAATGTGAGGAGAGAGAAAAGAGTGTTTGGGGTGTGATGGGTCCTTCCTGAGGCAGCAGATGTAGTTGAGGTCCATGGACTGAAGGGAAGTTTGCTTGAAATTCTGAATTGCATTCACCACCTTTTTCAACTTCTTTTGATCTTGAGTAAAGCATCTCTTGTCCCAAGCTGTTATGTACCCCACAAGTCTGCTCTCATTGATGCAGCTGTAGATGATGTTGAGGGGCAGGGTGGGGAGGGGGGGGGGATATACTGAAATTCCTTAGTTTTTTGAGAGGGTCAAAGTGTTGGTGCTTTCTTGACTATCGCATCGTCAGTGGAGATATTTATTTTGAAATCCTCGAAGCTATCTTTCGACTTCTACCAACAAGAAGAGTCTGGAGGGTGGTGACAGGGCATGAGCCCTAGATTGTGAGGTGGTGCACAGACAGGGTCTATGAGTGCCCTTGAGATTTTAAGTCTATCTGACTACTGGTGCGAGGGAAATGTCTTACAAACTTGGCATTTTTTTTGAAGAGACGAAGACTGTTGAGGGCAGGTCCTCAGGAGGGGTAATAGATAAGGTCATAACCTTTTTCCCTGACTATGAATGGAATGAGATGTCATCTTCTACAAATGTGGCTTCCCCTCCACCACCATCAACTCAGCCCTCATCCGCATCTCCTCCATTTCCCGCTCATCTGCCTTGGCCCCCTCTGCACTCAGTCACAACAAACATAACATCCCTTATCCTCACCTACCACCCCACTAGCTTCTGCATCTAACACATCTGCTGGAATTTCCGGCACACACTACAGGATCCCACCACCAAACATATTTTTCCTTTTCAGCCTTACACAGGGACCGCTCCCTCCATGATTCTCTCATGCACTCATCCCTCCCCACCCCCTGGCACCTCCCTTGTGGCCGAAGGGGGTGCAGCACTTGCGCCCACACCTCCTCCCTCACCATGGTCCAGGGCCCCAAACAGGCCTTTCAAGTGAAGCAACACTTCACTTGTGTATCCACAGGACTTACTGCATCCAGTACTCCCTTTGTGTCTTTCTCTACTTCGGAGAAACCAGTCGCAAATTGGGAGATTACTTTGCTGATCACCTCTCTGTCCGCAACAACAGCGGCGACCTCCCAGTAGCCAACCATTTCAATTCTGAGTCACAGTCCCAGACTCATATGTCTGTCCATGGGATTTTGCACTATTTCACCCAGACCAACCACAGATTGAAGGAAAAACACTATCTTCTGCCACTCTCCAGCCAAATGGCATTAACATCGATTTTAATGCTTTCTGCTAAACTTGCTCACCTTTTCTTCCCCTCCCTCTTTCCAGTTCTCCCCTCCCTTCCCCCATACCAATCCAGCCATCCCTCCTCCTCCTCATTTCTGTCCCCTCTCTCCTTTTGCTACTGATCATTTCTCCTACCTTTACCACCCCTCTCCCACACTACCTTTCGGACTCCTGCCAGCTTTCTCTTATACCTTGATGAAGGGCTCAAGCCTGAAATGTTGGTTATGTATTTCTATCTTTGCTACATAAAGGGTACTGTTTGACCTGCTGAGCTTCTCCAGGATTTTGTGTTTTTTACCACAATGTGACAGTAAGGTTTCAGCTGGACTCACAGATTGAGGTCTCTGCTGGCCTCTGGGCTCGTATCCAGGGAGAAGCTCGTGGTGATACAACCACAGCACTGGGCCACGTGCCCACCAGCCTACTGCAGGGGGCGACCTCTGTACCTGCAGGTAGACAATCTGGGAGGCTGACTCCACCTGGCTGGCTGTCAATCACCAACCTGTATATAGACTTGAGCCGGCCCCTTCCGGGCTAGCCACACATGTGGAGCCATTGAGATACTACACTGGTGTACAGAGTTTAAGTAGATTAAAGCCTGTAGTAGTCTTTCCTGTGTTTTGTGTCTGCTTGCTGCACCACAGCGCACCAGTGGCATCACTGGGTGAGGACCTTAGTGCTGGAGAGGTGCTGAGCAATCACAGCCAGGGCCTAATAGTGACAAAAGCTGGGAATGTCCCTGAGATCTCTACGTGTACTGGGTGCTCCTGCCTGCACAAGGGCCGACACAGACTTTGTTCAGATGGTCTTTGTAGCTATCCACTGTAGACAGCCACTGCCATCAGCTATGCTACTCCCACTCCAATCGCTCTGCAGCCTCCATACCTACAAGAGTGCACTGCGCGTGTGCAGGTACTGTGAGGTCATTAGAGGGGAGTACTGTGAAGAGAGCAGATGCTGAGCTGCAGGTGCTCTCTCCCTGCCATGTTGATGTGTTTGATTTGTACTTAGTAAAGTTCATTGGTTAACTGTACCCACCAGCTCCAGTCATTATTTCAGATGGTGTCAGAAGTGAAGCCTCACAACTGAAGAACTACCACATTTAACTAAAACCACATTTGTGAAACCTCAAAGTAGCCGACATGTTCAGACAACCTGACCCCTTGGTGTTCAAGGGAAATGTGGCCGAGAACTGGCGAGCATTTGAACAAGAGTATGACATTTTTATAGCGGCTATACATTGCGAGCTCTCCACTGGCCACCGTGACAGAGGTGCACCAAAGAAAAGGTACAAGGACTGCCTAAAGAAATCTCTTGGTGCCTGCCACATTGACCACCGCCAGTGGGCTGATATCGCCTCAAATCGTGCATCTTGGCGCCTCATAGTTTGGCGGGCAGCAACCTCCTTTGAAGAAGACCGCAGAGCCCACCTCACTGACAAAAGGCAAAGGAGGAAAAACCCAACACCCAACCCCAACCAACCAATTTTCCCCTGCAGCCGCTGCAACCGTGTCTGCCTGTCCCGCATCGGACTTGTCAGCCACAAACGAGCCTGCAGCTGACGTGGACTTTTTACCCCCTCCATAAATCTTCGTCCGCGAAGCCAAGCCAAAGAAGAAAGAAGATACATTGCAATAAGCCTGTCCGTATCAGAGCATACATTCTGTTCAATTTGGCGGGCTCCGAAGTCATTGAGAGACGTCATCCATTTACGTGGGTAAGGTGCGTGAGGGGGAACCTCGTAATCTGTACAGCCAAAATGAGGGAGGACCCTGAGTGCCTAAAGCGCAAGTTTAGAGAAATGTCACAATAGAAAGGCACGTTTAATAGGAGGGACCAAAAGCCTGGCAAGTCCATACACTCCTGTGTGAGCGATTTGAAAATTAATGCCAAAACCTGCTACTTTGGTACACTTCGTGACGAGTTAATCAAAGACCGGATGGTCTGCAGAATTTGTGTCTATAACATGAGAAAAGCGCTCCTGCGAGATGGCAAACTAACTTTGGAAAAGGCCATCACCATTTGTCTAGCTTACGAATCTACTGAAGAGAACAGTAAAAGACTGGCTGTTCCCCAACAGCTGACCACGAGCATCGATACAGTACAGGTGGAACCGGTGAGCAGAGAAGATACCCACCTCCCCACGCTGCCTGCTCTACACCCAGGATGGGGTGTGGCATTTGCGGAGGGAACCACATTCTGAGGTGAGAGATGTGCCTGGCATATGGCCAGCACTGCCAGAGCTGTGGAAGATGGAACCATTACTGTCAGAAACACAAATTCTCACAAATGAGTCTCTTTAAGATCGGTGACACGACAAGCTTTATTCACAAGTCTGCAGAGTTGGACTCAACCGGCTTCTCACCAAGTCAAGCCCCGATACATACAATGCGTTGTTTTTTATACAATTTGCTTGTCCTTCGGCATCTCCACTACACTGCTTTAATTGGTTAGTTTTTGCAGAATCATCCTGATTACTGTTAGTCACGCACACCACAATCATTCATGACCTCTGCTCACACCAAATCCTGTTTTTCACTCTTTATCAATCTTTGGCTCCTGCATGTCTCTCTGTAGTTAAATCTGTTGCAAGTCTGTTGTAACATTTTCCAGCTAAACTCTAGTGGTTAGCCCCCTTTTATGACTAATCATCACATTTTAACTTAAACCCTTTTTAACCCAAATTCTCTATATATAACAATTACTGTACGTGCTGCAGGTCCAGACAGCAAACCTCTATGAGGACCAGACCCAGGAGAGCTGTCAATCACCTGGAACTGGAGCAGAGTGGAGCGACCCAGATGACTACTACCACATCAATGGAAAACCTATAGGAGAAGCAAAAGGCACATCCTTCCCCATCGCAAAACCCAGATAGACTGATATTCCTTGACGAGCCCAAAAACACAGAGTACCCAGCCCCAGCCCCAGAGCGACATAGATAGTGCCCCCACACCGCAAGTGAGAGAAGCTCTCCAGACAAGTTGCCTCAAGCCTCCACCTGCAAAGAGGGGTTCTACAAAATGCACGCTGGGCATGTTTGCAACCCAAACCCGAAGTACCAGGACTGAACTGGGTTGATGTATATATTTTGTATATTTGTTATTGGACGAGTAAATGGAGTTACTTAATGTGATGTGTGGGAGGGTTGGCTCAAAAAAGGGATGTAGACAGCTGCTGCTATCAGCTGTCCTACTCCCACTGCAATCGCGCTGCAACCTCCATACCTACAAGGGCGCACTGCGCATGTGCAGGTACTGCGAGGTTATTAGAATGGAGTACTGTGAAAAGAGCAGATGCCGAGCTGCAGGTTCTCTCTCCATGCCATGTTAATGTGTTTGATTTTTGTTAAGTAGTATGCAAATTTAAAAAACACTCGTTCCCTAAACATCTCTCTACGATCTCTGTAACCCTTTCTGGCCCCATATCCCACTGTGATCCCTCTGCTCCTTTCTGTACTCTCCCCAATTTGTATTGCTCCACCCCTCAAGTTACCCCTCAAGTTCTGTTAAATCTCTCCCCTCTCAACTGAAACGTGTGCCCTTCCATTCTAGAATCATGCACCCTGGGAAAAAGACTACGAGCATTCACTTTATCCATGCCCCTCATGGTTTTATAAGGTCCCCCTCACCTCTCTCGCTCCAGGGATTAAAAATCCAGCCTGTCCAACCTCTCCCAATAAATTAACCCTATCCAGTCCTGGCAACATCCAGGTGATCTCCTCTGTACTCCTTCTAACTCAATGCTCTCCTTCTTATAGCTGGGTGACAAGAACTGCATATGTAAGATATTCACCAATAAATCCAGTTGGGAATTCCAGAGAAACTTTCCAGAGTGGACCTTGCTACCACAGGAAGGGGTAGAGGGGAGGGAAGATGGTGATTGGGAGAAGCAGCAATGTGTGGGGGGAGTGTAGTGTTGGACACCAGGAGAGGGTTGTATGGTTGTATTCTGAGCTCAGACTTAACTTTACCTCTTGGGCACTCAGTCAAGTTAAAGCTCCTTGGGCTGGAGAGAGAAATGCTTGTTGCTACTGACAACAAGTGTGTCATTATTGGCCTCTTCTTGATAGAATACAATGTTGTGGGCTGAAGGGATGAAATGTTCTATATTCAGTCTCAGATTTCCAACTGGCTTTTGCACAATGAAACTATTGATCTAAGAATCTGTGCATTTGAGATGTGGGTGGAATTCAGGAAGCTGAAAATAAACCTTTCATCTCCAGGTTTAAATCTCTTGATTTATTTACTGGCTTGGTTCAGAGAGCAGGGGAGGGATTAACCTTGGGCTGATATTCGTGCTTTTATCACGAGCACACTGAGTATGAATGCAGTGCACAAAAGTGCTGGAGAAACTCAGCAGGTTATGCAGCATTCATAGGAAGTGAAAGGTAACCAATGTTTTAGGCCTGGGCCCTGTGAGTGGTAGACATGGTGTTGATGATGGCCTGGCTCCTGGTCTCCTATGAACAGACATGGAGTTTTCTGAAATCATCTCAAGTGTAACAGTTTCCTCCAGACCCAACCTGCATTATTCGTTAGTATTTTTATTTTTCCAACTGGGTTCTGGGAAGACCAGCATTTACTGCTTACTAATCATGATCCTCTCGGTCCACTTTGGCTCTCGCTGGGTCTAATTTAGGGTTACTGTCACCTGCACAGTGAGAAAGTTTGTTTTGTGTGCAATCCAGCTACTGAACCTGTAGAGAGGACATAATAGAGACACCAAAGAGAAATCAGTTGGAACAGAGCAAATGCAGCATTGTTTTACTAGTGTGAGGCTCGTTTAGGAGTATGGTAGCAGCAGGAAAGAAATTACTTTTATCTGGTGCGTGATATCACATTCATATATATTCTTTCCATTGGAAGTGGGAAGCAGAGAGTGTGGCTGGGTGAGATGAATCCATTTGTATATTGTCTGCTTTATTCTGCTGTCCGAGGTAGCAGGAAGTGCAGATGGAGATGCTGGGAGGGGAGGGGGTGTATGTAATAGTGTGACCTGTGTTCGCAACTCCCTGCAGTTTCCTGCAGTGTTTGGCAGAGCAGTTCCCATGTCTCTTCTCCCTATGATGACTCAGCTGAGCAATGCAGAGGTCACCTCTGTAACCCTCTCCAGTCCCCAAAGCCCCTGACATGCCTGTGTTCCCAATTCTAGCCTCTAGATCACTCTGATATTATTTGCTTGCCCAGTTGCAGCTGTTCCTTTAGCTGCCCCAAGCTCAGGGAATCCCTTTCTGATCTTTCTCTTTTCCCTCTATCCTTTCCCCACTCACTACCCCCCCCTCCCAACTTCCCTCTTGGCTCCTGTCTCTTGCACACAAAAAAAACCTGTCCCTTTGACCAAGATCTCAGTCACAATCTTCTGATATAATTGTGCGTCGGATCTCATTAGGTAATACTTGTGCCTGTTTATACCCAAGCCATAGCTGCCCCAAGTTCAGGGAATCCCTTTCTGATCTTTCTCTTTTCCCTCTATCCTTTCCCCCATCCCCATCCCCACTCACTACCCCATCCCCACTCACTACCCCACCCCCCTCCAACTTCCCTCTTGGCTCCTTGTCTCTTGCACACAAAAAAACCTGTCCCTTTGACCAAGATCTCAGTCACAATCTTCTGATGTAATTGTGTGTCGGATCTCATTAGGTAATACTTGTGCCTGTTTATACCCAAACCATGGGGTCTATGTTAGTTGAAGTTGTTTGTGGGCAATTATTGGGAGCTTGGTGTTTTGGTGGTGATGGTCGAGTGGAACAATTTCAAGTTCTCTGAGAGCAGCCAAGATATAAAACCTTTGGCAGAACTTCAAATCCAATAGAGTTGCAGAACTTGGCGGGAGTCCAGTGCACAATCATTATTGTCTCTGTTTTTCTGCCTTCCATTATCCTCTCTTAAACTTATGCCAAAAATTAGGATTGGTGGCTTGGTTTTTGAATTACTTTATACAGCTGGAGTGGACAAGAGTTGTTAGACATATTCAGTTTACAGTCAGCTTTTTAAAGTTGATATCAATCTAGGGCTGACTCTTTCATTCAATTCCCTCCTCTGCCTGATGGCTATTCCTTTTCTCCCACTGACGCTGCTCAACCTCCTGAGTTCCTCCAGCATATTGTGTTTGGCTTTCCTCTCCTTACCAGTGCTCAGACTCTGATGAACTACAATTTCTTCCAACCCTGGCACAGTGATTGAACAGAAGAAATGGGAACAGTAGTTGGCCATTCTGCTCCACCTTTAACAAGATCACAGCTGATCTGGCCATGGACTTACCTCCACTTACCCTCTGTACCTCATCACCCTCAATTATCCTATTATTCAAATATTTACTTGTCCCATATACCTAGTCTAATGAGAAGGGTTCTTCTGTGAGCAGGCGAAGAGGCTCCCTTTAATATTCATACAGCCTTGTAAAGAGCACATATACAGAGTATAGGATTGTGATGAAAAGGAAGATCAATTAACACCAAGCAAGGGCAGTATAAAAGCACTGTGTGGAGTTCATTTAGGAGCCTGATGGTTGTGGGGAAGAAACTGTCTTTAAGCCTGTTGGTGGCTGCTTCACACTCTTGGGCCTGCTCCCCAGTGGGAGGAGGGAGAAGAGACTGTGTCCGGTGTATATTGGCTGCCTTTCCTAGGCAGCAGTTGTAGATGAAGTCTATGGAGGGAAGGGAGGTTTGCGTGATGTTCTGAGTTGCATTTGCCACCTTCTGCAGCTTCTATCAATCTTGAGCAGAGCAGCTCCCGTCCCGCACTGTGATGCCCCCAACAAATCTGCTTCTGATGGTGCCCCCTTGGTTGTTGAGAGGCAGGGAAGATGTGCTGAACCTCCTTAGTTTTCTAAGAAAATAGAGGCATTGGTATCCCTCCTCCCTCCCATACATTTAATGTGGCTTCCTCTACTGCTTAATTGGGCAGAGAATTCAAAATTCACCCCTCTCTCAGTGAAGCAGTTCTTCCTCATCTGTCCTCGATCCATTTGCCAAATCCTGAGATTATTTTCATGTCAACTGCCAGTAGAAACAATCTCTCTCTTTCTGTCTTATTTATTCTTTTCATTATATAGGTCTCTACAAGATCCACCCTTATCCTTCTGAACTCCCAATGAGGTGATTCCTAGGTTGCTCAATTTCTCCTGATAGGTGAATGCTCTCATTCCTGGAATTCACCTGGTGAACGTCCTCTGTACCATGTCTAAAACAAATGTATCTTTACTGCCTAGAGTACTCCAGCTGAGGCTTAACCAGTGTTTTGTAAAGTTGAAACATAATGTCCCAAATGTTATATTCCACACCCAAACCTATGAAAGCAAGAATGTATGTGCCTTCTTAACTACCTATTGACCTAAGTTGGTACTTTGTGGGAATGATAGACTTGGATTAAGACCCATTTAAGATGGGAGATTTCCTTCCCTAAAGGACATTAGTGAAACAGATGGATGTTTTACAACAATCCGGTAGTTTCATGGTTACTTTTACTGAGGGCTGCTTGATTACTTTTTTAAAGGACTGCATATTTATTTAATGACTGGAATTATTCCCCAGCCACTGTGGTGGGAGTTGAACATGTTACTTGATCGACGAGTCCAGAACTCTGGCTGTTTGCCCAGGATCTTCACCAAAATACAATGCACTCATTTCCTGCAAACTCCCTGCCAAACCCCTCCCCCCTCGTCTCAATCCACTGTGGGTTTAGGAGAGTGCCCCTGGTCCCTCAAGGATTTTCTGCCATTTTATTGGCTCAAGCTGATCTGTCCACTAACTCCACTCATAATCCTTCTTCCCCCCCCCCCCCCCCCCCCCCACCCCGACACAGTTCTCCAGATTTCCATTTGACTGCCTTCTGTCTGGAATGGAATGAGCTTTAATTTTCAGCATGGGAGCAGGCCCTTCTGATCCATGAGCCCACACCATCTAAATACACCCATGTGATAAACACTACAATCCCTCTGCATCTTTGGAATGTGGGAGAAAACTGGAGCTCTTGGAAGAAACCCACGTAGAAACGTAGAGAATGTTTAAACTCCTTACAACTAGCGGCAGATTCAAACCTAGATGGCTCACGCTGTAGTAGCACTGCGCTAACTGCTATGCTAGCCATACTGCTTTCTTTTTCCCCAACTGCAAATGATGGGAAATGAGATCACACCATTTGCCCCATCAATTCTTCTATTCATAGAACGGGAACTAGACCTTAGCTCATGTGTCTGTGCTGAACACAATGCCAAATTGAAGTCAAATTCTTCTGCCTGAATGAGATCCCAATCCTAACATGCCCTGCATATTCAGCTGAGCTGGGATCGCTGACCAGACTCAGAGTTGGCGAAGTCGCTGGTGGCTTTGTGGGCCAACTTATTCTTTGCGTGCTTGCTCACCATCCCAACATGGCTGTTTCCAGGATCCTGTATTGGACGCTGCTTTTGTTTCCTGACTTCCAGAAAGGTTGGATTAGAATGTAGAAATCTACAGCACAGTACGGATCCTTTGGCTTAATTACCTACTCTACCAACTGCCTAGAATTTCCCTACTGCAGAACCCTCCATTTTACTCATCTCTTTCATAAAACTATTTTCTGAATCTTGAGACTTATCTTTTTGTCTTGCGTTACAAATGGTTCTCTCAAGTAGAACTCTGTAACCTGCGGATGTCCTGTACAGGAAAGTGAGTTATCTGAGGTTGCCAATTTTGATATTGACACTTCGAATTTGCGAAGGGCAGAGCAAGGAGGTATAGTCCCTGAGGCTAATGCTGAGCCACCTTGGGATATTGCCAGAAACCACAGGCAGATAGATACATGATGACTGATTTAGAAACATCAGTTCAAATCCCTTGAGACACAATGGGGGTTTAACTCAATAAATTCAATGTCTGGATTTGCTCATCACAATAATAAGAGCTATGAAACTATCAGCCTGATGTAAACATCCTGTGGGTTCACCAATTACCCTCAGGGTAGGAAATCTGTTGACCTTCCTCAGTGTGGCCCAGATTATGTTGCCCAAGAACTTGTTTAACTTCACATTAGAGGCAATTATGGAAGGACCCTGAGGAGGAGTATTCCGGAAGCGCAAGAGCAGGAGAAGCTGGATAGGCAAACAGGATAGAAATGTTAGACACTACAGGGTGTAGATTTAGGGATGTGGAGGAGATAGAGAAGCCAAGGTATTTTACACAGCGAGTGGTGAGTCCATGAAATACACTGCCAGGGAGCTGGTGGAAACAGAAATGGGAGTGACATTTAGATTGACAAAGGCATAGAGCAAAGGACAGTTAGGTTGGCACAGGCATGATGAGAATTTCTTATTTGTACGAAGGATATACAATTCTTCTGGAAAGAAATGTAATCTGTCCCACTGCAGGATTGGAGATGAGGGGAAGGGGTTGCTGGTTCCATTGCTTGAAATAGTTGAGGTCCCAGTGTTGTGTTTGAAAGAGATCAGTTCAATGGGTTCACAGAACAATGAGTCTGGAGATAAGTGTTACAATCAAAGATAATTTTATTGAACATAAGGGAGATAAACAGGGGAAAACAGCAGTTATACCCTGGGAGCAGTAGTGCAGCCTGCTTAAAGACAAAAACAACTTATTCCATGTCTGTTGCACTTATTTCTAAACGTGTAACAAAATAATAATTTAGCTGATGTCCTTCACAGCTTCAGGACTTCTGTGCAGTTCACAGTCAGTGCATTCATTGCAGTTGCAGAAAGCAAGCTCTTCAGGCAAGAATGTGTCAAATGATAATTAATCTACTTCTTTGGCTTGGCTTCGCGGACGAAGATTTATGGAGGGGTATGTTCATGTTAATTAATCTACTACTAAACAACTATATAGACATTCACATCGGACCCAGGTTGGACTCCAATACCAGTGACCACCAATCTTCTACACGTGTACACACTTCACAGACAGGGACTTTCAAACACTCCTGATTCCCTGTACCAAAGGGGATGTGACTCTCTGCAAGCACTGATCTATCACAGTACCTATGGCTCAACTTAAGGGTAGTGCGCACCTTACTCATGACTCCTCCAACAACATCCACAGTAGCCACCGGGTGTGGAGCAATGTGTGGGACTTGGAGCAAGAGGCAGAGAGAAAGAAATGTGCTGTGCATCTATGTTTTAAACTGTTCTGAGCTGGACATGTGGCCATTGATGACACGGAGTCATTTAAATGAGCCAGCGGTAAGATGTTCACTAGTGGGTGGCCAGATTAAGTGTCAGACAGGGAGGTCATGTGACCCTCCACAATCCACAAGGTTCCACACAGAGAGGCCACATGTTCCTCCACAAACCACATATAATACCCAGCCAAAAGACAAGCCTTCAGCATCAAATTTTGGCTTCTTGCCCAGTGACAAATGGCATTTGGGCATGGACACAATCTTGTTCATGACAGCAGTTACGTCCTGGGAGCAGTAGTGCAGCCTGCTTAAAGTCAAAAATAACTTTTTCCATGTCTATCGCACTTATTCTAAACGTGTAACAAAATAATTTAGCTGATGCCTTTCACAGCTTCGGGACTTCTGTGCACTTCACAGTTAGTGCATTCACTGCAGTTGCATACAGCAAGCTCTTCAGGCAAGAATGTGTTAATGATCTGTGAGAGTGGTGGTGATTGGAATCAATGTAGTTGATGAAGAATTCTGTATTCCTCAGTCCTTGAGGGCCAATCGTTCCTGGAGAACTTCCAAAAAGTCTGTGAACTGCTCCTTCCCCAGGGTTACACAGGTACACAGGTGTCTTCAGAAGAGGGGCAGACAGCCAGTCTGAACTGAACCCTCGAGTGCCTGTTGGCTAGACACATGGATTGCCATCTTGGCCAGGTTCAGTATGTAGTGCGCATTGAAAGAACCAAAGACTTGTTGATCCAAACCAAGGCTTTTATTAACTAAGAGACTGGAGCATATTACAAGTAGGTCGACCAGTCCAGAATGACCTGGTCTGGCTAGGAGCAATCCTTTAAGACCTGCCAGTAGGTGTGGCTACACTCTCAGCCAATCACAGTCATCCTACACTACCATCTGTACATATACACATTGGTGATAGAATCTGTACTATCACACAGTACCAGACCGATAAGCACAAATCTCAACTGTTCCTCCCTCCTTTGTACCTGGTGCCCAAAAATCTGGAGAATGGAGCTGAAATGCAGACAGAACTTGAGAAGCAACCCCTTCAAGCACGCGAGCAGGGGCTACGCCCTTGCACACTCCATATCTCTGTGAAACAGTCTCAATCAAGTCAATTAAATGACCGGCCACTGTTGAGTCCACGAATCGAGGCAACTCGTGACTAGGTCCACCGCTTTTGTGTTTCATAGACAAACCACAGATTTGCACTCCATTTTTACACTTGCTGTAATAGCCAGGGTGCAATTACTCCACATCATTGTCTTTGTGCATTTTCAACCATGATACTTTGGGGACAAGTATCATGACTGCATTCTTGTCTTCCAGCGATGTGGAAGAATTCCTGGCCACAGGGGTCGCTGAAGTCACTGGCCCAGCGCAACTCCTGTAGGACCCAGGTATTTCAGAAGATACATCTGGCATATTTACTAAAAACAGACGAGACCACTGTATAAAACAAAATAGTCCACAGCAGGAGAAGGCAAATCTCATGTTGATTGATGCCATGCTAACTCAGTCCTCCTCAGACCATACTATTCCATATTTCCCACATTGAAGCAAAAGTCTGAGATGTAAGTCCTTTATCTGGACGATGAAATAGCAGAGCAAGGAACAAAACTCCCTGGATGCTTCACAAACTGGGTCCCTGTTAATGCGCCAAAGCTCCTTGAAGATGAGACCAAGAATCCTTCGAGATATCATCAAAAAGACATCAGCAACTGACTGCCAAGCTAATCAGTGATGAACTGAAGGTGGAGTCACCAATGTTAAATTTTTAATAAGCAAATTAGAGTAAATCCACCCAGGCAAATTGCCAGCTAATTACTTGAACTGCGTAGTTGGAGACAGCAGAGTTTTAGTCACATGCAATAGACTTATGAACAAGAAGTCTCCTCAAGTACTCCCACACTACACACAAAACCTCCTTTCGATTTTAATCCATTTTTTGCTGTTTAAATCATTCATCTTTTTCTGTCTTTCTGGCATTTCAATGACCCAGTTCTGTCCTGAAGATCAGCATGGAACTCTGTGCTCTGGAGTCAAGGGATTTGAAACACCTGGCTGGGAGGTGAGAAGGTTGCTGAGTAGATGAAGGGTCCGTGCTCAAATTTCCGTGGCATGTGCTTATACACTGTATCTGCTCTAGGGTCCAATTGTGCTGTTACTGACTATGGTTCAGTCGACAACACCCTTCCATCACTCAGTGCACCAAAAGAGTGTAGTGGGACTGGCACTCACTCCGGGTGTCAGGGTGGGTTAAGCCTGGGGGTCAGTGGATGGACGCAATTGTGGAGGGAGCTCAATGATGGGTTCATGTGCAGGGAAAGTAGGGTCAGCTGACTGATGAAAGATGGGGATGTGGTGTGGGATGTATGGGTAGTGGTGGAATCCAGATACCTGGGGGAATGGTGCATCAGTAGCCAGAAGCGGGCAAGGAGGAGCTGAGGAATGTCACTCTACCCAGATTTTTTGCCACACTACAATGGTCCACATGGTTTGCAGCCCTTTCCTGCAGCAAGCTGGACCTCTCAGTGTGGGCTGTGATCACATGAGACACTTCACTGCTCAATGTGGCATCCAAGCTTCCACACCAAAGATCACACCCACAGTGAAACTGGAGAAAGGATGGAGAGCTTCAGATTTAAGGGTTGCCCAATTCAAACAGAGCAGACAAGGAACAACTTCAGCCAGGTGGCATCATTGAAAACATGGAAGGAAACAAAGTGCAGTTTAAGTCTACCTATGGAGAGGGCAAAAATCAGACAAGACCTGAAGTTGTTCACTGACATAATGATGGGCTGAACTGTTTGTTCTTGTGTCCTCGAAATTGTAGATTTCAATCCACATCCACAGTTTTCACTCATGGTTTATTTTAATTTCATTTGTATCGGAGAACAAAATTGCAGCATTTTGCAATCCCTGGGCAAGTAACTGAATTGAATTGCTCAGACCGGGATTTGGAACAGCACCTATTACGTTTTCCAGGAACATGCGGTCCAATAATATTTGCCCACTTATTGTTCTAGCTTATCCCTAGAACACAACCCCTCCAGTCCCAGTTACACCCTTCCAATTTATTGAAGTCCCACCTATTGGTAGGCAATCAGAACATGAGGTCCCAATTCTTCCACTCAGTACCCTGCCCAATGAAGGCATGTGTGCCTAACGTGTTCTTCATCACCTTGTCTTCAAAAACCTAGATGGAGGAGTTGAGATCAGGTGATAAGGAACATGTTTACTGACCATTGGCAAGGCATGATAGAAATGGGGCGAAAAAGGAAGTGTTCATGATGATACCAGGATGGGACACAAAGAGTCTACCTGAAGACAGAACACAATGCCAGTTCCAGAAAAGACCAGCGAGCAGACATTGTTCCTGCAATTGGTATTGGACCTGATTCTGGCAGAGGAGGGAAGTACCAATGATCAGAATTTTAGTGAGGCAATATGAGACCAGGGAGCTGAACAGCTGACCATGGCTGGACCAGTGACCAGGGGCATGGATGGTGACCACCGGGCTGGACAGCAGACTATGGTCGGATGTTGTCAAGGAGACCAGACCAGTTTCCAGGGGGCCCAGATCATGACTGGCAACCAGAGCAGTTTCCAGGGGCCCAGATGGTGACCTGGGACCAGACCAGTTTCCAGGGACCTAGACTGTGACCAGCAGATTGGGCAGCTGACTGGTTGGATGGTGTCCAGGGAACCAGATAGCGACCTAGGACCAGACCAGGTTCCATAAGCCCAGTCAGGGTCTGGGGGAAGAACAGTGTCCCGGGGCCTGGACAGTGAACAGTGATGGGGGGGTAGTGTCGAGGGGACCAGACCAGTGACCGCGGGGGGGGGGGGGGGGGGGGTAGTGTCCAGAGGACCAGACGAGTGAGTAGGGGCCTGGACAGTGAACAGGGGACTAGATCAGTGACCAGAAGGGCAGTGTCCAGGGGCTCGGACCGTGACCCTGTGCTCTCCCCGCAGCAGGCCCGCTCGGACGCACAGCAGCTGCACCAGCGCCGCCGGGCCCTGCTGGACAAGGCGTGCGCGGCCCAGCAACGGCAAAGCCGCAAGCGGCGGCTGCTGACGGCCGGCGACCTGCGCCACCTGATTGTGGACGACCAGCACGGCCTGCTCTACTGCTATGTGCCCAAGGTGGCGTGCACCAACTGGAAGAGGGTGATGATGGTGCTGACCAGCGCCGGCCGCTACGCCGACCCGCTGACCATCCCGGCCCACGAGGCGCACGTGGCGGCCAACCTGCGCACGCTCGACACCTTCCCGCCCGCCGAGATCAACCGGCGCCTCCGCCACTACCTCAAGTTCCTCTTCGTGCGCGAGCCCTTCGAGCGGCTCGTGTCCGCCTACCGCAACAAGTTCACGCGCGCCTACAACACGGCCTTCCACCGGCGCTACGGCACCACCATCGTGAGGCGGCACCGGCACCGGCCCAGCGCCGAGGCCCTGGAGCGCGGCGCCGACGTCTCTTTCCAGGAGTTCGTGTGGTACCTGGTCGACCCGAAGACCCGGCGTGACGGGCCCTTCAACGAGCACTGGGAGACGGTCTACTCGCTCTGCCACCCGTGCCTCATCCGCTACGACGTGCTGGGCCACTACGAGACGCTGGCCAGCGACGCCCGCTACCTGCTGGCCCTGGCGCGCCTGGAGCCGCTCATCTCCTTCCCGGCCTCGGCCGGCGGCCCGCAGGCCGGCCGCACCACCGCCGCCATGGCAGCCGGCTTCTTCCGTAACATCTCGCCCTTCTACCAGAGGAAGCTCTACCAGCTCTACCAGCTCGACTTTGCCCTCTTCAACTACTCCGTGCCCTCCTATCTGCGCCTCGGCTGACCGCCGCGGCGGGGGACGCGTACTCGACCCGGCTCGTCCCCGAACCCGGCGTGTCCTTCCCGCGCGCTCTCGACTGGCCACGGGACCTGGATCTCGGCTGAGTCCCGCCCAGGGACGTTTGTGCACGAGCGCATTCCCGCCCATGACAATGCCCGCCGACCTGGAGGTGTGTTCCCCGACCTAGCGCGCTGCCCACGTGCCCGAGAGCGTCTTCCGCCGGATACGTGCGCCCTCTGTTTCCCCCCGCCGACCTGGTCGCGCGCTGTCACGAGGCTCGAGCCCTCACACGGTGCGGTTTTCAGTGGCGTCGCGCGCCACCCTCGACCTCGGCGAACTCCCGGCGGACAGAAAAGTTCCGGGGCCCCACTCGCCGCGTGTCCGTCGACTGATTGCGGGGCACGCGCTCGCACCTTCCGTCCAGACGCAGCGGAGGGCAGGAGGGTTGCAATGGCGCATCGGCCCGGTTCGCGCTCCCCGGAGGAGTTCGGGGGTGTGCGGGGCCTCGGGGCGGGGGGTGGGGGGTGTCCGGTTGAGGAAGGGCCAGAGAGTCACAGAGGAACCCGGCGAGACTGCAGATTCTGGGCGGACCCGAACTCCCCCCAACTCACGCACATGGCCAGAAAGCAGCGGGTCTGTGCATTGGGAGTGGGAAGAGGGAGGAGAGGGAGAATGAAGGGGGAAGAGAAGGAAGGGGTTGTGCAATGGAGGAGCAGTAGGGCAGAGTGAAGGGAGAAGTGACCAACCTCTTTGCCTCGACTCCTGTCTTTTTGTGAAATCTGCGTTGGGGGAAAGATTCAGCAGTTTATTACTGGGTGAAAAATCTCGCCTCACTCCACGGAACAATGAAGCACGCCCAACTCCCTCTTTAATTTCAAATTTATTGTCAGAGTACATACATGACATCAAATTCTTTTTTTTTCCTGTGGGCGCGGCAGAATTACCACTAATTGTAGTGCAAAAAAATAAATAGTACCCAGCATAAACATATAAACAAAGAACTGTGAACAGTTCTTCACTTGCCTGTCTACTTTTCAGGGAAATTTGTATCTGCCCTCCAAATTTCTCTGTTGCTCAACACTCCCCAGGCCTTTGCTGTTCACTGCTTAGCTCCTGTCTGAGATAGGTTCCATGTCTTTGCTCCCTGTAAATACATCAGGTAACTGTGGGCTGGAATTTAGGCTGTTGTTTCCCCTTCCCTTCTGATGCTGGTCAGCTGATGAGAGCAGTGACTGTGAGAATCCCTGATGCTCTCCTAAGGGTTGGGGGTCAACAAGGATTGACACAAGGCTTGAGTAAGAGAAGGGTTGGAGCCATTCCAGTGATGGAACCTTCACTCAAAGTGGGCAACACACTCCTGCCATTTAGTGTGAGATGGAACAGTCAGACCAATCAGCTCTTCTTTCCCTGCACCCTTCCCTCTGCTGAAATTCCAATTGGAATCACCCCTGAGAAGCCTTGGAAGGTCTGCCATGGCCAAAAAGCAGAGTAATTTATTGTGCGTTTGCCCACTGGCAGGATGCATACATGTTCAGCACACTGGCCCCAGAAGAGAGTTTAACCCAACCATCCCACAATCTTGGGGACTATTCTGGTGAAATTCATTGAGTCCTACACTGTGGAAACTTGCCCACGCCAATCAAAGCGCTCTATCCAAACTAGTCCCACCTGCATGCATTTGGCCTATATCATGCTAAACCCAACCTATTCAAGTATCTTTTTTTCTTAAATGCTGCAGTAGAACCTGCCTCAACCACCTCCTCTGGCAGCTTGTTCCTTACACCACCACCCTTTGCTGGTTTATATTAAATGGTGGAGTCACCTGAAGTGACCACATCACATACTCCTGCTTAAGTTGTGATGTGAAAAATATCTTTAAAGGATGTTCATTCAGGATGTATCAAATACATATGTGAAAAAATAGCCTTGATAACAGCAATGACAAAGCACTGGAACTATAGAAGATGCATGGAGTTCTCTCCAGAAGGAAATCTGCCATCATTCCCTCATGACTCAAGACCAGTGGTGTCTCTTGAAGATGCCCAGGCTCACCCCAGCCTACTAAAAAAACCTTGAACAGACCAGCATTTATTGACTCTCCTCAACACCAACCCCCGCCCTCAATTAAGCATCTTGGGGGTGGTTTGAGAGTACAGAGTTTGTATGTTCCTGTCAGGATCAAAGGCAAGGTTAGAAGGCATATGGAACCTTGGTTTTTAAGGGATATTGGAGATCTGGTTTGGATGAAGAGGTGTACAACAGGGATGGGCAACACGGAGCAAATTAGGTACTTGAGTATAAAAAATGCAATAAAAAGCTCAAGAAAGAAATCAGGAAGGCTAAAAGATAACATGAAGTTGCTTAGGCAGACAATATAAAGGAAAATCCTAGGGGTTTCTACAGATATATTGACAGCAAAAAGATAGTAAGGGACAATTTTTTTTCCATCAGTATTCACTTAAGAAAAAGGCACAGAGTCGTGGGAAATAAGGAAAACAAGCAGAGAGGTCATGGAGCCTAAAAAGATTAAAGAGGAGGAAGTGCTTGCTATTTTAAAGCAAATAAGGGTGGATAAATCCCCAGGGTCTAACAAGATATTTCCTTGGACCTAGAGGGAGGCTAGTGTAGAAATTGCAGGGGCTCTGGCAGAAATATTTAAAATGTCCTTAGCCACAGGTGTGTGCCTGAGGATTGGAGGGGAGCTCATGTTGTTACATTGTTTAAAAAAGTCTCCAAAGTAACCCTGGAAATTATAGGCTGGTCAGTCTGATGTCAGTAATAGGTAAATTATTGAAAGATGTTTTAAGAGATCAGATATACAAGTATTTGGATAGTCATGGACTGATTAGGGATAGTCAACATGACTGTGTGTGGTAGGTCATGTTTAACTAATCTTAAAGAGTTTTTTGAGGAGGTTTCCAAGAAAGATGATGAAGGCTGTGGATGTTGTCTACATGAACTTCAGTAAGGCCTTTGATAAGGTCTCACATTGGAGGTTAGCCAAGAAGGTTACTAGGTATTCATGAAGCAGTGAACTGGATTTGACATTGGCTGGATCAGAGAAGCCAGAGAGTAGTGGCTTCTCAGATTAGAGGTTTGTGATTTAGTGGTATGACTCAGGGATCGGTGCTGGGACCATTGTTGTTTGTCAACTATATCAATGACTTGGATGATAATGTGGTAAATAGGATTAGCAATTTTGCAGGTAACACTAAGATTGAAGGCATTGTGGACAACGAAGGAGGTTTTCAAAGCTTGCAGCTGGAAAAATGGGATGGAAGATGGCAGATGGAATTTAATGCAGATAAGTGTGAGGTGCTGCATTTTGGAAGGACAAACCAAGAAAGGTCATGCATGGTAAATGGTAGGCCACTGAGGGATCTGGGAATATAGATACATAATTCCCTGAAAGTGGCATCCCAGGCGGATAGGGTTGTAAAGAGAGCTTTTGGCATATTGGCCTTCATAAATCAAAGTATCAAGTACATGAGATGGGATGTTATATTAAAGTTGTATGAGATGTTATATAAAGTTGTATAAGATATTGGTGTAGAAGAATAAGGGGAGATTTAATAGAGGTATTTTAAATTATGAGGGGGATAGACAGAGTAAATATAGGTAGGCTTTTTCCACTGAGGGTAGGTGAGATACAAACCAGTGGATATGAATTAAGAGTGAAAGGGGAAAAGTTTAGGACGAACATGAGGGGGAACTTCTTCACACAGAGTGCTGGGAGTGTGGAATGATCTTCCAGCTGAAGTGAATGTGGGTTCAATTTTAACATTTAAGAGGAATTTAGACAGGCACATGGATAGGAGAGGTATGGAGGACTATGCACTGGATGTAGGTCGTGGGACTAGGCAAATAAAAATGGTTAGGCACAGACTAGAAGGGCCAAAGAGGCCTGCCTCCATGCAGTAATGTTCTATGGTTACATGGCGGTGACATTGCTTTCATTACCTGACCTCCCAAACTGCCATTGATCACTTGATGTCATGAGGCAGACTCCAATTGGATCATTCCACTTTTAGCCTTTGGCTCTGAGAGGACAGCTCAGGAACGGCTTTCAGCAACTATGATTCAATGTAACCAATCCCATATCGATAAAGGGTCCTGATTTGTACCCATAGACAATGCCTGATCTGCTGACTTCCTCCAGCTTCTGAATGTAAAACCCCACCAATTTGCATTAGACATGGAAATAGAAGGGTATGGACCATTTAATAAAACACCAAAAAAAGATGCACCTTTCTTTGATGCCACTCGAGATTGATCCATTTCAGTCAGAATGCCTCTGGTGCGGGATTCAGCCAACCAATGAGAAACCCTAACAGACCACATCATCAGAAACCTGGGCTGCTCCTCATATTTAACATTTAGTTAAAATATAGGAGGCCCTTCAGCTCCCAACTCTATGCTGCCATTCAGAACAATCCCAATGAACTTTCCTGTGCCAATTGCCTCCACATTTTTCCACAGTAAGATCTACCATCAGCTCCACTGGAGTGTGAGAGGGAACCAGAGCTCCTGGGGGAAACCCTGTGGTCACAGGGAGAACATGCAAACTCCACAGACAGATCTGGAGGATCTTTGGTGCTGGGAGGCACGGTTCTACCCAAAAAGGGGATGGAACCTAGAGTGACCAGCTCCTGACCTCTTGTTGGCATTGTTGCTTCTGATTCCCCACCTATACACTCCTTCTGCAGCCATGCCTTCCACTTGGATTTTATGCAGTTTTCACTGAGCTGATGGCAAGTGCACAATTGTATCCTCTGCCACCTTCTCTACTGATTCTACCTGATTCAGTATTTCACACCAGGATGGAAAGAGGCATGGTGTCATACAGCACAGAGCAGTCTCTGGCCCAACTCTTCAAAACAGACCAAGTCTAGTCACATTTCAAATCAGATCAGATACTACTTATTGAAATAAAAGTGTAATATTACACAGAATTGGTTTTAATCTGCCACAGGCAGGCAAATATTTAGCAGTTGCATTGCCTGACACCCTTTATAGTCAGAGTAAAAGTGTCATTGAGTGTTCATGAATTCACCTGCAGAGCCCAAGATTCCAGTTCAGTTTATACTATTGACAACCTGATCCCAGATCCAAACTTCTGACACGATGAAGCCTTCAGGGCCCTTCTGGAGATCTACTCGTCCTTAGCACCATCTCAAATTCTGGTTATGACACCTGGTTTTCATGAGCCAGTCTCCAGCAGCCCACAGCCTGGTGTGAGCCCTTTGACTTCAAGTCACCAATAGCCCACAGCCTCTGTGGGTTCCTCACCCGCAAGTCACCAACAGCTTGGTGCTTGTGTGTGTCCTTCAGGTGCAGAGCCCCTTGCTGGCCCACCACTGTGGTCACCATCCTAAGGGTTGTCTCCTGCTTCTCCTTCTCAACGGGGGGAGGGGGGGATGTTCTCCCCATTACCGGTGCCCTCTGCCAGACTGGTGCTTCCCCAAAGACTGCAACCACTTATGGCCGCTGCCAAACACAGGCATCACCATTTGGGCCAAGACCCCTGCGGTCGCAGGATTTAAAAAAAAACACAATTGGCTCCTCTAACAGGCAGTTTAAAGTCTGTATGTTGTCAGCAATAGAACTGGGTGGTAGGACCCTGTGGGGAGCACTGTGTTTCTACTCCCTGCTATCCCAAGGTACGCACCAGTCTCAGTGGCATTTATTTTTGTCTGCATTTTGTCCATATCCTTCTGAACCCTTCCTATCCACAAATCTTTCCAAGTATCTTTTATAAGTTGTAATTGTGCCCACATCTCAGCTTCCTCTGGCTGCTCACTCCAGATATGGACTGGTTGAAAAAGCCCCTCAGATGCCCTTAACTTTCTCCCCTTAAACCTATACCCTCCAGTTCAAGGATCATCTACCTTGTGACCATTCACTTTATGGACGCATCTCCAGATTTTATACATGGATTACCTCCTCACCCCGCAGAGCACGGTTTTGGAGTTATTTCCCTTGCAGGGTCATCGCCTAAAGCATGTTTCCACGAGTGGGAGTCTCAATGAAGGAATATTGATAGAAGGGGTTGAAAATTAAAACTGAGCTGGGTAGGGATTTCTCTGTAGAAAGAAGTGAATCTGGAATTCTCCACCTCCCCCTCCCCACCACCAAGGTGGTGGAAGTTGGATTACTGGGTATATTTACTGTGGAGATAGATAAATATTTGTAAGATTGAAAGTGACAGGGAACCTGCAGAGGGAGTTGACAGCAGCAGCGACCATGTTCAATGGTTGGTTGGGCAGGCTTGAGGGACCAAGCAGCCTCCTGCATTCTTGTGCCTGTGATGTCAGCAGACCCTAAGACACAGGAGCCCAATGCATCCACCCCACCATCCCATCCCATTTTCCCACTCAGCCCCACTCCTCAGCCTATTCCCTGTAACCCCTCATGTCCTGTCTAATCAAGAACCTGTCAAAGATGTACAGTCAGAGATTAAGTTTTCTCTCTCTCTCTGTTATATGACAAGGTCTGGGATCTTTTTCCTCTTCAAAACAAACAGATTACACCCAGGTGCTAGTTATTTATACCAAGGTACTAAGCAGCACTAACCATGGCATTGGTACCCTCACTGCATCTTCCATTCTGTCAGTACATCAGTAAGCACTCGTGCTCTATCTCTAGCTCTCAGTCAAGTGCCAATTGTGATGCCTCTCCTGTATTAGGGTTGCCTCCTAACAAAACAAGGCAGAATTTTGGCAGTTTACCAATGCTATTTGTGCCCTTACCTCCATGACTTCCTCCAGTATATTGTTCCACGCACCCACCACCCTCTGTGTGTAAAACTTGCATTTTAAATCTTTCCCATCTCAATGCCCTCCAGTTTCAGACTCCCCTACCCCAGGGAAAAGAATGAACATTCACCTTATCCATGGCCCCTCGCGATTTTACAAACCTCTAGCAAGTTACCCCCTCAGCCTCCCATACTCAAGGCAAAACAGTCTTAGCCTCTCCCAATAACACAAGCCCTCCAGTCCAGGCAACATCCTGGTGAATCTTTTATGCACCCTCTCCAGCTTAAGGACATCCGTCTATATCCAGGTGACCAGAACTGTGCACAATTCTCCAAGTGTGGTCTCACTGACAGAATTTGAAGTTGCAACATGATGTCCCAACTTCTGTACTCTGTGCCCTGATTGATGAAGGCAGTCATACCAAAGGCTTTCTTCACCCCCAGCTATCCATGCCACCATTTTAACAGGTCTATGTACACTTAGGTTTCTCAATTATGTGTAAAAATACACCAAAATGCTGAAAAGACTGGCTGTTCCTCCACCATTTCAATGTGTACTACAATCACAGCATCTGAAGACTTTCATGTTTCACTCTCACAATTATGTGCCACTGTGAGACTCAGCCAGCACACCCTGTGTTATTTATTTATTTCATTCCTGGCCGATTCCCATCCCACCAATCATTTCTTTCACTCAGCACAATTGATGCCAAGTACTTGGGCAATTTGTTATTCTTGGCTTGGGGCAGCCAGGAATATTTGGTAATCAGTGGTTATGTATGATTAATTCCTTGTCAGAAATTCCTTGGTATCAGTTCCTGCTATTGGATGATACATTGTTTAATGCCTGGTGTTAAAGGCATTAAAGTGACTGTGGAGTCAGTATGGGTAATCCCAGCAACTGTTTAAAATTTAGTGAATATTTGGTTAACTCTCTGGGACAGTGGTCATCTGGAACAAATTTTTATTGTTTAGTTAACGCCAGTAATGGCTGTCTCCTGATTCTGAAAAGTTAACCTGTGAAATGTGGATTCAAAGTTGGTGACAAAAAAACTGAGCTGCAATCAAAACTGGTAAAAATGTTTTTTTTTTAAATAAAACTATTTTGTAAGTTTTTGTTCTCTGTGGTGATCCGTCATTGTTCATTCCCGTCCTGCCTGCGCTACCTTGTGGCAGCTCACCATCTCAGACCCTGGGCTGGGAAAGGACGCTGTAACCCACTCTGAGTGGTGCTGAACACTGGTTGGATTGAGCAGCTGGACTGTGGCTCCAGAGGAATGAGAGGAAGATTGGTGGGGCTGGGCCCGGCCTGGAACCCCACCCAGTTCAAACCGGATCAAGGGTGATTCCACCAGGGGCAATCTGATCAGCAGTGTGGTTACAATTAACGAGGTATGTCCTGGGGGAAATTATGAATGCCTTTCATCACTAGCTAACATAGAACCACAGAACAGTGCAGCCCAGGAACAGGCCTTTCAGGCCACTTGTCTGTACTGAACATGATGTCCAAATCAAACTAAAATCTTAAATTTAGACATACAACACAGGAATAGGCCCTCTGGCCCACGAGCCCGTGCCACCCAAATACCCCAATAAACCATGCAGACATGGGGAGAATGTACAAACTCCTTACTGATAGTGCCTGATTCAAAACCGGGCCTCTGGCACTGTAATAGCATTGCACTAAATGCTATGTGAACTGTGTTGCCCCAATCTTGATAGAATCCCTCCATCTCCTTCATTTGCAGTTGTCTGTGTAAAAGGCTCAAACACGACTATTGTAAAGGCTTCCACCACCACCTCTAATAGCTGGTTCCAGGCATCCACCACTCTCTGTGTAAAAAAATTTGTCCAACACATCTCCTTTAAACTCCCTCCCCTCACCTAATGTATACATTCTCTAGTGTGTGACACTCATAGAAACAGAAGATAGGAGCAGGAGTAGGTCATTCGACCCTTCGAGCCTGGTCCGCCATTCAACGAGATCATGGCTGATCTTAAAGTTCAGTACCCCGTCCCCGCCTTCTCTCCGTAACCTTTAATACCCTTATACTGAAGAAATATATCTAATTCCCTCTTAAATATATTTAATGAACCTGCCTCTACTGCCCTCTGTGGCAATGAATTCCACAGATTCACCACCCTCTGGGTAAAGAAATTCCTCCTCATCTCGGTCCTAAATGGTTTGCCTACTATCCTCAAACCATGGCCCCGGGTTCTGGATTTTCCCATCATTGGAAACATCCCATCTGCATCCATTCTGTCCAGTCCTGCCAGAATTTTATAGGTCTCTATGAGATCCCCTCTCAATCTTCTAAACTCCAGCGAGTACAATCCCAATTTGCGCAATCTTTCCTTATAAGTCATTCCTGCCATTCCAGGTATCAGCCTGGTGAATCGCCTCTGCACTCCCTCCATTGCAAGAACATCCTTCCTTAGATAATGTGACCAAAACTGGACACAATACTCCAGGTGTGGTCTCACCAAGGCCCTGTACAGCTGCAGTAAGGTATCCTTGTTCCTATACTCAAACCCTCTTGATATGAAGGCCAACATACCATTTGCACCCTGGGGATAGATTCTGACAATGCCTCATGATTTTATTAACCTCGATCAGGTCTCCCTTCAGCCTCTGAATCACCACAGAAAGCAAATTCCCATAACTCACAGCCTCTAAACCACGTATCATCCTGGTGAACCTCCTGTACCCTCTCCAAAGCCTTCACATTCTTCCTGTAATGCAGTGATGAGAACTGCACAGAGTATTCCAAATGCAACTGAACCAAAGTTGACACTCAGTGCCTCGACCATGAACCATATACTTTCTTTATCACCCAATTTATTTGTGTGGCCACTTTCACTGACCCTCTCTGGGGGTTTGGGTCCCACATGCAGTGACCCTCACTGGGGGGGATGGGTCCCACACGCAGTGACCCTCACAGGGGGACGGTCCCAGAGACTCTGACCCTCACTAGGAGACAGGTCTCGCACACACTGATTTTCACAAGCAGACGGGTCCAACATACATTAGCCTGAACTGGGGGATGGGTTCCACATACACTGACCATCAATGGGGGACGGGTCCCACACACAGGGTCCATCACTGGGGGATGAGTCCCATACACACAGACCTTCACTGGGGAACAGGTCTCACACGTGCTAACATTCACTTGGGGAAGGGTCTTACACACACTAACCCTCACTGGGGGACAGGTCCCACACACACTGACCTTCATTGGGAGATGGGTCCCACATATACAATGACCCTCACTGGGAAATGGTCCCACACATATTGTCCCTGGCTGGAGGAGGGGTCCCACACACACTGACCCTTATTGGGAGATGGATCCCATTCCCACACTGATCCTCAATGTGGTCTGACTGACATCACTTAATGTTGTGATGTATGTTATAATGCCATAAAGTTGTGTAATCTACCTCCTAAGCAGCTGAAATGTTTCGTGAAACCTTTGCTCATTAACACTGATTAAGTGAACAGTTCTGGAAGATTAATAAAAAATGTCTAAGACATATGAGATGGTGCAAAAATATTTACTGTGATGTCACCAGAACTGGAAGTCTAAGGTTGCCTGAACAACAGTGTGGAGCTTTGCAAACCTCCACAATGGAATTGGACTTAGTGAAGTTGCTCCTTGCTGGGGGGACAGAGTGATGAAATACCCTTGAGTTAATGAGCTGATTCACAGGGGATGGGCTTTGGGCAGTGCAGGAGATGTGTCAAGGGCACTGCAGAAGGTGATGTACAGCAGGACACACGAGTGGACGTGGGCAGTGTGGAAGGTGGTGTACAGACAGTCACATGAGTGGATGTGGGTGGTGTGGAAGGTGGTGTACAGACGAACAGACGAGGGGACGTAGGTAGTGTGGAAGGTGGGGTACAGCTGGACAGACGAGGGGACGTGGGTGGTGTTGAAGGTGGGGTACAGCTGGACAGATGAGGGGATGTGGGTGGTGTGGAAAGTGGGGTACAGATGGACAGATGAAGGGACATGGGCAGAGTGGAAGGTGGGGGACAGTAGGACAGATGAGGGGATGTGGGTGGTGTGGAAGGTGGAGTACAATAGGACAGACGAGGGGATGTGGGTGGTGTGGAAGGTGGGGTAGATGGTCAGACGAAGGGACATGGGTGGTATGGAAAGTGGGGCACAGCAGGACAAGAAGTGGACGTTGGGTACAGCTGAACACACAAGGAGGAGAGGAAATGAATAGTTTCTTCGTGTGGGTCCTGGTTTGGACAGGAGTGAGATCCAGCCCCTGTGTCACCACCACATTCAACCTGGCTGGGTTGTGTGATGAAGGGTGGGGTAGGTGACAGAAATGCCCACTGATGTTCCAGGTCTGTCTGCCAAGGACCCGTCTGGTATCAGGCTTCAATCCCCAAGGACAGCACAGCCAGGAAGCAGAGAGCCAGGAAGCCAGTGCCCATCAGGTCACCAATGGCAGTGAGGTAGGGGATGGAGAAGTTGTCGGGGTCCAGTCTCAGGGTCCATGTCAGGCGGACCAACAGTTCAGCAGCATAGAGCAGCAGGACCACCTAGCAAGGGGAAGGGAAGGGAGAGGGGAGGGGGAAGAGGAGGAGGGAGAGGTTCACTGAGTAGAATTACAGACCTGTCCCAACAATGAACCACCCACGGTGCGATGGACAGTTGGTAAGGAGTGCGACTGACCGTCAGCGAGGGGTGTTTCAGACCGTCAGCAACAGGTGTGATGGACAGTCGGTGATGGGTGCGATGGACGTGTCGGACAGTTGGTGATAGGTTTGACAGACAGCCAGTGATGCTCAGTCAGTGACAGGCATGTCAGATGTGAAGGACAGTCAGTGACAGATGTGATGGACAGCTGGTAATGGGTGACAGACGTGACAGATAGTCAGTGATGGACAGTCGATGATGGTGGGATGGACAGTGAGTCACGATAAATTGGTGATGGCTGCAATGGACAGTCAGTGACAGACAGTCCGTGACGGACAGTTGGTGATGGACAGTCGGTGTTGGACAGATTGTGACATGTTCAACAGACAGTCAGTGACGGGTGCAACGGACAGTCGGTGAGGGTACCTGGAGCACTGCGGCGGTGAGGTAGAAGGTAATGAAGATGGGACTGATGACCAGGTGACCTGCGCGGAGCAAACGGATGCTGAAGATGAAGATCAGGTGTCCAGGAACCACCAGCAAAAGAAGCACACGAGCGGAGGTTGAATTTGTACCTGGGGAGGGAAGAGGGACTGAAGCTCATGCATTATACAACTCAGACAGGTCAGACAACCTATCGGGTCCACGCTGACATTCACAGTAACCCCAGTATGGGGTCCATGGCTCTCCATGCCTTGGGTTGTCCAGTTATTTACTAAATGTCATGACAGTCAGAGAGACAAATAGTGTGGAAACAGGCCCTTTGGCTCAACTAACTCACATTAGTCCCACCTGCCTGCTTCTGACCCGTATCCCTCTAAACCCATTATATCCATGCATCTGTGCAATGTTCTTCTGAAACGTTGCAACATTTTGAATCATACCTGCCTCAACCACCTCCTCCTGTACCATACAGCCACTGCCCTCTGTGTAAAAAAGTTACCCCCTAAGGTTCTTTATGAATCTCTCCCACCTCTGCATAAACCCCTGTCTTCTGGTTACTGTTTCCCCTACTCTGGGCAAAAGCCTGTTTCCACACTTTATACTGACTCCATCACTCCATGACTAGAGGACATTCATTTAAGATGTAGGGGGAGGGCAAGATTAATGGAGATGTGCAGGGCAAATTGTTTTTTTATCCTGTTTCCCTGGGCCTCTTCTCAATGATACAAGTAAATGATTCTGAAATGTTTATAGAGATATTATATCTTTATATTTGTATATGATTATTGTGTGTGTGTGCACGCGTGCATGAGCCCATGGAGAAATGCTGTTTCATCTGGTTGGACAGGCAGATGATAATAAACTTGAACAAACTTGAATGTGAAGAGGATGAGTGGATATGGATCAGACACAGGGAGCAGAGTTTTAGTTTGATTTGGACATCATTCTCAGCACAGAGATGTGAGCTGAAGGGTCTGTTCCCATGCTGCACTGTTCTCCACACAAGAAGAATGGGGAGGCTTTGGAGAGGGTGCAGAGGAGATTTACCAGGATGTTGCCTGGATTGCAGAACATCCTACTCAGCAAGGTTAACAGAGATAGGGGATTTTCCTCTTTGGATCGACAAACAATGAGAGGGGACTGAATGGAAGTCTACAAGATTATGAAGGGTCTAGAGAGGGAGAACAGCGATCACCTTTTTCCTGGGAAGACAATCCTACTCAGCAAGGTTAACAGAGATAGGGGATTTTCCTCTTTGGATCGACAAACAATGAGAGGGGACTGAATGGAAGTCTACAAGATTATGAAGGGTCTAGAGAGGGAGAACAGCGATCACCTTTTTCCTGGGAAGACAATAGCAAATACCAGAGGATATCTGTTTTAAGTGTGTGGAGGAAAGTTTAGCAAAGATCTCAAAAGAACTTTGTTTTATACACAGAGAGTGGTGGGTGCCTGGAATGCATTGCTTGGGTAATGGTGGTGGAGGCTGGTACAATATGGACATTCTTGGATAGGTACATAGATATAAGAAAAATAGAGGGTTATGGATGTGAGGGAGGGGAGGATTAAATTGTTGTGGAGCAGGTTTTTATAGGTTGGCACAACATTATGGGCTGAAGGGCTTGTACTGGGTTGGATTGTTCTATGTTCTATGTTGTACAAATGCGGACCAGGGAGGGTTACCCTGGGCTTCACAAGGGGGAAGAGGGTGGAGTCTCCATGGCAGAGGCTGTGGATGAGTGAGGGAGGCCACCTCGGGCCCAGACTGACCTCGGCAAGAGCCGCTGGAGGGACTGGACCATGAGTTCTGGAAGGGATGGGCCTGGATTTGGGAGATGGGAGGCAGCTGATGGTGGGAAAGGGCGGAAGCAGTGCCTGTGGCCTGCATCCCCTCCCTGCTGCTCCAGGGCCAGGGAACCTACCTGAGCGAGCAAAGGTGGTGCACAGACTGGGACACAGCTCCTGCATTTCTTGCGGCAACACTCCTGGCACACTGCACTGGTGCAGGTAGGTGGAAATGCGGCTGGCCTGGATTGCCACGAGGTTTCCCCCAACACCTGTGGATACAGCGACAGAAATCCAGTCAAGGTGGGGTCAGGTGCACACAGCCCAGGCTCAATATCTCTGGTGGCCATTCAGCCCACTGAACCCATTTTGTTCATCAGAACTATCCCAACAATTCCCTAGTCTGCAGATGCTGGGGTCTAGTGCAGTACACAAACGTGCTGGAGAAACTCAGGTTAAGCAGATATCCATGGGAAGTGAAAGGAAGCCAATGTTTCACACCTGAGCCCTTCCTCATGATGCTGAAAATCAGGCATATTCCCGATTAAATGGTGGGGGGAGAGGAAGAAGCAGAGTTTAGTAGGTGAGAGATGGATACAGGTGGGAGGGGGAAGGAGCAGAGAGGTGATAATGTGAAGGATCTGAGGGCTGAGAAAAGTACTTTTTGACAGACCACAAGTCATGGGAGTGGAATTAGGCCATATGGCCCGTCGAGTCTGTAATGCCATTCTACCATGCCTGATTTAAGATCCTTTTCAACCCTATTCTCATGTCTTTGATTCCCTTCCTGATCAAAAATATATATTTAACCATATAACAGTTTACAGTGCGGAAACAGGCCATATCAGCCCTATGGGTCCGCAGCAGTTCATTTGAACAACTCCACTAGCTCCCCCCTTCCACTCTCTGCACATAACCCTCCAACCCTCTCATATCCATGTACACATCCAAACTTCTCTTAAATGACAGAAAGGACCCTGCCGCAGCTATCTCCTCTGGAAGATCATTCCATTCTGCCACTACTCTCTGAGTGAAGAAGCACCCTTTAACATTTTTTCTAAAGTTTTGTCCCCTTACCCTTAACTTATGCTCTCTTATTCCAACCTCCCTTGCCCTCAGGGGAAAGAGTCTACTCACGTCTAAGCCCTTCATAATTTTAAATACCTCTATCAAATCCCCTCTTAACCGTCTACTTTCCAGTGAATAAAGTCCCAGTCTCCTTAATCTTTCTCTGTACTCTAGATGTTGTAAGCCAGGCAACATCCTTGTAAATCTTCTTTGCACCCTCTCCACCTTATTTATATCCTTCCTATATCTATCTCCATCTTAAATATTCCCAATGATTTCCACCAAAGCCGTCCGTGGCATCAAATTGCACAGATTCACCACCCTCTGGGTGAAGAAATTCTTGCTCCTCTCTGAGGCTAAGAGGCAATGGCCAGTGTAATGAGGACAGGGTAGGAGGGGTTTGACAGAGGCCAGTGGGGATGGGTGAACTGGGTAGGATGATGGACAGGTTGGCAGGATTACGGACAAACGAGGAGTGGGTAGAGTTGGGAAACTGACAGTTGATTGGCTGGTGGAAGACAAAGGGATAGAGAGAAGCAAAAGAGAAGCAGAAGAAGATGTCTTAGAGGATGGGGTCAGAGAGAAATGGAGAAAACGGCTGCAGTGCTGGAATCTGACAAATAGAGAGAGGGACAATGGTAAGATAGTGAAGGACAGAGAGGATTGGGTGGAACCTGGAGGAGGAGGGGATTCCTATTGGTAGAATGTGGGCTGGAGGGTAGAATCAGAGGGTTGGGGAGGAGTGAGATGTGAATGGGAAGGGAATGAGATGGGAGAAGGGGCTGGGTTGAAAAGGGGAAAAAATGGAGAGGGGGAGGGACAAGAGGGAGGGGATTTGTTACCTGAAATTGGCAAATTTAATGTCCATGTCATTGGGCCGCAGTGGGGAACATGTCGGAGAATGAGCCAGGTGGTGTAGAGATGGGAAATGGCAGTAAGCATGTTCTCCTAATCTACAGCAGTTTCATCCAATTAATCCAACTGATTTCCCCTTGGTAAATCCACACTGACTATTGTCAGTTTGCAAGCTTCCTGTCACTGACAGGGAACTCACCGTTGATAACAGGTGTGAACACAGCCATACCCTCAAATCTTGGATTGCTGAGCATCTTGTCCAGGATTACACCTCCAATACTGGAAAACATTTGGAACCCGGCAAATTTCATCAGGAGGAGTAGGATTGCAGAGAAAACATGAAAATCAATCTAACTTGCACTATCCCAGCCCTGGGAGTGTGTGATGGGTCCATGCAGAGGGAGCTTCACTCTGTGTCTGATATTGGGAATGTGACGGGACGATGTGAAGGGAGCTTCACTCTCTGTCTGACCACAGGAGTGTGTGATGGGACTGTGCAGAGGGAGCTTCACTCTGTGTACGATTCTGGGAGTGCGTGATGGAACCGTGCAGAGGGAGCTTCACTCTGTGTACAATTCCGGGAGTGCGTGATGGAACCGTGCAGAGGGAGTTTCACTCTGTGTATGACTCCGGGAGTGTGTGTTGGAACCGTACAGAGGGAGTTTCACTCTGTGTCTGACCCCGGGAGTGAGTGATGGAACCGTGCAGAGGGAGCTTCACTCTGTGTACGACTCCGGGAATGCATGATAGAACCGTGCAGAGGGAGCTTCACTCTGTGTCTGACCCCAGGAGTGAGTGATGGAACCGTGCAGAGGGAGCTTCACTCTGTGTACGACTCCGGGAAAGCATGATGGAACTGTGCAGAGGGAGCTTCACTCTGTGTATGACTCCGGGAGAGTGTGATGGAACCGTGCAGAGGGAGTTTCACTCTGTGTATGATTCCAGGAGTGTGTGATGGAACCGTGCAGAGGGAGCTTCACTCTGTGTACGACTCCGGGAATGCGTGATGGAATCGTGCAGAGGGAGTTTCACTCTGTGTATGATTCCAGGAGTGTGTGATGGAACCGTGCAGAGGGAGCTTCACTCTGTGTACGACTCCGGGAATGCGTGATGGAATCGTGCAGAGGGAGTTTCACTTTGTGTATGACTCCGGGAGTGTGTGATGGAACCGTGCAGAGGGAGCTTCACTCTGTGTACAACTCCGGGATTGTGTGATGGGACGGTGCAGAGGGAGCTTCACTCTAAGTACGACTCCGGGAGTGTGTTATGAGAGTGTGGAGGACCCTGCCCCTGCAGGTAGGTGGTTGGTTTAGGTGCCAGATGTTGGACATGACCCATGATACTGTGTGGGGAAGGTATCCCAGGGCTGCCGCAGACCCACCTGCTGATCATCATGGCGATAAGGACTGGCTGCCACCCAGACCTCAGAACCTCGCGGATCGGTGGGCTCCGCCGGGCAATTACCACCCAGATGGGGATCACAGCCACGAGGAGGCCACACAGTGAGGGCGCAAGGTAGAGCGTTCCTGGATCGTGGACACAATATGTCAATTCTCAGCTACACCACCATGTCCCGTCCCCCAATCCAATCCCAGTTACCTAATGACTGCACCAGATCACACCGGACATTAGTGGGCTGTTCATGGTGCCCACTCAACCGAGGGAGGAAGAGGGGGGGAGGAAAAGGGAGTGAGGGAGGAGGGAGGGATTGAGGCAGGAAGGAAGAGATGGATGGAGCGAGGGAGAGAGTGTGGAAGGAGGGAAGGAGTGAGGGAGCAATGAAGGGAGAGGGAGGGAGTGAGGGAGTAAGAGGGAAGGAGTTAAGGGAGTGAGAAAGGTGGGAGATTGGAGGGAGGGATGAGAGATGGAGCAAGGGAGTGGGAGGGAGGGAAGGAAAAGTCAGGGAGGCGAGAGCAGGGAGTAAGGGAGGGAAAGAGGGAATGAGTGAGGGAGAAGAAGGGAAGGGGCAAGGGAGGAGGGAAGAGGCAGGTGGGTGGGAGGGAATGATGGAGGAGGGGCTGATTGAGTTGGAAAGGACAGAGGAGGAAGGGAGCTAGGGAGGAGGAAGGAGGGAGGGAGCAAGGGAATGAGAGATGGAGAGAGTGAGTGAGGAAGGAGGGAGGGGGCTAGGGAGGAAGGAGGAAGAAAGGATGGTGAAAAGAGTGTGGGGAGGAGGAAGAAGGAGATAGGAAGGAGTGAGGGAGAGAGCGAGGGAGGAGGAAGGAGTGAAGGAGGGAGGGAAGGAGGAGAGACGTGAGGAAAGAACGAAAAGGACACCAGCTGGGTTATGACAGATGCAGGTCACCCAGTGCAGTCCTTCCATCCCCGAGACTCTAGCTCCTCAAGTTCCCTCCCCCCACATCCACAGAGCAACAAAGGTGAAAACCTGGGGGAGGGATGTGATAGGATGGGGGTGATGAGGGGGAAGGGGTGTGACAGGGTGGGAGTGACGAGTGTTAGGGGTGTGAGTGATGAGGGGGGGAGGGGTGTGACAGGGTGGGAGTGATGAGGGGGGAGGGGTGTGATGGTGTGGGGGGGTGACGAGAGGGGGTGGGGTGTGATGGGGTGTGGAATGATGAGGGGGAGGGGTGTGATGGGGTGGAAGTGATGAGGGGGGAGGAGTGTGATGGGGTGGGAGTGACGGGGGGGGTGTGATGGGGAGGGAGTGATGAGGGGGGAGGGGTGTGATGGGGTGGGAGTGATGGGGGGAGGTGTATGATGGGGTGGGAGTGATGAGGGGGAGGGGTGTGATGGGGTGGGGGTGACGAGAGGGGGAGGGGTGTGATGGGATGGGAGTGATGAGGGGGAGGGGTGTGATGGGGTGGGAGTGATGAGGGGGGAGGAGTGTGATGGGGTGGGAGTGACGGGGGGGTGTGATGGGGTGGGAGTGATGAGGGGGGAGGGGTGTGATGGGGTGGGAGTGATGGGGGGAGGTGTATGATGGGGTGGGAGTGATGAGGGGGAGGGGTGTGATGGGGTGGGGGTGACGAGAGGGGGAGGGGTGTGATGGGGTGGGAGTGATGAGGGGTGTGATGGGGTGGGAGTGACGAGAGGGGGTGTGTGATGGGGTGGGAGTGATGAGGGGGGAAGGGTGTGATGGGGTGGGGGTGACGAGAGGGGGAGGGGTGGGGTCTGCACTGGGCCACTTACCCTGGTGCTGGTGGAGGGAGCTGCTGACGATAGCGAGCAATGATAACGTGATCAGGTCTCCCAGACTCGCTGCGATGGGGGTCGCCACATTGTCCGGGTTGATCCCAACCTTCCTTGAGCCCAGTATCACAGCGACCATCACCAACCCTAGGGGATGGGGTCGGAGACCCGGGGAGAAGGTCAGGGACCGGAGAGAGAGAGGGGGGGGAAAGTAGGAGGAGGTTGGGGGTGGAATGTGGAAATGGGAGAGAGAGGAGGAAGGGGAGAGAGAGGGGGAAACGGGAGAGAGGAAAAAGGGGGAGAGGAGAAAAAGGGGGAGAGGAGAGGGGGGAAGAATGTAGAAATGGGAGAGGGGGAGAGGAGAGAGTGGAAGGGAGAAAGGGGAGAGGGGGGAAAGGGGAGAGGGGGGTAGGGGAGAGAGTTGTCTGTATTAACACACAAGCAGAGACTGATCACAACCGCGAGTGGACATTGGGGTCACTGATCCTCGACGCAGCCCCTGTTCCCTTCCCAGTAACTTCCCACCCTATCTGCAGCTGACACACTCGAGACTTCCCTGGAGGGCTGTGACATCATCAATAGGTTTGTTGTCCTCATGAGCTGTTAGGGTTGTGTGTTCCTCCTGGTGCATCAGGTAGTGGTGCTGCCTGTCAGCCCCAGGGATCAATCCTGGCCTTTGACGATATCAGTGTAGAGTTTGCACGTTCTTCCCCTGACATTAGGTTCCTCCTGGTTTTTCTGGGCCCCCATCTTCCTCAGGGTGGGGGGTTGGGTTGAATTGGCTGTGGTGAATTGTCCCCCATGCATGGGTGAGTGGTAGAATGTGACAGGAGTTGGAAGCTGCGGAGTGAGGATACTGGTGACCAAACAAAGTGGTAATAGGGCTGTGAAGGTTGATGTTTTTGAAGCCAGCGAGGGACCTGATGGGCTGAATGGCCCCTCCTTGCACAGTGACATCAGGGAGTGTGGGTTGGGGATGAGGGGAGGCATTAGAGAAGTGTAGCAGTGAGGAAGTAGGGGTAGGGGTGAGGAGAGGGGCAAGCGGTGAGGGCGAGGGGTGAGATGAGGGAGTGAGGGAGAGTGCGTGGAGGTGAGGGGAGGGGCCAAGGTAAGGAGGCAAAGGGGACGTGACAGGACGGGGCAAGGGGAGGAGCGGGACAGAGCAAAGGGGCGAGGAACGATGGTGGGAGCTCTCTCTGTGGGATGGGGGCCTTTCACCAGCCGAACGCCCCCATCGTGTGGCTCCAATTGGAACTGCAGTGGCAAAGGGAATGTGCTGAGTGGCTCAGATTTCCACAGCAGCACTCAGAAGGCCGAGTGGCCTCGCACACTGCATGTGGCTCAGGAGAGAAGTGCTGAGGGTGGTGAGGGGTGTGAGCATAGTGATTTTCAGAGAGGGGTTGTGGGGGAAGGGGTTACACCCCCGCGGAGCACGAGATGGGAGGACACGTACCGAGTGACAATGCGGCGATGAAGGCAGTGCAGGTGCTGCTGGCACAGAGCAGGGCAGCGCGGCCCAGGTCGACCTGACCCCTGGAGATGGAGCCCAGGATGATGGCAGCCACGGCTGCCAGGAACCCTACCACAGTGGCCTGTACCTGCAGCAGGGATAGTGGCCGTGAGAGGTGTTTTTAATATACACACACACATACACACCCACACACGTGTGGTAGACAGGGCACGCAGGCCTGCATACACACAGACAGGGCACATATATACACAGAAATGTAGGGACATAATTACACACCGATTCACAGCTGCACACCGTTCAGTTTCACACTCGCTCACAGTTGCACTCCTGCTCAGTTGCATGCTAGTTCACATTCACACGTCGGCTCACTGTTGCACTCGCACACCCACTCAGTTGCATACTTGCTCACAGTCACACAGAAGCACTTACCATTATACACTCACTCACAGTTGCACACACACTCACAGTAACACAGGGTAGAGCAGGGTGTGGACACTGGGACCTGCTTCCTACCTGAATGAGGGCCAGGTTGCTGGTCACCATGACCCACTTGTCGCTGGCATTGTCCAGTTTACCGGTGTTCGCCTGTAAGAGACTCAGGGCATGGTGTTAGTGAGAGAGGGGCAGAGCCTGCTGGCAGTGAGAGGGAGGAAGCAATGGGAAATCTTGGCCCCACATCCAGGGAGGGAGGTGAATGGGGGCAGATCGCCTTGTTCACAAGCTTTGTATGGAGCAGAGCACAGGGCACATTCAGAACCATTCAGAAGTTCTGCAGGATGTTGTCTGGATTAGAGGAGGTGACTTATGGGGAGAGGTTGGACATCCTTGGGTTGTTTTATCTGAAGGGGTGGAGGCTGATAGAGGATTTAAAATCATGAGAGGCATTGATAGGGTGGACCATCAGAATCTTTTCCCCAGGATAAAAGTATCAAACACGAGAGATCGTGAATTGAAGGTGAGGGACGGGGAAGATTAAGGAAGATGTACAGGGCAAGTTTTTACACAGAGAGCAATGTGTGCCTGGAATGGGAGTGGTGGAAGCAAATACAAAGCAGGGAATGGAGTGGTACATAGAGCATCATGTGCAGGCAGAGAGGACTAGTTTATATAGGTACCATGGTCAGCACAGACATCATGGGTTAAGACTAAAAATTAGGGCTTCATATTGCAGCTGTAAACATTGGTCAGATCCTACTCAATGCTCTGTGTAGTTCTGATCGCCACACCGCAGGATGGATGTGGTGGCAATAGAGAGTGCACAGAAGAGACTCACCAGGGAGCTGCCTGGAATGCAGGCCTGTAGTTATCAGGAGAGGTTGGGGAGGCTGTTTATTCTCACTGGAGTGCAGGAGGCTGAGGGGTAACCTTGTAGAGGTTCTTAGGATGGGGGCATAGGGAGGGAAGATAGTCAGACCCTTTTGCTCAGGACTGAGGAGTCAAGGTCCAGAGGGCACAGGTTTAAGGCAAGTAGAGTGGATGCGATGGGCCATAGTGCCTGTTTCTGAGCTGAAATGCTGAGGTTCTCTCCCAGGGGCTATGGCAACTGGGATATAGTCAGGCCCAAGATTGGCTGGGGCCAGGAGGGCATGTTAAGGGGCTATATAGCCTTGTTATTATATTCAGAGGCTGAGAAGCCTGATGATAAAGGACCGTCCCATTGGGTCACCTGGGTTGTCCACCAGGAGACCTCTTGATGACTGATTGGCCTAAGAAGTGGAACACTGTAGATGTTGTATGACCAATGGGATGTGAGAAGGGTGTGTAGGAGAGCAGATCCATTGATCATGGATGGCAGAAGCCAGATGTCTCCAGCTGTGCTGATCTCCTAAATCTCTTTGATATTCTGATGAAACAAGTGCCTTCCAGGAGAAGAGGAGGGGGAGGGGAGGTGGCGGATGGGGTAGAGTGGGGATTGAACTCACCGCCGTTGAGAGCCGGGAGGCCAGAGTCATCTCCAGGTTCCCCTTCAGCCCCACCAAGGCAGGAGCCAGGATGAAGATCTCCGAGAGAGCCTTGAAGACTGGCCAGTGCTGCAGAGACCGGGACGAGGGGCCATAATCAGTGACCAGCCCTGGCCGGAGGCCACGGCATCCCTCCCCTCGAGACCTTACCACAATGGTCTTTAAACATAATGTACGTGGCCATTTGGCCCACAGCTCTATCCTCCTGCTCCTTGTCCATAAGAGCCACGTGGCTCGAGTGGAAGAGGCACAGGGTCAGCTGAAGCCCACTGATTATGGCCCTCCCAAACATTTGGAACAGACAACAGGGGTCCCTTCCTCACATCTGAAACAGACACCAGAGGTCCCCCACACATCTGGAAGACACCGGGGTCCCCTCCTCTCACATCTGGAACAGACACTGAGGCCCCCTCACATCTGGAACAATCATCGGGGGTTCCCTACCCACATATATGGAATGGATACCAGGGGTCCCCTACCCACACATCTGGAACAGACACCAAGGTCCCCTACACATCTGGAAGACACTGAGGGTCCCCTCCTCTCACATCTGGAATGGACACTGAGGGTCCCCTCCTCACACATCTGGAATTCACACCAGGGTTCCCCTACCCACACATCTATAACAGACACTGGGGTCCCCTGCACATCTGGAACAGACACTAGGGGTCCCTTCCTCTCAAATCTGGAACAGACACTGGGGTCCCATACCCACATAACTGGAATGGACACCAAGGGTCCCCTCCTCTCACATCTGGAATGGATACCAGGGGTCCCATACCCACACATCTGGAACAGACACCAAGGTCCCCTACACATCTGGAACAGACACTGAGGGTCCACTCACATCTGGAATGGACATCAGGGGTCCACTACACATCTGTAAGACACCAGGGGACACACATCTAATGTCTGGAACGGACACCGGTGTCCCCTACACAACTGGAACAGACAACCAAGGGTCCCCTACACATCTGGAACAGAGACTAAGGGTCTCCTCCTCTCACATCTGGAATGGACACTGGGGGTTCCACTACACATCTGGAACAGACACCAGGGGATGCCTCTAATGTCTGGAATGGACACCAGGGGGGTCTCTACACATCTGGAACAGACACTGAGTGTCCCCTCCTTTCACATCTGGAACAGACACCGGGGTCCCCTCTCTCACATCTGGAACAGACACTGTGGAGTCCCCTTCTCTCACATCTGGAACGGACACTGGGGATCCTCCACACATCTGGAACACAGGGGGCCCTGCCCCCACACATCTGGAACGGACACAGGGGGTCCTCGACCCCCACACACATCTGGAACCCACCAACAGAGAGGGGGAGAGAGATAAAGAGGATAGGGAAATGACAGAATAAAAGAGTGCTTATGAAAGAGAAAATTCAAGGAGAGCAAAGAGATGGAGAGAATGCCAGAGTAGCTGGTAGACTGATAAGAGCAGTTTTGGAGAGAGGTTTATCAGCAGTCGGTGGATATGATGCAAACCAGACGCTTAAACCTAACACCTCACATGAATCACCCTGAAATCATTTGCTCGGAATAGAACTAAACTTCCAGAAAATGTGGCAAATGTGATGAGACCAGTTGGTGGGGGAGGTGTCGGAGGAGCGGGGGCACAATGGGTAGGGGGAGTTCTCACCCATAGGAAAATGACCTGGTTAATCAATACTGAGCGAGGGTCACACTCCTCCATCAATATTTATCCTCCCACTAAAATCACATGCTTCAGTGACTGAATCATACACCTGGGACAGGCCCTTCGGTCCAACTCATTCATGCCGACCAAGTTGGATTTTTGGACTTGTCCCATATGCTCCAGTCCTTCTAAATGCTTTCTGTCCATATACATCCGTGTGTGGCCATGGAAAACTCTTGATAGGATCTTGCTGTGTATGTTGGCTGTGACATTCCCACATTCCACCAGTCACCCTGTACCCTGGGGTTTTGGCCAGTCCAGATGCGGAGGTAGGCTCTAGAGGAATGCAATCCAACTTTCTCAGCATCCAATCTATGTTTGAAAAGCAGAGCTGAGACCAGGGAGGAACACAAGGATGGAGGGAGGCCACTCACTCCTTTAGCCTGTCCTATCTGAGTCCCTTGCATTCATAGACAATTTAATCTGGTTTGGATAATTCCAACTGATGCTCAGACTCTGCGGACATTGAGAGGAAGGTTTGGATCCCTGTGTCCACCCCACCCACTGATTTCCAAGTCAATACTCCAGCTCTAAATCCTCCTTACGCTACCCCCCCACCGGGAGTGTCCACTTTAATTGGACAACTTAATAAGCTCCCTGGAGCTGTGAGAGCCTGATTTTCCCATGGACTGAGCACACTCTGCAGGAATACCCACTTGCACAGTGTCGAAGACGAGACCCGCTGTCACCATCCCAAGTCCGGCCAACAGGTAGGGCAGTAACGCCTGGCGTGCCACGGTGAAGGATCCCTCCGGTCGAAGGCCTGGTGGGAACCTGCCATAGCTGCAGGTGAATCGACGCACTCTCTGCTCCCAGAACCATAGCTCCAACTTCACCTGAGTGACCACCATGGCCGGCACACCTCCCTGAGCTTTGAGAGGGAGCTAGCGCATGGTCACCAGCGACAAACCAGGAGAACTTCACTGCTGGCAGACACTGAGTCTCCTGCACACAGCTTCCCCTACCCCAAAACAGGCAATTAAAAGCTCATGGCAGCCTCGGGTAAACTGTTCCTGTCCTGTCCACCAACTCCAGGGTCACCTTGGTTCCTCACTGGAAAGCCAGAAGATCTGATGAGTCACACAGAAATTAAGCTGAAGCCTTTCCCTCTCTCTCTTTCTCTGTCTCACAGGGCAGACTTCAGATGCGTCAAAACCCACAGACTGTGATCACTTATTCCTCCTGCTCACGAGCTGCCTCTCAGTGACTCAGAGATTCCCACTGAGCTAAGGGGTGAAGCCTCTGCTGCAGATAACTGTATCAGCTGTCGTCGGCCTGAGCCAAGAGGCAGGGAATGGCAGCTCTATGCTTGCTCTGCATCCTCATGCCTAGGTCAGTGCAGCAATGTCACAAAACAGCAGAGCTGTGGGACACAGCCAGCACTCTGGACCCTGGCCAAATCTGCCTAGAGGGGGATGCACAGGTGGGAGGGAGTGCAGATCCTGTGATGTCTCATGGTATTAGATGAAGCATGGGGAAAGAACCCCATCCTCTGCTGTTCGCCTCAGAGCTCCTATGTTGGACGAAGCGCTGGGTGCAGGAAGTCTTCCGGGTGGGGATTCACTGTCCGTCACTGGGAGGGGGTGCTAGTAGCATAGCCCCCTCCCCTGCTGATCAAGCTGGCAAAGTGCAGAAGGATGGAGTGGCCCATCAGAGTCTGTGACAGGCAGTGAGTGACTGACACTACTGGAGCTCGACCTCACCGATCTCCGATGCGCCTGACTGTGATGGCATGGGTGGAAGTGACCATGACTGATGTGGGAACTTGAATTTTCCAGGAGCTCAGCATCAGTGAAAAGGCTTCCCCCGGTGCAGCATGTAAACATAGAGACTTGGTGGGATGGACCAGGGCAGAGACAATATCGACTGAAGATGCGCTTCACTGTACAATACAGAGCCATTCCATTGGGTCCCCTGGGTTGTACACTGGCCTCTACTAACTGGGTCCCACTCACAACAGATCTGGCAGCCCACAGCAGGAAGTAGTGTGGACCAGCCCCAGCTGAAGTATTCACCTCCACCGCCTGTAACCTCACCGCCACGTGTCCCCCTCCACAGTCACCATCAGTCCCGTGGCCCACTGAAGGACAGAGATAATGCTGCAACAACACAAAGTGCAGACCCAGTGAGAACACGCATGCATGCTGCAGAAACTCAACAGGTCTCGTAAGAAGTACAGGTTAACCAATGTTTTGGGCCGGGGCCCTTTGTCAGGTACTCTTTTTGCTCATCTCTAACAGCAGACGCAATGAGACAGTGTTTGAGCCTCCGGTATCTCTCTGCTGTCATCACTGAAAGCAGCAAGAGGTGTCATTCTAATTGGTTTACTAACACAGCCACTGATGAGGGCAGCTGGTACCTGAAAGACATGGTGGCCAGACCAGGCCTGCAGCAGGTAGTGAGAGAAGGAACAGTCTTCCAAGGGACCTGCCCCACTCCATGAGGTATCACCTGTGAGCAGGGAGCAGCCCGAAGGCAATGGACCCCTTCAACATCCCACAGGGCTGAATGATGCAGCGGTATACACACACTGGAGGGATCGAGTGGGAGCAGAACCCAGGGGAAACCTCATTGTCATGGCAATTCATACAAAAATCAGTGACATCACAGGAGGGCAGGCAGTTGATTGGTTAGAGAGCTTCAAAAACTTTTAACAATATTTTCGGCCCTTGAACCACGTGCTGTACAATTAACACCCAATTAACCTCTCAACCCCATTCATCTTTGGAACGTGGGAGGAAACTGGAGCATCAGGGAAAACCCATGTGGACAATTTACAAACTCCTTATGGACAGCGCTGCATTCAAACCCTGGCGCTGTCCTACATTGTGCTGAATGTTATGCTATCTGTGCTTGCCTGGCTGAATTAGGGCCGAGTTAAGTTACAACTTGTACCAAAAGGTGTGTGATTGAAACAAGACACAGGTGGAATTATGGTATAGACTGAAATAAATGAATATAACAATCTTAATAACAGCATTTCAAAAGTTGTATGGGACTATACTTGCTAGAATTCAGAAGAATGAGTATAAATCTTATCAAAACGTAAAATTATGAAAGGGTCCAACTGCCAGGTGTGACTGGATCCATCTCCCTCCTGTTCGCTTGACAACCGTGATGTTATCGGCAAACTTGTAGATGGCATTGGAATTGTGCCTGGCTACAAAGTCATGGGTGTAAAACGAGAAGAGCAGTGCTAAGCACGCATTCATGGGGTGTACCTGTGTTGATAATCAATGAGGAGGAGACATTGTTTCCAATTCATACTGACTGTGGTCTTCCATTGAGAAAGTCAAAGATCCAGTTGCAGAGGTGGGGTGCAGAGGCCCAGAGTTTGTTGCTTCTTGACCAGCACCGAGGGAACAATGGTATTGAAGCCTGAGCTGTAGCCCATGAAGAGTAGCCGTATGTACGAGTTGATGTTTTTGAAGTGATCCAGAGCTGAGTGGAGACCCAGCGATATTGCATCTGCTGTGGAGTGGTTGTGACGATAATTGAATGTCAGTGGGTCCAGATCTTTGCTCAGGTACATGTTAATTCTGGCCATGAATAATCTCACAGTAGGTATTAGTACTACTGGGTGACAGTTGTTGAGGCAGCTCACACTGCTCTTCTTGGCCACTTTTGAAGTAGGTGGGAACTTCTGAATGTGAGGTTGAAAAAGTCCATGAACACTCCAGCTAGTTGTTAGTACAGATTTTCAGTACTGTGCCAGGTATGCTGTCAGGTCTAATGCCGTGCGAGGGTTCACCCTCTTGAATGATGTTCTGACATCGGCCTCAGAGACAGATATCACAGAGTCCTCAGCCTTTGCAGGGATGATTGTAGGGACTGTTAAGTTTCCTTTCTCAAAAAAGGCGCAGAAGGTGTTCAACTCATTGCGTAATGAAGCATCACAGTCATCTATGGTGTTCACCCTGCCATAGTTGGTGTGTATCTGTCTTTGTCTCTAGCTTCCTCAGGAATTGCCTCTTTGTTGCAGAGATAGCCTTCTGCAAGTTGTACTTATACTTTTCGTAGTGATCTGAATTCCGAGCCTTAAAAATCCTTGACCGTTTCACTGGGAGCAACCCTTCGAAATCAGATGTGGAGTTAATAACAGCTCCTACTGCGGAAGCAGACATAGGACACACTCAGGGTAGAGATGTTTCCAAACTCTTGAATCCTCAATTGTCCAACTCTACTTCCACACTCCTTGACCCATGGGAATAATATCTCTCCATTCACCACTAACATTGTGGGTGGCATGGTTGGCGTAGTGGTTGGTGCAATGCAGCGGTTAGTGCAACGCCTTTACAGGGCCAGTGATCGGGATCAGACCAGGGTTTGAATCCCGTGCTGACTGTAAGGAGTTTGTACGTTTTTCCTGTGTCTGTGTAGGTTTTCTCCAGGGGCTCCGGTTTTCCCCACCCTTCAAAAATGTACCGGAGTGGTTAATGGGGTGTAAATTGGGTGGGACGGACTTGTAGGGCCGAATTGGCTTGTAACAGTGCTGTATGTCTAAATTTAAAAAAAATTAATTTAAATCTCCAGAATCCCCAAAAAAATATTTTCAAGGAACCTGCAGGGATTGGAGGGCTGGGGTTATAAAGAGAGGCTGGATAGGATGGGACTGTTGACCTCTGGAAAATTGGGGGGTGAAGGGAGGATCTTGTAAAGGTTTATAAAACCATGAGAAGTATGGTGAATGGTCGCAGGCATTTCCCCAGGGTAGGGGTGTCTAAAACTAGGGGCAGGGGTTTAACAAGAGAGGGGAGTGATTTAAAAGGGACTTGAGGGCGGTGGGTCCATGGAACGGGATGTTGGAGGGTGATAGAGCCGGGGACTGTTTCAAAATTTAAAAGTAATTTGTACAAGTACGTGGACAGGGAAGGCTTGATGGGATATGAGTGAATGCAGACAAATGGAGTAACTCAGGTAGAAAATTTGGTCGGCATGTACGAGTAGGGCCGAAGGGCCAGTTTCTGTGCTGTATAACTTAATGACAATAAAATCACATTTATCTCATAGACAACCGTGAAGACAAACCAACACTTTAACTTTCAATGAAGTCTGAGGAAATTTGGCATGTTGTTGAATACTCAATCCATCTTCTACAGGTGTACTCTGACTGATTGCATCGCAGCCTGGTTTGAATACATGAGTGGTCAGTAATGTAGAAGGTAACAAACATAGCCAGGTCCATCACAGGCTCTGACCTCCTATCCATTGAGTGCATCTATGTGACGTGCTGCCTCAAGAAGGCAGCCAACATCATAAAGGACCCCCATCATCCTGGTCACAACCTCTTCTCACAGCTACCTTCAGGCAGAAGACCAGCACCTCTAGATTCAAGAATAGTCTCATTCCAACATTCTCAGACTTTTCATTCTCTTGTTGCACTAAATCAGGGACTGGTCCAACACTCAAGAAAATTGTCTGCACTATTGTTGTCTTTTTTTGCATGAGAATAACTGTGAATATCATCCACCTTATGCACTTATTGTCTCTTTTTAATTCAATTGAGTTTAGATTGTAGTAGTATTTTAGCTGTTTTGTAAGTTTTTTAATTCAAAATATCTGTTCAGCTGCAACAAGTAAGAATTTTGGTGCATATGTACAATGTGTATGACAATTAACTCATCACCATTAGATTGGGGGTCAGTAACTGGGGTGTGTGGACTGACTGACCTGGATGATGTTGAGAACGAACCCTGCCAGAACCATCCCCAATCCGGCCAGCAGATATGGTGGGAGGACCTGGGCACAGATCTTCCAGGATGTCTCTGCCACCTCCTCCTGCTTCCACTCAGATCTATCCTGAGCAGTACTGCCAACTCTCTGATGTGTGGATGTGTCTCCAAGTTGAATCTGGGGCTGGTCCTCATCCTTCAACATTCTCCTCCTCGGAGTCGTCACAGCTTCCATTTTGGCCTTCAACATAATGAACAATCAATGGAGTCAGGATTGAACCTCTATGGGCCTACAAAACATACCCCACATCCCTGCCCACTGCACTTTTGTCCCTCGGGCAGGGGTGTCTCGCGTCACTGGGGGCAAACAGCTAACTTGAGGCTGGTCCTGATACTCCATGCACCAAATCTCAGCTAACCCAACAACGTTGGAAGGGTCTGTACACACAGGACCTGTCAATAAGCGGCGGCAGGGAGGAAGGGGGAAGTGAAAGGCCAAGGAGAAAGCAGGAGGGGTGAGGAGACTGGGGTAATAGGGAGGTATGAGGGAAGGGTTTAGTGAAGGTAGGATTGAGAGTAGGGGGAGGTGGAAAGGAGAAGAGGTGGGGGGGCAGAGGGGGGAAAAGGAGAGGGGCAGAAAGGGGAAAAGGAGAGGGGTGCAGGGAGAAAGGAAAGGGATGTGGGGTAAGAAGGGTGGGAGAGGTGTGGAAGGGGAAAGGAGAGGGGCACGGGGGGAAGGAGAGGAGTGGCAGGGGAGAGGTGCAGAAGTGGTTAGGGCAGAGCGAAAATGGATTGGGAATCTCTCCAACGGTATGCACTAAAGGAGTGAGGGGGTTGAGAAGTGGGGGCGAGGGGTTGGACTTGAATATGGAGTATGCAAGGTGGTATAGGGTGGAGAACTAATGGGGAGGAGGGATGGGTAGAAAGGGACGTGCATGGATGGTAGGTGGGAGGTGGAGGGGTGAGGAGTCAGTCGAATGGAGGGAAGGGTGTGTAGAGGAGGAAGTCAGCTGGAGAGAGAGGAGGGTTGGGAGAAGGGAGCATGGGGAAGAGAAGGGCTGAGGGGAGGGGAGAGGGAGGAGAATGGAGGAGGAGAAGGGAAGGGAGAGGGTAGAGGAGAGGGAGGGAGGGGAGAGAAGGGTAGAGGGTAGGGAGGGAAAAGAAGGGTAGAGGGAAGGGGGAGAGAAGGGTAGAGGGAAGGGGAGAGAAGGGTAGAGGGAAGGGGGAGGGGTAGAGGGAAGGGGGAGAGAAGGGTACAGGGAAAGGGGAGAGAAGGGTAGAGGGAAGGGGGAGAGAAGGGTAGAGGGAAGGGAGGGGTGATGTGAACAGATGGGAGGACGGACGGGAACCACGGGGCTGGGGGTGGTGTCCCGGGGAGATGAGAGGCCGCGGGGTGGGTAAATGAACGACAGGGGAGGTCCAGCTGTTGCCGAGAGTTCCAAAAGTTTGACGAAACTTCTTTCTGACCTTCGGTTCCAGGAACAGTCCCGTCCCCCCCGCCCCTTCCGTCTCCGTCTCCCGTGCGGGACGGTTCCTATCCTGGTTCCGGAGGGGAGGGGAGGGGGTTCCGTCTCCCTTTTCCCTCTTCTCACCTTGTTCCTGAAGGGTCTTCACCCCTCTCCTCCCTCCTTCCCACCCTCGCTCTCCTCCTTCCACTCCCTGCTTCTCCTTCCACTAGTGCCTGAAGGGTCTCTCCCTCCCCTCCTCGTCCATCTCTCCCCTCTCCCTTTCTCCCCTAGTTCTCTTGTCCCAGTCTTGAGATGTGGGGTCCCACGCATTTGACCAGCCTCTCTGCTTGCCCCTATCCTTTATTTTAAAATCCAGAAAATATCCACATAAACCATCCCCATCGATCTGCCACATCAGGAACAAGCCATCCGTCCAGTTGAAAGGGAATTCAGAACCAGCGAACATTGGGATTCCTGCAAGGTCAGAAAGTGGATTCCATTCACTTTAATGATCACAGTCTTCTTGACCAGGGAATTCCACAGAGTCACCTCCTTCTGAGTGAAGAAATCTTCCCCCATTTCAAAACCCTTTAACAACCAACCACTGCTATTCTGGTTGGAGTCCCTCAGCTGGGGGAGCAGCTTTCCTGCATGCAGTCCAGAGAACCATATAACATTACTTTTTCATTTTAAATATTTTAATTAAAATTTAAAGTTCACATCCAAAAATCCAAAGTACATAAAGTTCAAAAAGATACATTACACATATCATTTCATCCAAGGTACCCCACATTTTAATCAAACCAATTATATTGTATTGGTATTATGTTATTTTTATTAAAAATAAAAAAGGAAAATCTAAATTCACTATCAAGAAATAAGCTGTTTGTTCAAAACAAAAGACAGAATTCTTATCATAAGTCAACATTTTTACCTTCATACCAAATCAAAGATTATAAAAGTAATTCAAAAAGGATCCCCACAGTGCTTGAAAATTTACATTCAAATCAGAGATTGAGCATCTAATCTTCTCTAAGTTTAAACATGACATGACTTCATATAGCCATTGAGCATGAGTAGGCAGGGTAACGTCCCTCCATCTGAGCAACACCACCCACCTAGCCATAAGAGAAATAAAAGCTGATACATGCACTCAGATTTGTTAAAGTTATGTCACTCTCCAACAATACCAAATAAAGCAGTTAAGGGATTTGGTTAAAAATTAACTTTAAAAAGTGCAGAGAAAGTTTGAAATACTTCAATCCAATATTTCTCAAGACTCTGGCATATCCAAAACATTTGAATGAATGAAGTATCTCCATTGTTGCATTTATCACAACAAGGAGACACATCCACATAAAAACAAGAAAGTTTGACTTTGGACATATGAGCCCCATAGACTACTTTAAATTGCAGGAGAGAGTGGGAGGCACATAAAGAAGAGATATTAACCAATTTGAAAATTCCAAGTTCCCAGGCTTTTTTTAAATGTTGTCTGAGGGAGCCTCTCTTATTCCCAACAACATATCAAAAATGTTAGATATTGAACCACTAGAGATAGGTTGTAAATTAAAAATTACATCATTTAAATTCTTATCAGTCCTCTTAGGAAATGTATGTAATTGAGATCATAAAAAATCTCTAATCTGCAGATAATGAAAAAAAATTAAATAGATGAGATCTGAGGTTGGAACATTTTTTCCCATTCAACTTGGAAATGCCCTAAAGTTAGACAATTTTGGTTAGAGGTAGGTAATTTTTTTTGGAACGAATTACAGGGGTCAAATTCCCACAGGACCCAATGTTATTTTTATTGAGTTGTGGAGACGCACATTCTTGTAGCGGCGAACTGGCCCCATTTGTCATGCGTGGTTGGTGGCGCAACCATGGAAAGGATGGTGTCACTGGACCGTCTATTCCAATCCAGGCTGGAAGGTCACATACGCGCTTGTGTCATCGGGACGCAAGTGTCGGAATGTCAGGGGCGGAACAAGGTAAGGCTTAAAGGCTGCAGTGCGAGATTCAAATAAAGTCAGTTGTGATACTGGAGCTCACAGCCTATTGTCTCAGTCTCGTCAATGCGCTTGTTCACAACGTGCTACATTGGTGACCCCATTGAGTCTCCACGTCCTGAAGACTTGAAACAATGGAACGAGGAGCTTTAGGTGCTGTTGCATTGAAGCTGCCGACTTTCTGGATGAACAGGCCCTGCACTTGGTTTGGCCAAGTGGGGGCCAAGTTCCAGATCAAACAGATAACCTCCAATTTGACAAGATACTTCTACGTCATCAGCTCACTTGACCAGGTTGCCACCTCATGAATTGATGACCTAATTCAGGCGCCGCCTGGGGAAGGTATACATGGCTCTGTAAGCCTCCTCATTAGCATGTACGGCCTCTCACGGTGTGAGCAGGTTCCTGCACTTAGATGGCTTGGGTGATAGGACCCCCCTCTGCCCTCATGGACGAGATGCTCATGCTGGCAGAAGGGCACAAGCCCTGCCTCACATTTGAGCAGGCATTCCTCGAGCAGATGCCTGAGGAAATCAGGCTCCTCTTGACCGATGCCGACTTCAGCGACCCACGCAAAGTTGCGGCGCAGGCGGATGTTTTCTACCATTCAAAACACAAAGCCATAGAGTTCATCCACTGTGTTTTGTGGCCACCACTGAGGAAAACGCCCACCACATGAGCAGGCTCCACACTTCAGAGGATGAAGAAGCCCAATCCCAAATGGTGTTTCTATCACCAGCATTGGGGGGCATCCGCCCGCAAATGCCGCCAGCCATCTTCGTTCCTGGGAAACGATGTGGCCATCCACCATTAGTGGCTGTGGTGGCTGGCTGACCAAATAGCCTTCTCCACGTCTGGGACAGTATCTCAGGCTGCAAGTTCCTGGTGGACACGGGGACAGAGATTAGGATCATTCCCCCTACCATGCTCGAGACCTTCTATTCAGACTGCCGATAACACCACCATCCGAACCTTCGTAAAAAGATGGATTCCTATACGTTTCGGTGATAGCACTTCGATGGATCAAGCCGAAGGTTCCATCACATCCATCTGGACATAGTCGGGCCCCTGTCTGTCTCCTGAGGATCTCGCTACTTACTCACAATGATAGACAGATTCACTTGCTGGCCCGAGGCCATACCCATCCCAGACACCTCCATAGAAACATGCGCCAGGGCTTTCCTCTCCACCTGAGTCTCCTGTTTCAGTGTCCTGGCAGAGGTTATGATTGACCGGGGGGCACAATTCACCTCCACCCTGTGGATACAACTCTTCAGACTCCTAGGCACCCAGCTGCATCGTACCACAGCCTATCACCCTCAAGCCAATGGACTAGTGGAGTGTTTCCACCACCATCACAAATTGGCATTGATGGCATGCCTTGGCAAACCAAACTGGGTAGATGAGCTGCCCTGGGTTCTCCTAGGCATTTGCACAGCACCCAAGAATGACCTCGGGACCTTCTCGGCTGAACTAGTCTATGGAGAGACCATCGCAATGCCTGGTCAATTCCTTCCCCTAGCAACCAAGCATGACCCTGACGCCGCCGTGCTGCATGACAATGATGCTCCATTGCATCATCCCTGCCATTGTGACACAGCCAACCACCCTGCAACTACCTCCCAGACTTGTCCTGCTGTGTTCATGCGCAGGGGCACACACAGAGCTCCCCTTCAACAACCATATGAGGGTCCATAAAGGGTGCAACAACAAAACGCATCAATTTTCACCTTTGACATTGGGGGTAGGGAGGAGATATTCACGCTGGACCATTTAAAGCTAGTGCATGTGGACTTGATCCAACCAGTACAGTCTCCCTCACCAGCGTGTAGAGATTGGCTGCCAAAACAGCACGCTACTCCCACAAGGACATCGGTGCCAGTTCTGGGTGGGGGGGGGGGGGGTGGGGGGTGTTGTGAGGTGATACACATTCTTCTAGCGGCGAACTGACTCCGCTTGTCATATGCAGTCGGCGGGGTAAACTGGACTGTCTCTTCCGGTCCAGGCTCAAAGGTCGTGTAAGCGCTTGTGTCATCGGGACGCAAACGTTGGAATGTCAGAGGCGGAATGAGGCAAGGCTTAAAGGCTGCAGCGCGAAATTCAAATAAAATCAGTTGTGATACTAGAGCTCACAGCCTGTTGTCTCAGTCTCTTTGCTGTGCTCGCTCACAACATGCTACATAGTAATATTAAGGCTATAAGAACAAAAGTAAAATTAGATATTTATCAGATTGAATTTGTGTTAATTGCTTTAGCAGTTTCTAGGAAATGTATAACACTATCATGGAAGTCAGAAATAGATTTAAGCATGGAAAGATGGCATGCAGAACTTGGTAGCTGTATACCATTAGAGAAAATTACTTATAATCTGTGAGATAAATAAGATGTTTTTCACAAAATGTGGTGCCCATATTTACATGTTGGTTTGCACATATGAAGACCTCACTTCTTGGTAACATCCAATAGACTATGGCATTCTCTGGTTTTTCTTTTCTTTTTTTCTTTCTTAGGGGTGGGGGTGTTGGGAGGGTGGATTGAGGGGGATGGGAGGATATATACCACATATATAATTTCTTTTGAAATAATTTACAATTGAATGTAACGTAATTATATTGTGGCTAAAAATTTATAAATAAAGTATTAAAAATGAATATTTGGTAGACTGTATTTCACTGAAAGTTGTTCAAAGGAAGCAAGACTCCCCTCGACAAATAAATCTTTAGAACATTTTATGTCCAATTTAAACTATTCTTTATGAGTTGCATCAATCTTGGAAGGTTTAAAGAAATAATTAGAACAAATAGGACTAGAGAGAGAAAAAATATAATTACACTAAAATATTTTCTAAATTATATCCATATCCTCAACGTATGTTTAACCACTGGATTATTCATTAATTTATTTAGAGATATAGGAAGAGAATTGAGGGAATATTTTGCAACAGAATTAGATTCCAGAGATATCCATATTGGACAGTCTTCACGGTTAATATAATATAATCAAAACATAAGGTTTTGTATATTGACTGCCTAATAATGAAACCTAAAGTTTGGTAACGTTAAACCTCCATTCTTTATGTTTTTGTAAATGGACTTTATTTAGGCAAGGATGTTTATTCAAGATAAGATTGAGTCAAAGGAATAAAAAAAAGACAGGAATAAAATTATGAAAAGTCTGAAAAAGATATAAAAATTTAGGTAATATATTCATTTTAATAGAGTTGATTCCTGAGCTGTCCTCTCCGGGCCAGAGGCCAAGAGTGGAATGATCAAATTGGATAATAGTCTGCCTCATGAAGTTAAGTGATTGATGGGAGTGGTAGGTCAGGAAATGAAAGCAATGTCACTGCCATAGAACAATAGAACCTTATAGCACAGAAACAGGACCCTTTGGCCAAACCATTTTTTTGCCACGTCTCACTGACCTGCACCCAGTCCATAGCCCTCATATTTCTCCCATACATGTATGTCCAAATTCTTATTAAATGTTAAAATTGAACCTGCATTCACTTCTTGAGCTGGCAGCTCATTCCACATTCCAACCACTCTGTGTTTGTGAAGATCCCCTTCATGTTCCCCCTAAACCTTTCCCTTTCATCTTAAGTCATGTCCTTTGGTTTGTATCTCATCTACCCTTAGTAGAAAAAGCCTATCTACATTTACTTTGTCCATCCCTTCATAATTATAAATAGCTCTATCAAATCTCCCCTTATTCTTCTACGATCCAGGGAATAAAGTTCTAACCTGTTCCCTGTAACTCCGTTTCTGAAATCCAGGCAACATCTTAGTAAACTTTCTCTGCACTCTTTCTATCTTATGACTAAAACTGGACACAATACTCCAAATTTGGCCTCACCAACGTCTATACAACTTTACCATAACATCCCAACTCCTCTACTCAATACTTTGATTAATGAAGGCCAATATGCCAAAAGCTCTCTTTACAAACCGATTCACCTGTGATGCCACTTTTTGGGAATTATATATCTGTATTCCCAGATCCTCTGTTCTACTTCACTCCTCAGTGCTCTACCATTTACCCTGTATGTCCTTTCTTGATTTGCCCTTCTAAAATGCAACATCTCACACTTGTCTGCATTAAATTCCATCTGCCATTTTTAAGCTAATTTTTCCAATTGGTCCAGATCCCACTGCAAGCTTTGAAAACCTTCTTTGCTGTCCACAAAGCCTCCAAACTTAGTGTCATCTACAAACTTGCTGATTCAATTTACCACATTATCATCCAGATCATTGATATAGATGAGAAACAACAATAGTCCCAACACTGATCCCTGAGGCAACCCACTCATCACAGGCCTTCAGTCTAAGAAGCAAACATCCATCACCACACTCTGGCTTCTCCCATCCAGCCATTGTTGAATCCAGTTCACTACTTCACCATGAATACTTAGTATCTGAACTTTCCTCGCTAAACTTTCCATGTGGGACCTTGTCAAAGGCCTTACTAAATTCCATGTGGACAACATCCACAGCCTTTCCTTCGTCAATTTTCCTGGTAGCCTCCTCAGAAAACTCTATAACGTTGATTTAAACATGACCTACCACACACAAAGCCATGTTGAATATCCACAATCAGTTTCTGGCTATCCAAATAATTATCTATCGAATCTCTTGGAACACTTTCCAATAAGTTACCTACTACTGACGTCAGGTTGACCAGTTTTAAATTTCAAGGGTTACTTTGGAGTCTTTTTTAAACAACGGAACAATGTGAGCTACCCTCCAATCCTCAGGCACTTCACCTATGGCTGGAGACCTTTGAAATATTCCTGCCAGAGCCCCTGCAATTTCTACACTAGCCTCCCTCAAGGTTCAAGGGAATATCTTGTCAGGGCCTGGGGATTTATCTACCCTTATTTGCTTCAAGGCAGCAATAACTTTCTCCTTTTTAATCTGTATAGGTTCTTTATTTCCCATGACGCTGCCCTTTTCCTGATTGAATAGTGATTAAAAAAAACATTTAAGATCTCCACCATCTCTTCTGGGTCCATCCAAAATCGACCACTCTGATCTTCAAAGAGATCAATTTTTTCCCTATCCTTTTACTCTTAATATACCTGTAGAAACCCAAAGCAACCTCATGTCTTCTTTTAACCTTCCTGGTTTCTTTCTTGAGGTTTTCTTGCATTTTTTAATACTCCTTAAATACCTCAATTACTCCATGCTGCTGTTATACACCTCACTCTTCTTCCGAACTTGATCCCCAATATTCCTCAAAACCCAAGGTTCCCTATGCCTTTGATCCTGACAGGAACATACAAATTCTGTACTCTCAAAATTTCACCTTTGAAGGTCCTCCACTTACCTTGCACATTCTTGCCCGAAAACAATTTATCTCAATCCACACATTCTAGATCCTTTCTTATTTCCTCAAAATTGGCTTTTCTCCAATTTAGAATCTCAACCCGAGGCCTAGACCTATACTTCTCCATAATGAACCTAATGACATTATGATCACTGGGACCAAAATGTTCCCCTGCACATACTTCTTTCACCTGTCCTGTCTCATTCCCTAAAAGGAGATCCAGTATTGCACTCTCTCTAGTTGGCACCTCTATATATTGATGTAGAAAACTTCCCTGAACACATTTAACAAACACCAAGCCATATAGCCCTTTCACAGTTTGGGAGTCCCAGTCAATTTGTGGAAAATTAAAATCTACTATCACAAACTTCTATTTTCTGCAGCTGTCTGCTATCTCTACAGATTTGCTCCTCCAATTCTCGTTGACTATTGGGCGGTCTATAATACAAAGCCTTGAGTGTGGTTGTACCTTTCCTGTTCCTCAGCTTCACCTACAGAGCCTCAGTGGACAAGCCCTCTGGTCTGTCCCTGACAGCAATACCACTCCGCCTCCTTTCATCCACCCCCCCACCCCCTCTCCACCCCCCATCCGGTTCTATAGTGTCTAAAGTAACAGATGCCCGGAATATTAAGCTGCAATCCTGTGAGAACTGAAGTACTAAGGTCCGCAGATGCTGTGGTTGGAGTAAAAACTCAGCAGGTCTTGCAGAGTCCAGACATTACCTTCTATGGATGCTCTGAGATTTGCTGAGTTCCTCCATCATTTCTGTTTTTTAAAAAAACCTGTGAGAACATTGTACGTTTCAATGAGGTCTCTCCTTCCTCATCTCCACAGAGCACTGTCCCAACTGACTCAGCCTATGTCCTACGCTGAACCCACCATCCCTTCATCCAGTCTGCTGCACTCCCTCTGTGACTGTTCCAATCCTGTTGTCCTCAAACCCCTGAGTGGACTCCTCCTTAAACTATCACCTGCATATTTGTTTATGTGACACTATCCCCCATACTTTTGTTTAATTCTTCCACTACCTTTGTATTATGTGTAAGCTGACTTGCCATTGGTATGTTGCCCATATATCAGCGAACCTCTCCTGGAGCCAGCACATCAAGTAAACCATGAAGAAGGCACATCGATGCCTCTACTTTGTAAGGAGTCAGAGGAAATTTGGCAAGTCGTCAAATACTCCATCAAACTTCTACAGGTGCCATTTGTGCCCACACCACTATTTGGGGCCCTAAGCAGACCAAGTGAAGCAACACTTCATTTGTGTATTTGCAGGAGTTATCTACTGCATCTGGTGCTCCTGTTGTGACCTTCTCTACATCACAGACTGGGAGATCTTTTCGCTGAGCACCTTTGCATCAGTGACAGGGATCTCCCATTTCAATTCTGCACCCAACTCCTGGGCTGACCTTTCTTTCCATGGCTTCATGTACTGTCAAACCAAGGCCACCCGTAAATTGGAGGAGCAACACCTAATTCTCCATCTCACCACTCTCCAGCCGGATGGCTTTAATGTTGTCTTCTCTGGTTCCTGCTCGCCTACTCCCCATTCTTCCTCTCTCTTCTTCATCTCTCCATCTTTTTTCCTTCAGCTCTCTACTCCCTTCCCTCTCCATTCACAGAGCCAACCCCCTCCCCTTGTTTGCTGGTGTGTCCTCCCTCTTTTATCCAACTATTACCCTCCTGCCTGTGGGACTGTGCTCCTCCCCTCCCACCATTTGTTTGAGCCCCCGCCCACATTTTGTCCATACCTTCATGAAAGGCTCAAACCCAAAAGATCTTTATCTTTTCTATACAAAGTGCATTGTTTGATCTGGTGAGTTTCTCCAGGATTGTGTTTTAATTACAGTTTATCCTTTTCTACAGGGGAATCACGCTGCTCTCCATTGCAGGCAAAATCTTCGCTAGGATTCTACTAAATAGAATAATACCTAGTGTCGCCGAGAATATTCTCCCAGAATCACAGTGCGGCTTTCGCGCAAACAGAGGAACTACTGACATGGTCTTTGCCCTCAGACAGCTCCAAGAAAAGTGCAGAGAACAAAACAAAGGACTCTACATCACCTTTGTTGACCTCACCAAAGCCTTCGACACCGTGAGCAGGAAAGGGCTTTGGCAAATACTAGAGCGCATCGGATGTCCCCCAAAGTTCCTCAACATGATTATCCAACTGCACGAAAACCAACAAGGTCGGGTCAGATACAGCAATGAGCTCTCTGAACCCTTCTCCATTAACAATGGCGTGAAGCAAGGCTGTGTTCTCGCACCAACCCTCTTTTCAATCTTCTTCAGCATGATGCTGAACCAAGCCATGAAAGACCCCAACAATGAAGACGCTGTTTACATCCGGTACCGCACGGATGGCAGTCTCTTCAATCTGAGGCGCCTGCAAGCTCACACCAAGACACAAGAGAAACTTGTCCGTGAACTACTCTTTGCAGACGATGCCGCTTTAGTTGCCCATTCAGAGCCAGCTCTTCAACGCTTGACGTCCTGCTTTGCGGAAACTGCCAAAATGTTTGGCCTGGAAGTCAGCCTGAAGAAAACTGAGGTCCTCCATCAGCCAGCTCCCCACCATGACTACCAGCCCCCCCACATCTCCATCGGGCACACAAAACTCAAAACGGTCAACCAGTTTACCTATCTCAGCTGCACCATTTCATCAGATGCAAGGATCGACAATGAGATAGACAACAGACTCGCCAAGGCAAATAGCGCCTTTGGAAGACTACACAAAAGAGTCTGGAAAAACAACCAACTGAAAAACCTCACAAAGATAAGCGTATACAGAGCCGTTGTCATACCCACACTCCTGTTCGGCTCCGAATCATGGGTCCTCTACCGGCATCACCTACGGCTCCTAGAACGCTTCCACCAGCGTTGTCTCCGCTCCATCCTCAACATCCATTGGAGCGCTTTCATCCCTAACGTCAAAGTACTTGAGATGGCAGAGGTCGACAGCATCGAGTCCACGCTGCTGAAGATCCAGCTGCGCTGGGTGGGTCACGTCTCCAGAATGGAGGACCATCGCCTTCCCAAGATCGTGTTATATGGCGAGCTCTCCACTGGCCACCGTGACAGAGGTGCACCAAAGAAAAGGTACAAGGACTGCCTAAAGAAATCTCTTGGTGCCTGCCACATTGACCACCGCCAGTGGGCTGATATCGCCTCAAACCGTGCATCTTGGCGCCTCACAGTTTGGCGGGCAGCAACCTCCTTTGAAGAAGACCGCAGAGCCTACCTCACTGACAAAAGGCAAAGGAGGAAAAACCCAACACCCAACCCCAACCCACCAATTTTCCCCTGCAGCCGCTGCAACCGTGTCTGCCTGTCCCGCATCGGACTTGTCAGCCACAAACGAGCCTGCAGCTGACGTGGACTTTTACCCCCCTCCATAAATCTTCGTCCACGAAGCCAAGCCAAAGATCCTTTTCTATTTATCATCTCTTTCTCTCTTGGCATTTTGTGATGGATCTAATGTACCTGCATGGTTACAACAAACTAAAAATGTCAGTATATATGCATATTGTACCAATAAGCACTTATATACTTTCCAGGGACTGTATGAGGTTGGAAAGTTATTTGGCCGCACGGGTATATTTGGGCAGTGTAGGCTCATGGGCCAGAAAGACCTGAGATACTGTGCTGTATCTCAAAATTAAAAAAATTAAACTGAACTGGTGGAACACAAATAACACCATGACACTGACCCTCTCTTTATCAATGAAATAGGCCTTTACATGTATATAGAGGGTCAGTGTTGTGTAACCAGAGGTGAAACACTGTTCCAAGATGCAAGTGAGAAGCAACCTGTACCGACAAAGTACTAACCTTAAAGCAAATCAAAGAGTTCAAATACGTTTTTGAAGGATTTCTGCAAGGTACTCTCCTCAAGTCGTCAGGATCTCTCCAGTCCCACAGTGAGCATGACTGTTGGTCGGACAGGCTATTTTTGACAGCTTTAGGATTCAGATTTCTGCCTCGTTGGCAGGTTGGGAATCCATGCAGTGGGCTCAGGTGACGGGTGTTTCGAGGAGCCCCTTTCTCTTGTCTCAGTCGACGGTCTATGGGATCAGGATTCCCTTGTTCCTGTTTGGGGTCAGGTCGGGTGGAGAGGTACACCAGCTCTGTGTTGAACAGCTTACCACCAATGAGCCTGTGTGAGCAAGCACGGTGGGGGGGGGGGGGGGGGGGGGGTGGTGTTTGGTGGTGGCTGAATGAGTGTCACACCGTGGGAGTGGTGCTGCTCAAATCATGGGCTGCACTGCCAGGAAAACGGAGGATGATTAAACGGCTGAAGTAGGATTTGAATCAAAAGGGAGCTTTGTGTGCGTAGTGTGTCACCACTCAGGCAGCCTTCTTGTTGAGAAGAAATCTGCTGCTTTTGAGTAAAGCTCTGCTGTTTCCAACTATTCAGTTTAAACAATTAGCCGGCAGTTTGTCAGGGTGGATTTACTCCACCACAGGATTATTATCTTTCGTCTAATTTGCTCACTAAAAGTTTAACATTGGTGACTCCACTGCTGGTTCACCACTGAATAGTTCGACGGTCAGATCGCATCCAGGGATTTCTGTTCATCACTCTGCTATTTCATTACCCAGAAAAAGGATTCACATCTCTCGTTTCGATGTGGGAGGGAGGGAGGCTGCTCTGTGGAGGACTGAGTTAGACTGCCCTCTCCTGTTGTTGTCTATTGCTTAATACGGTGGTCTAGTTTGTTTATTTTCTCGTAAACATGCCAGACCTGTCTTCTGAAAGTTCCTGGTCTTAAAGGAGTCTCGTTGAGCCAGTGACTTTACTTATCAACTTTATTCTCTTTGCTGCTAACTTTCATCATGACTTCAAATTCACTTGGTCCATCTCCAGTGAAACTCTCTCCTTTCTTGGGAGACAAGCCTTACAGAGACACTTTTTACAAACCTACCAACTCCCACAACTACCTTGACTACACTTCTTCACACCCAGTACCCTGCAAGGATTCTATTCTTTTTTCTCAATTCCCCATCTGTGTCATATCTGCTCTCAAGACAAAGTCTTCCAGTCTAGATCATCCGAGATGTCCTCCTTCTTCAAAAAAAGCCTTCCCCTCGACCATCATCAACTAAGCTTTTACCCACGAGTCCTCCATTTCCTGCAAATCTGCCCCTCGATGCAAAAAAAACAGGATCCCCTTGTCCTCACCTTCCACCACACCAACCTCCATATTTAACATTATCTAACGCAATTTCCGTCACCTACAATATGATCCCACCAGAGGAAATACCTTCCCCTCCCTGCCTTCCATAGGGACCGCTCCCTTTGTAACTCCCTCATTCACTCATCCCTTCCCACTAATCACCCCCTTGACACCTTCCCCTGGCACCAGAAAGTGCCACACTTGTCCACACATCGTCCCTTATCAGCATTCGGGGCAACACATGTGAATCTGAGGGAATCAATTGACTGCATCCAGTGGCATTCTCTACATTGGAGAGACTAGTCACAGACTGGGAGATGGCTGCACTGAGCACCTTTGCACTATCTGTATCAATGGCAGGAATTTCCCAGTCATTAACCATTTCAATTCTGGGCCCTCTTCTGTCCCGACATGTCTGTCTATGGCCTCGTGCTCTGCCAAATCAAGGCCATCCGTAATTGGAGGAGCAACACCTAATATCTGGTTGGCATTAACATCGACCTCTAGTTTCTGCTAGACCACTCCCCATTCTCCCTCTCTGTCTCCATTCCTCCAGCTCTCCATCCCCTACCCCTATTCTCCCTTGTGCCCTCCTTCCCTTATCCACCTATTACCTATTGCCTATGGGCCTGTGCTCCTCCCCTGCCCCTCCCTTCACCATTTTATTCAGGCACCTGCTGACATTTTGCTCGTCCCTTGATGAAGGGCTCAGGCCCAAAACGTTGGTTATACATCTTTATCTTTGCTATATGAAGCGCGTTATTTGACATGCTGAGTTTTTACTTCAATCACAGCTTCTGCAGACTTCTGTCTACTTCTATCACAGTTGGAAAATGTACAAAGGTAATGATGGGGAGTGATGGCACCTCAGCCATTATAGCAAGTATGAAAATGGATGGGAAATCCACAATTTGCTTATAAAATCCAAAGGTGGTGAGTCTAGTCATGAATTGAGTCAATTGTCTCACCAGACGTCAGTCACATCAGCGTGTTTCAGGAGATGTGGAGTGTGTGAGGGTGCAGCTGCTGCTCACATGCTTGAAGGGGTTGCTCCTCAAGTTCTGGCTGCATTTCAGCCCCGCACTCCTGATCGTTGGGCACCCAGTACAGAGGAGGGAGGGCCGATCGAGGGTTGCACTCATCAATCTCGTTCTGAGCTTGGCCAAGATGGCCATCTATGGATCAAGGCAGAGGACATTCAAGGGTTTCAGCTCAGACTGACTGCCTGCCGCTTTTCTGAGGACAGTTGTGTACCCGTGTATCCCTGGAGAAGGAGCATTCAATGCTCATGGGCAGTTTGGAGGGTCTCTGGGAATGGTTGGCTCCCCAAGGGTTTGAAGGTATCAATGTGAAAAGGAACATGACTTTAATAAAGTAGACGCCAAGACAGAAGAGGGTGAGGGAGCCGCTGTGTCTCCATGCAGAAAATGCAATTCTGCCAGAAGAAAGTAAAATATTTGCGATATATTTTACAGGAGGAGAGTGAAGAATGGGCCCAGAAAGGATAGCAGCTGTATGCCAGATAAGCAAACCAACCACTAAAAAGGGAATCCTGGCATTCCTGGGCATGGTGGGATACTGCAGACAGTGGATACCAGAATATCGAGAAATGGACGCAGCACTAAGAGCAGCGACTGTGAAGGGAGAACTGGAGGAAGTGCAGTGGATGAAGGAAAGAGAACAAGCCTTTCTGAATCTTAAACAGGCTCTGAGTCAAGCCCTTGCTCTGGGCCTCCCTAATTATGAGAAACCCTTCACGCTATACGTAGCGGAGAAGAATGGATTTGCTTGTGGAGTGCTGGTGCAACAGTACGGAGGAGGGAAGACGCCTGTAGCCCACTACTCCATCAAACTCTCATTAATGGTAATAGGGATGCCCCTGTGTCTGCGGGCAGTGGCCGCCACGGCAGAGATAGTAGAAAAATCGGTATTGCTGGTGTAGGATTGGCCATGCACAGTGGTCACAGATCACACCATACTACTGCTGCTCAACTTGACATTGACAGCATTTCACCACAGCCCGAAGGACAGGATATGAGGTGGTACTGTTATCCCGACCTAATTACACTTACAAAAGATCGGGCTTTTACAACCCTGCCCAGAAGAGGAAGACCACGAAGGACATTACTGCATGGCACTGACCGAGCTTGCGACCAGCCCAAGACCTGACCTAAAGACTGACCCAATAGAAGCAGATATCACCTTATACATTGATGGGTCTTCACACCGCCCCCGGGACGAGGTGCTATATGCGGGGTATGCCATAGTGAATGATGATTAAACTATCGAAGCATATGCCCTACTGGAAGGCACCACTGCACAAATGGCGGAACTGTTCGCCTTAACTCGAGCGTGTGTATTGGCAGACGGAAAAAGAGCAAATATCTATACTGATTCTCAGTATGCTTTTGGGGTGACCCACAATTTTGGCCAGATATGGAAAAATAGAGGGTTCATTACAGCCAGTGGGAAGGGGATAAGACATGCGGAAATGATAGAGAGGCTATTAGAAGCCATCCAACTCCCGGCAGAGTTGGCAATTGTTATATGTCAGGCTCACACCAATCAGAACGATCCTGTGTCAAGGGGAAATGAGCGGGCCAACATGGAGGCCAAATTAGTCACCAGTCAACAGAACCCCATGTTACCTATGATCCTCAAGCGATGAGTCAACACTCCCGAGCAATACTAAATGATACAGGAATTAGAATTGAAAACTGCACAGGAGGGGGTTTCTGCCCAAGAACGGCGTACGTGGGAAATCCACAGATGCCAGATGGTCAAAGGCATATGGAAAAGCAACGATAGACAAGTGGTGTGTCCAAGAAGCCTGTATTGGCCTATAGTGCAGTTAGCACACGGACAAGCCCATTTGGAAAAGGCAGGAATGCTACATAACATAAAGCAATTTTGGTTTGCACCTGGAATCTCTACCAACATAGAACGGCAGGTGAGAAACTGTCTGATCTGTCAGCAAAACAATTGGGGGTGCTTGCCTGCCAAATTGGATAAACTTCCCCCTGCTCACACCCCATTTGAGAATTTGCAGATTGACTTTGCCCACATGCCAGCTTGTAGAGGGTTTAAATATCTATTAGTGATTGTCGACACGTTCACATGATGGATAGAAGCGTACCCGACAAAACGGGATGACGCTCAGACAGTAGCTAAGATTCTGATGAAAGAATTGATTCCCCGGTATGGAATCCCATGGGGAATAAATAGTGACCGAGGCTCCCACTTCATGTGGAAGATAATGACTGCAGTAAGTGAAATAATGGGCATAGACTGGAAATTCCATGTACTGTATCAGCCTCAATCTTCTGGTATGGTGGAGAGATTAAATGGAGGAGTAAAAAGGGAATTGGAAAGAACGTGTGGCGAGACAGGACTACCCTGGCCAGAAGCCTTGCCTATAGTACTATACGCCCTATGCAGTCAGGCAAATCGGAATACAAAATTGACACCACAGGAGGCTCTGATGGGGCGTCCTATGAGCACGGGAATAAGACCTCCTATGATGCCGGAAGAGGTTACCAAGGTTTGGATACAGGAAAGCACCCTAGGATATGCCCAGGGGTTGTGTGAGGCTACCCTTCGAATGTATGATAAGATGAAAGCTGCCCAGGGACCATGGCTGGAGGAAAACACCCACCCATTTTTACCGGGAGATCAGGTCATGGTGAAAGTACTCACGACTGTTTATTTCTCCCCTAGGTGGAAAGGACCCTACCAAGTCCTCCTAGTCACAAGAACTGCCTTAAAGTTAAATGCACTGGATGGCTGGATCCACACAACCTGGTGTAAGCCATTCCAGGAAGATGATACAGACAAAGGCGATGCTTGCAAGGACAACAATCAAGATATTGGGGCTGTTAATGGGGGGATTGACAGAAGTAACCACAGAGGAGACAGTCGAGATCTTTCCCAAGGAGAACCCTGACGCTAAGGGGTGCTGGGACAATTCCACTATGTATTGTAGAATCATCTGGAATGGGGATCAGTCAGGGTTCCTGGGGTGCGGGGCGTCACCAGAACTAACAATAAGACCTCTCCAATACAAAACCGGGAACCTTACAATGACCTTTAGACCCTTGAGCCCCCTGGAGCTGAATGAATGGTGGCATCAACAGCAAGCAGATCCCTACTGGTGCAAAGCGTGGCGAGGAGGAAATGTTTTCCCCAACCTATTCCGATGGATTGGGAAATGCAAAAAGGGACTGCTTGACACGAATTATGCTTATGCCTTTTACCGAGAGGATGAGGACTTAGCCCCAGTACCAACAATGGTGGGCCCCACAGCAGTAACCATAAACCTCCTATCCACAAGGACAGCCACTAGCTCCCCTGCAGACACACCAACACTCCCCACACCCATAGATACCCAGGGCGGATACTTACATCGCCGCTTTGAGACTTGCCAGAAGGTGCTGCAGTCGTCCCCGCTTATAAACTTCACCCTCTATATATGGTATGATACCCCAGACAATACTAGAGCCTGCCAGAATGTCTACCCTGGACTAAAGGTGAGTAAACACCATCGTAAATGGGGACTAGTAGAAGGAGTCCTGGGAGGCGTAGGGACTGGAATGGGAATATTGAATGTTGCAGATATTGAGACACTACAGAATAAGATACAGAAGGTAGGGACTAAGGTTGGGGAAGGAATCAGAATCAGAAATGCATGGGGAAACAGTGCAGGAGGAGATAGAATTGGGATATTGGGCCCAAATGCGAACATGGATCCATACCGCTCGACTGATGGCTGAGATAGGAAATGTCTTTGGGGAAACCAGGGTGGTGCACAACTATACTAGATGTGTGCTCACAGAGATCTTGATTCAGTTACTATGGGCAGAACTAGAAAGAAAGGTATTGTCTCACCATACGGCAACTTGGAAAGTTATGTTTAACCTGATGCAGTATTGGCTCCACCCAGACCCGCAGCATACACGCTGTGACCGTAGGGGATGCAATGTCACCATGCAGCTGGTGAAGGGACAGAATGCATCCACCTGGTGCCAGTTTGTGCCAATCCCCCAACTGTTCGGAGCCCAATTCAGGGAGCCAATATTCCACGGAACCTGGGTAGAGGAGGAAAGTCGCATACAGTCCGGACAGTCTTGTGCCCAATGGTCTGATGGGATGCTATGTCCACTACATTTTGCTCTGTATGACCCGTGCACTATGAGACATTCAGAGGGCACGTGCACTTGGCTGCTAGTGGCTGTAAACTGGACCGTTGTATTGGAGGTACGATTCCATGAAGTATGTATGTACAGGCATTTGGAGATAATTGTGAATAGCCAAAAGACACTCTCTCCCCCTGTTCATGGTTGTTTAGAAAAGGTCTACACAATCCATATCCCTATGGAGAATCATCTTTTGCGCATAGGTTCTATGACACAGGTTAGTGAAGATAGAACTGCCCATCTTGTCCCCTTACTCGGGCCGACGGTGAATTATAGCCAGTTGCAGCAGATGCTAAAAGAAAATGAGCAAATCACCGTAATGCTTCAGAAACTAGGCCGCACCTTAAGCCAAGCTCAGGTTGACCTGACTTACAAGGAGGGACAACTGGTGCGAATAGCCGTCCAGGTCACGCAACTTAGTGTCTATCACTGGTGGGGCATTTTTAAGGGATGGTCACCCAGAGCCTCGCCCACCCTACACCTTTCATGGCACCCTGTTGTGATTATGTTCGCGACCCTAGTGGCCTTACTTACGGTGATCATTTGCATGTGGGTTAGAGTGCGCACATTCATGGGACAGGTTAACGAGACAATAAAAAGGGTACAGTGATGAGTGTATCAAGAGGCCATATCCAATCGCCAGGACAAAGAAGATGCTTCCTTCGTGGTGTAGATCTTTGATCTACAAGGAGGGAACTGTGGAAGGGAACATGACTTTAATCAAGTAGACGCCAAGACAGAAGAGGGTGAGGGAGTAACTCACACAAAGTTGTTGGAATGTGATAAGGATGCGTCCTTGTTCGTTTCCTGCTTTTCAATCTGTCTTGTAACCGTACTGTTCGAGAGGGAGTACATATCCTATAGCAATTGATTAAAGACTTATTTGTTTTGGGTTATAAAAGCTTGTTCCCTGCCTAATACGGGCAGAGTCTCTGTTGTGGACTCTCCAAGGTTAACCTTGTCAATAAACTCTTCTGAAACGATCTCCCGCGCTGTGTTTTCTATTTAAATAATTATAGAGTCCCAAAGAAATCGGCGACAATCAACAGAGATGATCATGCTTCAGTTTGTAACTTATGTTTTGTGTGAATAGCCTGAATTATAGACTAATGTAGGACGTGTAACTTTTGCATAATCAATAATAAAGGGATGGCATTGATTTACCACCAAAAAGGGGGCAGTGGGAGATATAGAGGGAGTCTTTGAAGGGGAGGGGGTTGTGTGTGATGGTGTGAGCCACGTTCACCACACTCTGTAGTTTCTTGTGGTCTTGGGCAGAGCAGTTCCCTTCCCATGCAGTAATGCACCCTGACAGGATGCTTTCAGTGGTGTACTTGTAAAAGTTGTTAAGGGATGTCAAATTTCCCAAGGATTCTGAGGAAGTAAAGGCACTGGTGTAGCTACCGCTACACACAGAAAACACCACTGGACTCGGTGGGGTTCCAGAAGAACTGATTATTTGAGTTTTGCGCGCACCCTTTTAAGGCTAACAGGAATTCACACTGCACAGTGGTGACATCATCACGTGGCTTGGGGTGCGAGCTGTAGCCTAAGCTCTGATGGTGCCATCTTCTGCAGCTGCCCCACTAGTGCGGTGGTACAAACAGGGCCGGTTCGCTCACAGAGATGTGCCCTGCCACACAACCCCCCCCCCCCCAGAACCGGCTTATGCGTCCCTCCGTTTAGGTTTTGCCATCTGCATGGGCTGCTTTAGCCGGTCAACTCTGAAAAGTTCCTCCCTGTCTCCAATGTCCAGAGTAAAGGCTTTTCCTGATTGCTAGAGGAATTTGTACGGGCCCTTATATGGGCGCTGCAGGGCGGTCAGGTGCGGGCCACGCCAGACGAACACGAACTCCGCTGAGTCCAGCTCTTTGGGGATGTTCACCGGGTGCTTGCTGTAGTGGGTAGGCTGTGGGGGTGTTAACGAGGCAAGCTTGCTGTGGAGGTCTGTGAGTAGTGTTGGGGTCTCACCTCCAAGCTCGGTGTCTGCTCCGAGAAACTCCTCTGGTAGTGACAGTGGTGCATCATAGACGAGTTCTGCAGACGAAACTTGGAGGTCTTCTTTCAGAGCCATTCGAATGCCAAGCAGGACCCACGGCAGCTTGTCTGTCCAGTTGGGTCCTCTCAGCCGCGCCATGAGAGCCACCTTGAGGTGTCGATGGAAACGTTCTATGAGTCCGTTCATTTGGGGATGATAGGCCGTTGTGTGATGGAGCTTGATCCCCAAGCAGTTTGCCAGATGCACCCAGAGGGCAGAGGTGAACTTGGCGCCCCTGTCACTGGTCGTATGCACTGGGACGCCGAAACGTGTGACCCAGTTTGCGAGCAGGGCTCTGACGCAGGACTCAGTGGAAGTGTCCCTGAAGGGGATGGCTTCCGGCCACCTCATTGTCCATTCGACTATGGTGAGGAGGTAGCGGACATCCCTGGACACCAGTAGGGAGCCCACTATGTTGACATGGACATGGTCAAACCTCCTGGCTGGTGGGTCGAAGTGCTGTATCGGTGCTCTGACATGGTGCTGAACTTTGGATGCTTGGCAATATGTGCAGTTCCTCGCCATCTGGGCCACTTGTTTCTTTAACCCGTGCCAGATGAAACATTCCGCCACCATGCACACTGTCGTCTTGACTGAGGGGTGAGCCAGGTCGTGGATCGCCTGGAATACTTCCTGCCTCCACTGCGGGGGGTGGGGGGGGGCTATCGGCTGTGGTGAGCCGGTCGAGACATCGCACAGGACCATGTCGTGGCTGCCTGGCAGTTTCAGGTCATCGAGGCGTGGGCCGGTGATGGCGGTTCAGAAGGCCTGCATCTCTTCATCATCCCTCTGGGCCTGAGCTAATTTGGCATAGGTCAGGCCAGGGGACAAGTTGTGGATGGTCGGTCTGGAGAGTGCGTCGGCAACGACATTGTCCTTACCCGCCTGGTGTCAGATGTCGGTGGTGAACTCTGAGATGTAGGAAAGATATCGTTGCTGGCGTGCTGACCAGGGGTCTTCAGCCATGGCGAGGACCTGAGCAAGCAGCTTGTGGTCCGTGACGGTGAACGGTCTGCCCTCCAGGAAGTATCAGAAGTGCCTGATCGAGAGGTACAAGGCCAGGAGTTCCTGGTCGAACGCACTGTACTTCAACTCAGGTGGTCGGAGGTGCCAGCTGAATAATGCCGGGGACACCACTGCCTATTGACTTATTGCTCCAGGACGCCCCCGATGGCTGTGGCGGACGCGGTCACAGAGAGTGCTGTGTGGGTGAGCCAGTAAGGTGGCGCTCACGAGGGCGGCCTTGGTCTGGACAAAGGCTGCCTCAGCCTCTTTTGACCACTCAAGTGTCTTTTGTTTAGTGGAGATCAGGGTGAACAGTGAGCACATTATGTGTGCGGCCCCTGGGATGAAACAGTGGTAGAAGTTGACAATCCCGGTGAACTCCAGCAGGCCTTTGAGGGTGTCTGGCCTGGGGAACTGTTGTATGGCCCTAACCTTGTCTTGTGACAGTGCTGCCCCATCTGTGGTGATAGTATGGCCCAAAAACTGTAGCGACTCCTTCCCAAACTGACATTTGGCCATGTTGACGGTGAGGCTGAATTCAGCCAGGCGGGAGAACAGTGTGCAGAGGTGGATCTTGTGCTTATTGTGACCTCAACTAGTGATGAGGACGTCGTCGAGAGTCGAGATAGATGAACACAAATTCCAAGTCTCTGCCCACTACGTCCATGAGCCGCTGGAAGGTTTGGGCTGCGATCTTCAGGCCAAAAGGCATCCAAAGGAATTTGAAAAGGCTGAACGGGGTGATGATGGCAGTTTTGCCAATGTCATCGGGGTGTACGGGGATCTGGTGGTAGCCCCTGATTAGGTTGATCTTGGAGAAAACCTTGGCGCCATGCAAGTTGGCCGTGAAGTCCTGGATGCGGGGGATGGGGTATCGATCAGGTGCAGTTGCATCATTGAGCTAGCGGTAGTCCCCGCATGGGCGCCAACCCCCGGAGGCCTTGGGGACCACGTGTAGGGAAGATGCCCAGGGGCTGTCCGACCTGCGGACTATGCCAAGCTCCTGAGGACGGGAGAAATCCTCTTTCGCTAACTGCAGCTTCTCCAGTGGCAGTCATATGGCCTTGGTGTGGAGTGGAGGGCCCTGTGTGGTGATGTGGTGGCAGATGCCATGCTGGGGCATGGTGGCGGTGAACTGTGGCCGTAAAATGGTGGGGGATTCATCGAGGATGCGGGTGTACTCGTCTTGGGCGTGCAGACATTTGCTATCCCTGGCCTGTGTGCATTGAATGGCTCGAGACGGTGGGTCTGGAAGTTATGGGCATGCACGAGCCTCTTGCCCTTCAGGTCAACCAGCAGGCTGTGTGCACAGAAGAAGTTATTACGTGCTGTTATTACGGTGGCCAGTAGGAACTTCCAACAGTATTTATCCTGCCCATGGTTTACCTGAACACTCCGTGTGCCGAAGGTCTTTATATCGGTGTTGTTCGCTGCCCTCAGGGTCGGGACTTATGTTCTCGTGCGGGTCTCAAGGGCGGTCAGGGGCAGCATGCTCAACTCTGCTCTGCTGTCCATCAGGAAATGCCATCTGTTGGTCTTGTCCACCATGTGTAAGAGGCTGTTCGTGTGGCCAGCTGTCACAGCCATCAGCGGTGGCTGGCCTGGTCATTTTCCTGGTAAGGGCAGGGTTGGCGGGATTTTGTGGGCTTGTGCTCCCCAGCATTGGTGATAGTAGCACCAGCTGACTGGTGCTCTTCTGCCTTCTGTCTGGGGGTGGGCTGTGCTCGGCTGGGTGTAGGGTGAGCGACCTGGTTCATGGTGGCCTCGTTCTCTCGCTTTGTCTGCTTCAACAGGCTGTGAACTTCCTGGGGTCACTACTAGAAGCTGGATGTCCTTCAGCATTTGTTCGAGGAAGGCTTGCTCAAACATCAGGCAGGGTTTGTGACCTTCTGCCAGTGCGAGCATCTCATCCATCAAAGCGGACAGGGCTCTGTCCCTCAGGCCATTAAGGTGCATCAGCCTGGCGTGCGCTGCCGACGGGAGAGTCCAAAATTGCTGAGGAGGAGGGTCTTGAGGGTGATGTACTTGCCCTCCTCTGGAGGATCGTAGATCAGGTCATCCACTCTGGGCACCGTTTCTTCATCCAGGACGCTCACCACATGGTAGATCATGGTGGAGTCAGAGGTGATCTGCCGGAGTCGAAACTGCGCCTCCACCTGCCCAAATCATGTGGGGGGCCGATGGGTCCAAAAGGGGGGGGAGGGGGGAGTTTCATAGAGACAGCGCTGATCGCCAATGGATCCATGTTTTGAGACCAGATATCGTCTGGGTTCTGTGGGGTCACCAATATAGCGGCTGCTTCAACACAGAAAACACACCATTGGACTCTGGGGTTTCCAGTAGAACGTATTTATTTGAATTTCACACACGCCCCTTTAAGGTCAATGGGAGTTTCGCCCTGCGCATCGGTGACCTCATCATGTGGCCCGGGGTGCAAGCTGTGGCCTAAGCCACGAAGCAATGAGCAAGCCCTGATGGCGCCATCTTCTGCAGCTGCCCCGCCAGCACGGTTTGCTCACAGAGATGTGTGTCGCCACACTGGTGCACTTTCTTGGCATCAATGTGGATGGACCAGCATAGGTCACTGGAGATGTTTACCCCCAGTAACATAAAGCTGTGACTATCTCCAACTTGGCACCGTTGATGTGGACCAGGAAGTGAGCTCCACCTTTCCTCCAGAGGGAGAGGCTGTTGTCCTGGCACCATGCCACAAGTCCCTCTCTCCCCTTTCTGTTCTCTGTCTTTTTGGATATCCTAGTTCAATGAGTGCAGGACATCATGGTGATGGATACATTAACCTACCCAAAAATTAACACTTAAATCTAAAAATAACAGGATTACTGGGAAATATTTAGTTTTATTATCAAACTTATTATCACTTGAGGTTATTGTCAATGAGGTTATTCACAGGTGAAGCTGTGATAACATCAAGTAATTTTGTTTTGGTGAGAAACCAGTTTCAGCTGAAACGATGATACTCCTCAGACTGAAGTGCTGTGGTTGTGATGTGGGAATGATGGCACATAGGGTGTTGTGCAGCTGCCTTACAGCCCTAGAGACCCAACCTCTGGTGCTATATGTGTGGAATTTGCATGCTCTCCCTGTTACTGTGTGGGTTTGTCCTGGGATCTCTAGTTTCCTCCCACATCCTAAAAGGGCTATTGTAAATGATCCCCAATGTGTGGGTGAGAGGAGAATGTGGTGGTGGGGGTGGAGAGGGGAGTTGATGTGGGGAGAATAAAATGCCATCAGCGGAGGTCTGGTGCAAATAAGTGGTTTTCTCTCTGTGCCGGACCTTCCCTGAGCCCAACCCTCCCTGCTCCCTAATGATAATAAATATGACTTTTGCCATCGTGCTACAAGAAAGATGTTATCAAGCTGGAGAGGGTGCAGAGAAGGTGTACGAGGCTGTTGCCAAGGGCCTGAGCTACAGGGGGAGATTGAGCAGGCTGGGGTTTTATACCTCAGAGTACAGGAGGATGAGGGGTGATCTCATAGAGGTGCACAAACTCATCAGAGGAATAGATCGGGTGAACGCAGTCTTTTGCTCAGAGTAGGGGAATCAGTAACCAGAGAACATTGTTCAAGGTGAGGCGGGAAAGATTTAACAGGAGCCTGAGGGGTCATTTTTTTTAACTCAGAGGGTGGTGGGTGTATGGAATGAGTTGCTGGAGGAGGTGGTTGAGGCAGGTACTATTGCAATGTTTGAGAAACATGTGGACATGACTGGGTGTAAACATCTCCTGCAACCTGTCCTGGTCCATTCATGGTTTGAGGGATATTGGCCAAACGCAGGCAGGTGGCATACATGTGGTTGGACATTTTACTCGGTGTGGGCAAGTGGGGCCACAAGGCCTGTTTACACATTGGGTGACTCTGTGACTGCAAGTCTCCTGGAGGGATGAGGGAGACGTGAAATTATATGAAATTTGGACCCTTTGGCCTATCCTGTCCAGGCCAAAGGGTCCAGAAATGCAAAAAATGCAGATGCTAGAAGTCTAAGAGGCTGGAGAGACTCAGAAGGTCAGGCAGCATCCGTGGGGAGAGGTGGCAAACATCAGCTTGAAGAACAGTTTATCATATCACCGCCAAGGTTGGCCTGGAGCGGTCTGAATTTACCAGTTTCAGGAAATTCCCATTCCAATCTGGTCCTGCTGTTTCCATCTCTCCTCCACTTCCCGCTCATTCCAGGACTCGCTTTTCACTCATCCGACCCCACCCCATGTTCTTGTCCCCTATCTGTCTCTCCACTCCACCTCTCCCATATGTCCAGTACCCCTATACAGCTCCTAGCCCCTTAGGCTTAATATTTCTCCCTTATCCTCTTCCCAACCTGTAGTGTATTGAGGATCCCAACCCGAAACATTGACTGACCATCTTTCTCCACGGATGCTGTCTGACCTGTTGAGTCCCATCAGCCTCTCAGTGTTTGTCTGGAATGAGATGTCAGTATTGTCATAATAAAAATATTTCAGTGGAGAACAATTGGAATGGAGAAACCATCCCAACACTCTCTCCGTCCTCTCCCCTAAATAACCCCCTCATCATCTCTCTCCCTCCCCTACCCTCATCTTCCTACTTCCCCTTCCCATCTCCTTATTTCATTCCCCTCCCCACTACTCCACTTCCCACCTCTCTCTTCCCCTCTCCTCCATCTCACCCCTCCCCTACACTCTCTCCCCTCTATCATTCCATTCTCCTCATTCTCTACCCCCTTCCCTTTCCCCTACCTCCCTTCCCCATTTTCCCCTCCCTCCCTCTCTCATACTTGCTCCCTTCATCTCCCATCTCTTTCCCTTCCATCCCTCCCCTCTCTCCACACCTACTCCTGCCATCATATCCCCTCCCATCTCCCCTTCATCTACTCCCTCCACTTCCCTTTCTCCCTTCTATCTTGCCCCTCCCCTTCCCCCATTTCCTGTCCCCTACCACAGAGCTGCTGGCTATGCTAACTCCCTCTTTCTGCACCACCGATGCCAGTGGCAGGAACCTCCTTGGCCCCTCGAGTCCTGCGCTGTCGTTGAGGGAGGGCGGTGGGTTGGCATCAAGGATCAGTGAGGCATACTCCTGCTGCCGCTCAGCATCAATGCAGATCCCATTCACCACAGGACAAGGCTGCTCTTGGATCCAGAGATGCACCCTTTTTCCTCGCCTCTCTTCCCACATGCTGACCTTAAACAGAAGCACACATTTACACCTCATTCTGGAAAGTCGAACCTGAAGGTGCAGTATGTGGTAAATGGCAGGGTTTTTAACCCCGTGGAGGAATAGAGGGACCTCGGGGTCCAAATCCATAGATCTCTCAAGGTTGCTGTGCAGGTTGATAGGATATTTAAGAAGGCGTATGGTGCATGGGCCAACATTAGTCGGGGGATTGAGTTCACGAGCCATGAGGTAATTTTGCAGCTCTACTAAACTCTGGTTAGACCACACTCGGAGTAACATGTTCAGTTCTGGTTGCCTCATTACAGGAAGGATGTAGATGCTATAGAGAGGGTGCAGAGGAAATTTACCAGATTGTGCCTGGCATGGAGATCATGTCATGTGAATCAAGGTTAACAGAGCTCGGGCTTTTTTCTTTGGAGTGAAGAAGGATGAGAAGTGACTTAATAGAGACCTACAAATGTATGAGGGGCCTGGATAGCCAGCATCTTTTTCCCATGGGGACAGTAGTAAATACCAGAGGACATCTATTAAGCTGAAGGGAGGAAAGATTAGGGGAGACGTCTGGGATAAGGTTTTTATACAGAGAGTGGTGAGTGTCTGGATTACATTGCCAGGGGTGGTGGTGGATAGAGGTACAATAGAGATATGCATGTGAATATAACAAATATAGAGGGTTATGGGAGTGAGATGGGGAAGGTTTAGATTATTCAGTAGAGTTTAGATTACACAGATCAGCACAACATTGTGTGCTGAAGGGTTTGTACTGTGCAGGATGGTGTGTGGGGAGGGGTCCGCGTTGTGTGGGGAGGGGTCCGCAGTGAAGTGGAGAGGGGTTCCACGGTGAAGTGGGGAAGGGAGTAAGTCCATGGTGCAGTGGGAAGGGGGTCTGGAGTGGGTAGGGGAGTCCCCTGCCTCCGCTGGTCCTCTCCTCTTTGGTGAGGGAGAGCGGGGTTGAGCTAGTGGAAGAACCGGGGTGTGACTTGTGTAGTAATACTTTGGGGTGGTGCTGGAGGGAGGGTTCAGGTGAGAGAGGATTCAAGTGAGGAAGGAATGTGGTATTTATGGGCCGAGGGAGGGGAGTGTTTAGGGGCTGAGGGAGAGGGTGTTTAGTGGCCAAAGAAGGGGCTGCTTTTGGGCCAAGGGAGGGGGTGTTTTAGGGCCAAGGGTGGGGAGTATTTAGGGGCGGAGGGAGAGGGTGTTTAGAGGCAGAGGGCGAGGGTGTGTTTATAGGCAGAAGTGGAGTTTAGGATAAAGGGAGTTTATGTACTGAGGGGTGGGAGTGGGTGGTGTTTGGTGGGGTCAGCATGGACAGGATAGGCCAAAGGGTTTGTTTTTGAGCTGTGCTGTTGTGCAAGCAACTTCAGGTGGAGGAGGGGTGTTTGGGCTGGGATCGATCCTCAGGAGCACACAGATGCCCTGCTTGGAGGCACACAGGTCTCTTGGCCATCTGTGAAGCAGTTACAGGCTCAGCACCACTCCTTCAGGCCCTGGACAGGACGGCGAGAGGCTGTACACAGACACCCAGCATTCCCTGGGGTAATGGTCTGAGTAGAAGCACGGTCAGTATCTGGGGGAGGGCGAAGTGTGAATAGGATGGAGATTCTTGAGATGAGCAGATGGGTCACCTGGTTTCTCCCCCCTTCCTCAAGCACCTCCATCATTCTCTTACCTGCTCTGGATGCGGAAGGTCTTGTGAGATTCTGCTTCTTGAATGTTCTCTCAAGAATTGCCACAACTGCTCAGCTGTTGCCTGCCCTGCACGGAAAGTCATGAAGTCAGAGTTGTACAGTCCCTTTGGCCCATCATATCTGAGTTGACCACCATGCTCTCTATGCTAATCCCACGTGCCTGCATTTGCTCTATCTCCCTCTTTGCTCTGTTCCTTCAACAACCTATCCAGGTGTCACTGAAATACTGTTCCTGCCCTTGCATCCACCACCTTTTCTGGCAGCTCATTTCAGACACAGACTACCCTCTTTATCTATCCCTCTCTCCTTCAATCTATGCGCCTTGGTTTTAGATACCCCCACCACAGGAAACAGTCTGTTTATTTACTCCTTTTATCATTTTATAAACATCTACAAGGCCACCCTCAACCCTTCCTCCAACTCTCCAGAAAAAACAATGCGAGCTGAATTATCTCTCCTAATAACTTAAGCCTCCAGTTGCAACAACGTCCTTGTGAATCTTTTCTGCATCCTCTCATGCTTAACCATGTCCCTCCTATGGTGTGATCACCAGAATTGGTTGACCATATCTCTCCTACAATATGATCACCAGAATTGGTTAACCATGTCCCTCCTACAATGTGATCACCAGAATTGGTTAACCATGTCCCTCCTATGGAGTGATTACCAGAATTAGTTAACCATGTCCATCCTACGGTGTGATCACCAGAAATGGTTAACCATGATCCTACTACGGTGTGATCACCAGAAGTGCACATAGTGTTCCAAGTGCAGTCGAACTAATGATTTCCATAACTCTAATGTGACATTCCAACTCTTGCACTCCTCTCTTTTCCTCGATTTTCTATGAGGCGATTCATTGAATACTCCATCACACTACTACAGGTACCTCACAGTCTGGTTTGAAAACTTGAGAGCCCAGGAATGCAGAAGCTAAGTCCCTCATGGGCACCAACCTCCCATCCATTGAAAACACCCACATGAGGCACTGCCTCAAGAAGGGAGTGAACATTGGAGGTCACCTGATGGTAGAAGTCTAGGAGGATGCAGATCCTAAGAACTCCCAGATCTAGACCAGAAAACAGCATTAAAAATTTAAAATCCAGGACAAAAAAGGGGAAAAATCCTGTCTGAATACAAGGGGAGGATGAGGAAGCTTCAATCAACAAAAAAAAAGAAAATATAATGAGGAAACATGTGACCCGATGTGGAGGAGCCTCATGTCAGGACTAATGGCAGTGCTGACCTGAGAGCCATCAAGGATGATGCAACCCCCTCTCACCCCAACCTCAGCATCAATGGGAGTTTCGCAGGCAGGTGGTGCCCAGAGCGAAGGAACGGTCCTGAGTGGCAGTGAGGGCAGTAAAAGCCTTAGAGCAGGTGAGTGGGAGTGAGGTGGGGGGGGGGGGGGGTGGGCAGCTGCTTCTCCTTCACAGCTCATGGGTTTGTGCACCAAACAGCGGTCTCCCCAACGGTTGGGGTCTGCTGGTGGTGTGTCACGTTGGGGAGCGGCGGGCTCGAGTGGAGCCAGCATGAGCTCAGGAATTGCGACTCCCATGAGGATGCGGAGGTGGTTGAGCGGGACAGCGATCGTGAGGGCTGTTGAGTCAGAGACGAGGGTCAGCGGGGCGAACGCGATGGTGGCAATGGCTGTGGTTGGGTGTGTGAAGGACCCAGCCACGATGCCAGGAGAAGCTAGAAGGCTGGGCTGCAACAGAAAAGGGAGAAGGAGGGCCCAGAGCCCTCCTTAAGGGACATTTTACAGACTCTGACCCAAATGGAGAAGGTAGTGGACAGAAGGGCCAGAGACTTGTCAGAAAATTAGACAGGATGGAGGGGGCATCGGTCAATATAACAGACATGGTGGCAGAGGTAGAGGAGAGATTGGGGGCAGGGGAGGATAGAATTGCCACAAGGAACAAGAAATCAAAAGTCTCCTTAAAGAAAGAGATGAGGTATGGGGGAAGCTGAACTTCCTGGAGAACTTCACAAAACGCTGCAACATTAAAATAGTGGGATTGAAAGAAGACTCCAAGGGGGAAATCTTAGAGTTCCTAACTAAATGGATCCCCGAAGCACTAGGAAAGGAGGCGCTGGGAACCCCCATTAAAATAGAAAGAGCCTTTAGAGCCCCAATCCCTAAGGCAGGACTGGAACAAAGACCCTGGTTGATCCTTATATAGTTAAAATATTTTCATGATCGTGAGAAAATATGAGGGGCGGCGGCAAAAGGGGAAATTCCGAGGGGAGCTCCCTTGGAGTACAGGAGGTAGAAAGTGTTCTTTTATCCAGATATTAATGCAGCTCAGCTCAAAAAGCAGAAAGACTTTGAACCGATCGACAAAGCAAAAGGTATATGATTGTGTTCTACGTCATCCTGCCTCCTTGAAGATTATGTTACCGGGGCGTGGTGGGGGGGGTGGAAAAGAAATTTTTTACAGAAAAGGAGAAAGCACGTCAATTTATAAATACTCTTCCAGCACTAAATGGAGGACCAAGTGGAAAAGAATAAAAGGGGCAACAAGATTTTTAAAAATTATTAAAACTGATAGACTGGGAGGACTTGGATTTATGTGCTATATAAAGAATGTGCTTTTGGCTGATTTCTGATTTTAAAAAAATACGACAAAAGATGTTACATGTAAGGGTCTGGGGGAGTTCTGGAACTGGATGCGTGGAGGGTGCTGAGGGTGAGAATGGAGAGTCATGGTGACCGCATAGTAAGGGGTAATGGCGGCGAGAGGTGGAGAGTGACCACCAGAGTTGTGAGCGGAGGGTGGCTGAGGCTCATGTGTGATGTGTTTGGGGTATGTGTTCCCTTTTATTATTTGGAGGGGTTTGGTTGTGAGTGAGTTTGTATGCTGTGGTATTGTGGGCAAATGGGTTTGTGGCATCTCTTTTTTTCCCAGGCCAGTCGTGGCTAGGAGATTGGGTCTTTCAGGGGTGTGGCGGAGGAGATGGAGGGAAAACATTGAAGGAAGGAGCCCTGGTACAATGGCTAAAAGTGTAAAGTATGCTGCTTTCAATGTTAACGGCTTAAATGGGTCGGTGAAACAAAAACGGGTCTTGGCACACATTAAAAAGATGGGGATAGATCTGGCCTTCCTCTAAGAGATGCATTTAACAGAGCGGGAGCATCAGAAGCTAAAAAGGGGATGGGTGAGTCAAGTCATATCCTCCTCGTTTGGCTTAAAGGCAAGGGGGGATGGTGGATAGCAACTCTATGGGAAGGGTGTTCCAGTGCAGGTGCAGAGGGTGATTACAGACAAAATGGGAAGATTCATTATGGTACACTGTCAGATATTATTTAGATTCCTGGACCCTAATAAATGTCTAAAACCCCAATTATGATTATGAAAAATTTATACAGGACATTTCCCTACGATTGGCAGAGGCAAATAAAATATATTAATGGAGGGTAACTTTATCCTATGCCTGGATCCAGTGCTGGATAAATCCACAAAATGAAAAACTAGGACTAGAGTGGCGATAGCCACCATTGCCTGAATGAGAGAGCTGAATTTGATAGATAAATGGTGGAAAAAGCATCCAAGAGAGAGGGATTACTCATTTTACTCAAAGCAACATGATTCCTACTCTTTTTTCTGGCTTCAGGCCATATAGAGGGTAGGATCATGGAAGCTGAGTACGGGGCAAGGCTTCTCTTGGACCACTCCCCCCTGGTTTTGACTATAGAAATGCCAGATAAGCAGGTCACACTATACAGGAAGCATATTAACACATTGTTGTTGAAAAAGCCAGAGTTTTTGTAGTTTCATAAGAGCCAACTAGCCCTGTTTTGTGAGACTAATGGCCCCTCTATTACAGATAAATTCCTTCTATGGGTCAACCTTAAGGCATACTTGAGAGGCCAGATAATTGGGTACACAAGGACAGTTAAGAAAAATTATATGAGGGAGGTAGAGGAATTGGAAAAAGACATTACCCAATTTAGAGAAGGATTTTCAGAAATCAGGCTTAGAAGACCACTATAGAGCTCTTACAAACAAGAAATTGGAATACAATACTCTTCAGACATATAGTATGGAAAAGGCCCTTATGCGGTCGAGGCAAAAGAATTATGCATTGGGGAAAAGAGCTCACAAGGTCCTCGCCTGGCAGTTAAGGGCAGAACAAGACTCTAGAACAATCAATACACACAGAGAATGGCCAGATCTCATATAAATCAAAGGAAATTAATGAGACCTTCAGAGAATTTTATGAAGGACTGTATAAATCTGAATTGACTGGAGATTCTAATTGAATGGATGAGTTTCTGGCCAGATTAGATCTCCGAAATTTCAACCAGAGGAGTAGGAGGGACTAGACCTTCCTCTTACAGAGGAAGAGCTGGGGAAAGCATTGAGTGCGCTACAAGCTGGCAAGTCTCCAGGGGAGGACAGATTTCCACCTAAGTTCTATTGTGAAGTTAAGGATTTACTTTATATATGCAGGTGATGGATCAGGCTGGGAAAACACAGATCCTCTCAGAATCTTTTACAATGATGATTGTAATGATGATCTTGAAGAAAGGTAAAAATCCACTTTTGCCTTCTTCTTATAGACCAATTTCCCTGCTGAATACCGATTAAAAGATCCTTTCCAAGGCCCTAGCAAACAGATTGGCATTGTATTTATCAAAATTAATAAACAAAGACCAGACAAGGTTTGTGCAAGAGAGGCAAGCAGTGGATAACATAGACAGAGTGTAGAGAGTAATGCATCTGGCACAAATTAGAAACGAGAAGGGATTGGCTGTTTCCTTGGATGCAGAGAAGGCTTTTGATAGACTGGAGTGGGAATTTTTATTTAAAGTGCTGAAGAAGGTTGGGTTAGGGTTATACCATGTGCCCAAGGCAAAGATTACAACTAATAGACAAATCTCTTCAGCTTTCCCACTTACCAGATCTAGTAGACAAGGGTGCCTGCTATCACCAGCTCCCTTTATGCTAGCAATGGAACCACTGGCTGAGGCCATTCACCAAAATCCAGACATTAAAGGTTATAGAGTGGGCCAGTAGGAGCACAACATCAACTTATTTGCTGATGACATGCTGGTGTATCTGACACACCCTGTGACTTCTTTGCCTCGACTGCATGTTGTATTGGAGGACTATGGGAAACTCTCTGGGTATAAGATCAATTGGGGAAAAAGTGAGGTGATCCCACTCACCGAGGGGAATTATAGCCAACTTAAAGAAAATAGTAATTTAAAGTGGCCACAGGAGGGGATTAAATACCTCGGAGTTAATATTGATGGCAATTTAAACAACTTATACAAGTTAAATTATGCCCCTTTGCTGGAAAGAGTCGAGGAGGATTTAAATAGATGGATGTCCCTGCCCATAACATTAGTGAGCAAGGTTAACTGCATCAAAATGAATGTGTTGCCAAGACTCCAGTATCTTTTCCAGACTTTGCCTGTGCCTTTACCCCAGGGTTTCTTCAAACAGCTGCTACACAAGGTCGGAATATTTCTATGGAATGGTAAGGTGGCAAGGGTCTCTATGGGAAAATTAACATGGGACTACAGTCTAGGCGGATTGAGGATGCTAGACTTTAAAAAATACTATTGGGCAGCCTAGTCGAGATACATCACCTCTTTCTTCCAGGGAGGAGATCTAACATCCTGGGCACAAATTGATCTGCACCTGGTGGGCGAGAAGATGGCAGAGGACTTTATTTATAAATGGGATGCTAAATTACTGTCAGGAAAGAAGGGCAGCCCCATATTAAAACAAGTGATTAATATCTGGAACAAAATTAACCAATATTTGAACATCAAATTGGGTCTGTCCCCAAAATCACCACTGACTCCTAATAAATTAGTTCCATTAACGGTGGGTAACAAGATCCTGGTCACCTGGCACCATAGTGGCATTAGGTTCATAGAGGACTGTTACGAGAAGGTGCAATTAATGTTGTTTGAGCAACTCAAAAATAAATATGATTTGTCAAATCAGACATTCCACTGCTATCTTCAAATAAGAAGGGGGAATGGAAAGAAATTCATTTCTGCAATGTATTTCCTGCTCCAATCAGATGGACCCAGTCTGAGCCGCCATAGATCGAGAGAAAGATGGGAGTCGGACTTGGGTACTATAATTGAGAGGGATGCTGGTCCAACTTATGCTGGGACTGCATGACCATAGTCATCAATGCAAGGTACAGGTTGGTGCAGTATAATTTCTTGCACCAGCTGTATCTAACGCCGCAGAAAATAAACAGGCCAAAACCAGAACTCTTGGACCAATGTTTCAGATGCGGCATAGTGACTGGGACATTCATGCACACAACCTGGTCATGTGCCAAGGTGAAGTCCTTTTGGGAAGAACTAGGATAAGTACTAGAGAAAATCATATGTAAACGATTCCCACAGGACCTAGAGTTGTTCCTGCTGGGAAACATAATGAACATAAGGCTTACAATGAAGCTGCCCAAATTTCAAATCCAATTTGTGTTAATCGCATTGGCAGTAGCCAGGAAGTGCATTACGGTGACGTGTAAGTCCGACTCTAGGCTTAGTATCAAATGATGGAATGTGGAAATACAGAGCTGTGTTCCCCTGGAGAAAATAACTTATAACCTGAGAAACAAATACGGTACCTTTTGTAATATCTGGCAGCCATACATGCACTACATCGGTCCATGGCGGTGATTGGTTTCCCAGGTTCCTTGTTGCGGCTTCCTCTCCCTTGCACTGATCCCGATCAAGGAAAGTCAAGAATGAATATTGGCCCAGAGGCCGCCCACTGAGCTGCGACAATCCTTGTCTCTTATTTATTATTTATTTTCATGTTAAAATTTTGTCGTTTTTGGTCAAAGTTTGAGTGATCATTTTGTTTTATGTGTTGGGGGGAAGGGGCAGGTTGGTAGAGACATGGGCTTGTCAATGAATATATGTATATTTGAATGTGAACTGCTATTGTTGGCAGGACTTTGTATATGGCCGTACAAGCTTGTGTGAAAATATAAATAAAATATTCAAAAAAGAAGGCAGCTAACATCACAACGGACCCCATCATCCTGGTCACAACCTTTTCTCACTGCTGCCTTCAGGCTAAAGGTATAGAAGCCTGAAGACCAGCACCACTTGATTCAAGAATAGTTTCTTTCCAACAGGTATCAGAGTCTACAATATCCCCATAGTACCTTAACTTGAATTATAAACTACCATGTGCAAAGTAAGAGACCTTAAATGAGTCTCTGATTGAGTTTGTTGTTTAGGAGTCTGATGGTGGAGGGGTAGCAACTGTTCCTAAACCTGGTAGTATTAGTCTTGTGGCACCTACTGTATACCTCTTTCCTGATGGCAGTAGTGAGAACAGAGTATGGCTTGGGTGATGTGGATCCTTGATGATTGCTGTTATCCTCAATGACCAACAGTCAATGCAGGGTAGCACCACCACCCACAGGTTCCCCTCCTGATCAAACCAGTCCTTCACCATCCCTGGTCCTAAATCCTTGATCTCCCTGCTCAGCAGCACCATGGGGGCATCTTCACCAGAAAGATTACAGCAGGTCAAGAAGGCAGTTCTCTGACAATATATATATATATATATATATATATATTCAGTATTTGATGGTGGGGAGAGTTTGGCCTGTGATACCGGGGTGTCCATTACCTTTCACAGGGCTTTCCACTCAGAGGCATTGGTGTCCCCATACCAGGCCGTGATGCAGTACACTTTTAGAAAAGTTTACAAAGGTTTTCAAAGACATACCAAACCTCTAAAAACTCCTAAGGAAGTAGAGCTGCCAATATACTTTCTTCATGATGACCTTTGAGTGTTGGGTCCAGGAAAGGTCCTCCGAGGTAGTAATTCCCAGGAATTTAAATTTGTTCACCCTCTCCATCTTTGACCCTCCCATGTTCACTAGATTGTACACCTCTGGTTTTCTCTTCCTGAAGTCCACAATCAGTTCCTTTGTTCTGGTGACATTGAGTGCCATTATTCACCTTAAACCTATGCCCTCCAGTTTTCCACTTCCTTTCCCTGAGTGGTGGGGGGGGGGGGAGGAGACTTTCAATGTCAACCTTATCCAAGGCCCTCACAATTTCATAAACCTCAATATGGTCTCCCTCAGTCTCTGATGCTCCACTGAGAACAATACCAGCCTATCCAACTTATCCTTGTAACTCAGGCCCTCCCATCTCAGGAACATCTTGGTGAATCTTTTCTGCACCCTTCCGAGCCTACTTACAATCTCCTTATTGTTGGGTGACCAGAACTGTGCTCAATACTCAAGTGTGGTATCCTCAATGACCAACAGTCAATGCAGGGTAGCACCACCACCCACAGGTTCCCCTCCTGATCACACCAGTCGTTCACTATGCCTAGCCTAAACTCTTGACCTCCCTGCTCACCAGCACCATGGGTGCATCTTCACCAGAAAAATTACAGCAGGTCAAGAAGGCAGCTCACCTCTACCTTCTTGGGAGCAGTAAGGGAGAGGAAGGGGCAATAAATGCTGGCATCACTAAATGTCCCAAATAAATTCTTATTAAAATCAGTACCTGGTGGACAAATCACACTCACCTGCAAACTTGTTCAGAAACTGCTGAACCAAGGGGTTTGGCTGGGAGTGCACAAGGTGAGGTTGGAGGAAGGTCTCAGCCATATGGGGTCCAAAGAGCCTTGAGAGGGAAAATAGGATATCAAGGCATTAATGGAATGAGTGGTTGGAGAGGGGGAACTTGTTTTCCCTCGATGCGGAGGAATCTGAGTGGCTGATGGACATCTTCAGAGTTTGGAGGGAAATTCTTTGGGCAGGAACGGAAGAGATGTTTCTACTGAAGGAGATCAAATCTAAAAGCTTGTAAATACTTCATATAGACACTAACAAATGCTCTGGGAGATCAGGTTCATTGTCAGGTGTACTGAGGTACAGTGAGAAACATTGATTTGTAAGCTGTCCCGCTAACCATCCCAAAAATAGTACAGCATTAAAAATTCAGTGGAGAATTACAGACTAGAGAGGGACATCAGTGATAATAGATAATGCAGAACCTAGTGATGGGGTTCGATTTAGAACCTTGTGATGGGGGGGTGGGTGACGTAGAACCTAATGATGGGGGGGATTAATGTAGAACCTGGTGATGGGGGGGTGTAATGTAGAACTTGGTGATGGGGGGTGTAACGTAGAACCTGGTGACATGGGGTTAATGTCGAACCTGGTGTTGGAGGTGGGGGTAATGTAGAATTTATTTACGGGGGAAATATAGAACCTGGTGACAAGGGTTTAATGTAGAACTTGGTGTTGGGGGGGGGGAGTAATACAGAATTTATTTACGAGGGTAATATAGAACCTGGTGCCACCAAGAGGTCAGGGGCTGTCCATGGGTTCCACAAAGGCCGGGACTTGCCTGTAGAGCTGCTGCTTGTACTCAGGTTCATTGTCAAGCTCCAATGGCCAGCGATGATCCTCTACTAAGTGCGCCAATTGGTTTGGTTCCTTTGCCCTGGCACCCCATTGGTCAGGCTCCTGTGCTAAGGTTCCCAACTGGTCTGTCTCTTCTACTGTAGGTCCCAGTTTGTTAGTCTTGTCTACCAAGGGCTCCAATTGTTCATTCTCTTCTGCCAATGGCCCCAATTGGTTGGGCTCTTCAGCTGAGTACTCCAATTGGTTGGGCTCTTCTGCCAGGCATTTGGAATGAGAAGCCTGACCCACAGCTTTCTCTGGAGAATGACCTGCTTCACGAAACATACTGTTGTCCCCCATCATCTGAGCTTCCAGCAAGCGATGGACTTGTAACCCTGTAATAAACTGGAATATACTCCCGTAATACTTCTGGTCATATGTTCCTAAATCACCTCTGTAATATACTCCAGTGACCACATTCATATAAGGTCCTGGAGGACATGCATTCATTGACAGGGCACCCATTAATGTTGTTGAAGAGTGAGACTTAGTTCCAGAGTGGACAGGATGGTGAAGTGGCGAAGAAGGTGTACTGCACACTGCCTTCATCAGTTTTGGCACCGAGTATAAAAGTTGGGCTGTTATGTTGCATCTTTGACAAAGGGGCGGTGTGGTTAATGCCAGCTACCCAGGTTTGAATCCTGTGCTGTATGTAAGGAATTTGTATGTTCTCTCCATGTCTGCGTGGGTTTCCCCCAGTTGCTCAGGTTATAAGGTCTGTAACTATGCTGTGTGTCCAAATTTTAAAATTTAAATACAGGTTAGACTGCACATTGAGTATTGCACGCTGTCCTGGTCACCAAAGGAGGAGGTTGCAAGGCCGAGAGTGCAGAGACTCACCAGTATGTTGCCTGGACTGGACGACTCTAATTAATGGGAGGCGGGGGGGGGAGGCTAGACATTCTCCCTGGAGTGAATGAGGCTGAGGGGGGACCTGAGAGAGGTGTACAAGACACCAAGAGGAGTAGATAATGTCAGAGACCTTTCCTCATGGGAGGGTGATCAGAAACAAGATACTGTAGGTTTCAGGTGAGAGCGAGATTCAAAAGGGTTCTGAGGGAAGAGAGTGGTGGATATCTGGAACTTACTGCTGGAGGTGGTAGAATCAGATACAGTCACTGCGGTCAAGAAGCATTCAGAGAGATACTTAAATAGGCAAGGCAGTTATGGACAAGGATCTAATATAAGCTAATGGAATTAGTGGTTGGCATGGCCATGCAGGCCAAATGGCCTGCACCACCTCCATGACTTGAATCCTGTTGTGAAACTGAAACGTATCCCTGCAACGCACGACAGTAATATACTGCTGTATCACCCCTGGACAAACACGAACAGCCAGACACAGACAGGACAGAGAAAAGATTTCACTCTGAAATACATTGGGGATGGGATGTGACAAGTTTACATGGTCTGTAAACTTTAGGATGGTGCCAGTTCCCATAGTCTTCATCGTTGGTAATGGGACCAGCTCCTCAGAGGGTTCACACTTCATCAAGCATCCCAACCCAAAACATTGACTGATCATCTCTCCCCACAGATTCTGCCTGGCCCATTGAGCCCCTCCACCAGTTTACTGCTGAAGGTTCCAGCATCTGCAATTTCTTAACAATGAGCCTGGTTGGCATTGGGGTTACCTTTGAAGGAGTTGGTCTGCGGTCTGATCCTTTGGCAGTACGACAGGCGTGGATCACCTTCACGGATTCTGTCCACACCTCTGCCTTGGTCATATAACCATATAACCACTTACAGCACAGAACAGGCCAGTTCGGCCCTACTAGTCCATGCCGTAACAAATCCCCACCCTCCTAGTCCCACTGACCAGCACCCGGTCCATACCCCTCCAGTCCTCTCCTCTCCATGTAACTATCCAGTCTATCCTTAAATGTAACCAATGATCCCGCCTCGACCACGTCTGCCGGAAGCTCATTCCACATCCCCACCACCCTTTGCGTAAAGAAATTTCCCCTCATGTTCCCCTTGTAATTTTCCCCCTTCAATCTTAAACCATGCCCTCTAGTTTGAATCTCCCCCACTCTTAATTGAAAAAGCCTATCCACATTTACTTTGTCTGTCCCTTTTAAAATCTTAAACACCTCTATCAAGTCCCCCCTCAATCTTCTATGCTCCAGAGAAAAAAGCCCTAGTCTGCACAACCTTTCCCTGGTAACTCAAACCTTGAAATCCTGTCAACATTCTCGTGAACCTTCTCTGCACTCTCTCTATTTTGTTTATATCTTTCCTATAATTTGTCTGTGAATGAACTGTGGCCAGCCCAGATCAGATACAAGCTCCAGTTCCGCATCTGGAAGGATAACCATGAGCCTGTTGGGTTTTATAACAGCCTCAGAGTTTTCTCTAATTATTGAATGTACATACAGAAATTTTGTTAATTTATTCAGTAAATTATTTAGTTGATTTACCCAGCAACACAGAAGGTAGCTAACATAATCAGACTCCAACCTCCTGTCCATTGTGGACATATTTGTGAAGCGCTATCTTAAGAAGGCATAAAGGTCTCCCATCACCCTGGTTCACAATCTCTTCTCACTGCTACCTTACCAGCACCTCTAGCTTCAACAATTTTTTTCCAGCAACTATCAGGATCTTGAACCTGCCCTTATTACAATAATCAGGGTATTGCAAGCCACTTTTTGGCACTAGGATTAATGTGAGCATTTATTATCTATTTTTTTGTAATTATTATTGTCTCTTTTTAATTCACTTGAAATACACTATATTGTTATAGCTTTTCTTTCGAAGAATCTGTTCAAAAGTAGCAAACAGTAATTTCGGTGCATATGTACATTTTACACTGTGTATGACTATAAACTCTATTATAGGATCTAGGCATCAATGGCAAGGCATTGATGACATCAATGACTGTCCTACCTGCCTCTCTGGAGGTTGAAGGTGAGGTGCCTACTTGAACCTCTGCTGTTCTTCTGGGGAAGGTGCTCTGTCAATGCTGGTGGGAAGTTCAGCCGAGCACTGGATGAGGGTTCGGTGGTCTGCCAACCAAATCTCGCCATGAGACCATCCACCCCATTATCTATGACATTTTCCCCCATCCCTGACCCCCAATGTCTTTGCATCACCAACCTGGGTCCACTTGACCCAATGCCTCAGCCAGTGAAGGGTTGCCAATCAAAACCTGGAGACTACACTAAAGCCTTTAATGCAAAGGACTTGGGATTTAAAAACAGGGTGTTGATGAGGCCACAACTAGAACTTGGCACAGTTCTGCCTCCCTTCTCCAGGAAAGGAGATGGTGACATTGGAGACAATTGATAGAAGTTCACCAGGCTAATTCTGGGGATGAAAGAGCTGACCTACCAGGAGCAGCTGGAGTTTGGGTCTGCATTCCTTAGAGTTTAGAAGCATAAGGGGCGATCTTAGTCAAATGTGCAAGATCCTGAGGAGGCTGATAGGATAGATGTTCAGATGTTTTAACTAGTAGGAGAGTTAGGACAACGAGATACACATCTACAAAAAAAAAAACAGCTGGTCAATTAAAATGGAGGTTTGTACCATCGAGCATTACAGCACCGCAATAGGTGCTTCAGCCCATCTAGTCTGTGCAGAAATATCTTCTCTCTGAGGGATAGAATCTTTGGAGTTCTCTGTTCCTGAAAGGGGGTGGTGAGTGCTTTGTTGGACACATTTAATTTGGGGATGGGTAAATGTTTAAAAGATTGAGCAATAGAACTGTTCAGACAGAAACAGGCCCAACCAAGAGTTGGATTGAATTGTTTATTGTCACATCTCCCAAGATACAGTGAAAAAGTCTATTCTGCATGATATCCAGCCTGAGCTCATCGCATTTGGCCCAACTATTCCAATGCACATCTCCATCCCAATATTTTTCTCCTTAAATCATAAGGGTTGAAGGGAGAACCTAATCCGGAGTGAAGGACTGCCTCTGACACACTGGGGCATGATCCAGGAACTGCCTGTGATGGAGATGTTGAACAGGTGAGTGTGGGGGTCTGAGATGTTCCCACAAATGGTCCATACATTATCCTCGTTGCATGCACAAACTGATCCCAAGCTCCTTGTATCATGGTAGTAGCTCATAAACTCTCAAGGAATAGGATGTCCAGAGCTGGAGAAAGGTTGTCTAGAGAGACAGATCTTTTCTTTAGTCACCTGAAGATGGAGCCAAACTTGCTGCTTACCTCTATCCCTGTGAGGATTGGTGGAGAGAGCCCAGAGTTGTTCCTGATATTTAGTCTGTGCCTTATAAGAACCACTATTGTTGACTCCAGGAGATGGATAGTGAAGCCTCCATGGAATAGGAATCCCTCTGACCTTCCTTCCCAACAATATCTTGAGGGGAATGGATTGGAGTCTTTTGCCCAGTATAGGGGAATCGGAAACCAAAGAACCCATTTATGATGGGGTTGGGGGGTGGGGGAGGAGATTTATCAGGAAGCTGAGGAATGCACTGGAAGTGGTTGAGGCATGCACTATTGTAATGTTTCAGAAAATAAAACTGGACGGATACGTTGATAGAACGGATTCAGACCAAATGCGGCCAGCTGGGATTAGTGTGGGTGGAACATTTTGACCAGCGAGGGCAAGTTGGGCGAAGGGCCTGTTTTCAAACTGTGCGACTAGGTGACTGTTCATTCCACGCCTGCCTTAATTCCAATGGTATTCCCATTGGGATGGCAAGTTTCCAACGGATTGACAGGGTCCCAACGCCTTCGCTGACATTGGATCAGAGACAGAGTCAACCACAAAGCCCAGGCAACCCTTTAATTAATCAAATTAACCCCATGCCCATGATTGAGGAAGCTATTACCTCTCTGGTAGAATCCCTTTCCCTGGTCTTGCCTCTCTTCCCAGTTGTTTGACTGACTCTGTGTTCTTTCACTCTCTTCTCCTTCCCCTTGTTTGCCATGACAACTACACTATCCTATCCTTGGATTCAAAGTAATGATTAATTAAATCAAGGAAGTGCTGAAAACTCTTTGTTCACCAGTCATGCACCATCCAACATCTACAAAAACATCAGATATTGGCCATTTAATCTGTCAAGCTTGTACTGGTATTTAATACTATGATGGCTGTTCATTTAGATTTGATCCCACCACACAGCTCTCTCTCATTACCCTCAATCTCCCAGCACCTCATTACCCTCAATCTCCCAGCACTGAGAGATGCATCTCATTCATTCAATTTACTTCAGTGAGTAGGAGAGAGGGACCAGGGGTACAGGTATGAAGTTCCCTGGCAGTGGGACACAGGCGGATAGATAGTGAAGCTGGCAAATAATAAGTTTGGCTTCATTGATCTGAGATGACGTTACGGATGAACAGGACATTGGGCAGGCCACACTTTGATATTGTGTACAGTTCTTGTCGTCCAGCCGTAGGATGATGTCATTAAGCTGGAAAGGGTGCAGAACATTTTCACCATAGTGTTCTCAGGGCTGGAGGTCTTCATTTATAAGGGGAGCCTGGATAGTCTGAGATTGTTCTCCCTGGAGCGTAGGATGCAGAGCGGGGACCTTGTAGAGAGTTATAAAATTATGAGGTGCATCGATGTGGTGAATGGTCATTGTCCTGTGATGTCTATCTGTCCAGCCATGCATTGTTCTCCTGTCCTGTGATGTGTATCCTTCAATGTGCTGTCCCAGTGTCACGCTGTCTGCCTGTCCTGCACTGCTGTCCACCCCTGCTGCACTTTGTTGTCGCCCCAGCCTGTGGTGTGTTATCTCCCTCCTGCGAGAAGTTGCGCACCTGTGTCACTGCCCCTAGGCCTGTTTAATTCCCATGAACATGTGAATCCACCAGCTCGCCTGCACAGTCCAGCCCAGGCTCTCGCAGATACCAATCAGGTTCAGGAAATGCTCGCGGGCTGCCTGTTCATCGCTCCCCACCATCAGTGCTTCTTGCAGGTAGGCAATGTCCTCAGCGCAGCTCAGTTCTGGAATCCCAGTCAGGAGCATCAGAGAGAAGAGGTTGATCAGTAGTGGGGCGTGGGCCCGGAGGCTCAGATATGCCTGAATACAGGTGTCCTGGGAACCAGAGGTCAGAGGTTACAGTGTGCGTGATGACAACAACTGTGGTGCTGCAGATAAAATGCAGCTCACAGTGGCTCAGATGTTGACAGAGAATATCCAGTCAGTTATAAGAATAATTTGGTTGCATTGGACCTGTTCCCCAAGATCCATCTGCACATGAATGCTTTTAAGTGTCCTTCCATTCACTGACTGTTCCCCTAGCATTTGACCCCACATACGCTTGTCCATAAAGCCTCCAAGAGTGACAGATAAGGGAAGCCTGGATTATCAGGAGAGTGGGTCTCTGTGGAAGGCCCATTTATAGAACACTACAACACAGAAACAGACATCGGCCCACTTAGTCTGTGCCAAACTAGTCTTCTGCCCAGTCCCATTGATTTCACTTTCCATAAGCCTCCCATCCATAAATTTCCTCTTAAATGTCAAACTTTGGCTGCATTCACCTCTTCAGCTGGCAGCTTGTTCCACACTCTCACTACTCTCTGTGAGGTTCCCCCTAATGTTCCCCCTAAACTTCACCTTTCACCCTTAACCCATGTACTCGAGTTCTTGTCTCATCTAACCTCAGTGGAAAAAGCCTGGACCCCTTTCTATACCCCTCAAATCTCCCTTCATTCTCCAACGCTGGGTATAAAGTCCTAACCTGTTTAACCTTTCCTGTAACTCAGCTCCCCAAGTCCCAGCAACATCCTCGTAAATCTTATTCTTATTGATACCCCACCATCCTATGCGGCATCTCACCTTGAACCGCTGAAAGTACAGGCTGGGTTTCCTGTTCACCCGTCCCATCACAAACAGGAAATCTGGAGTCAGGACGAAGGGCACCTGCTCCCTGTTCACCCCCAGAATCCGCTTCCTGTTCCCCAGAATGTGACCAAAGTCGATGTGGAATAAATTCCCTGTGGAAAGAGGAACAAAGGGGGAAAAAAACACAGCCTCCTGCTTTTGTATGTCTTCCAGGATGTCTCAGAGATTCATACAGCAGGGAACAGGCCCCTTGGCCCAATTTATTTATGCTGACCCCGTTGGCATTCTGGATTAATCCCATTTGCCTGCATTTGATCCATATCCTTTTAACCCTTTCTATCCATAGATTTGGCCAAATGTCTCCATGACCATAGGAGCAGAAATAGGCTATTCAGCCCATTGAGTCTACCTCACCATTTAATCATGTGCTGATCCATTTTCCCACTCAGCCCCACTGCCCAGCCTTTGCTCCATAACTTTTGATGCCCTGGGTCATCAAGAATTTATCAATCTTTGCCTTAAATACACCCAATGATCTGGCCTCCACAACTAGTTGTGGCAACAAATTCCATAGTTTACTATGGCCTGGCTTAAGAAGTTCCTCTACATCCCTCTTCTAAGTGGATACCTTTCAATCCTAAATTTGTCCTAGACTCTTCTCACCATGGGAAACAATCTTTCTACATATACTCTGTACATGCCTTTCAACATTCAAAATGTTTCAGTAAGATCCCACCTCATTCTCTTAAATTCCAATGAGAACAGGCCAAGATCTGTCAATTGCTCCTCATATGATGACCCTTCTATTCCTGGAATCATCCTTGTGAACCTCCTCTGAATCATCTCTAATGTCAGCATATCCTTTCTTAAACAAGGAGCCTAAAACTGCTCACAATACACCAAGAGAGGTCTCATCTGTGCTTTAGAAAGCCTCAACATTATTCCCTGATCTTCTATTCTATAGAATATTTGCCTTCCTCACCACCAGACAACTAACCTAATATTCTGCATGAGATTCCCAGGACCCTTTGCATCTGAATAAATTCAATTTTCTCCCCATTTAGAAAATAATCTGCCCATTCATTTTTTTTCTACCCATAACCGTACCCTTTTCTGAATGCTGTAATTGTGCCCAATTCCACAGCTTCCTCTGGCAGCTCATTCCAGGTAGAGACCACTCTCTGAGTGAAAATGTTTACCCTTAAGTCCTTTTTAAATGCTTCCCCTCTCAATTTAAACTGATGCTCCCTAGTTCTAGAACCATCCACCCTGGGAATAGACTGTGTTCATTCACTTTATCCATGCCCCTCAATATTTCATAAACCTCCATAAGTTTACCATTCAGCCTTCTACACTCCAGGGAATGAAACCCCACCCTATCCAACCTCTCCCTATAATGTGACCCCTCCAGTTTCAGTGAATCTCTCTGCATACCTTTATGTAGCTGGACAACCAGAACTCCACCCAAAACTCCTAGTGTGGTCTCACCTCACCTTCACTTTTCTATGTGATCAATAAACTCACAAAACCACGAATAAACTCACCAACAAACTCACCAACCCACCACCAAACCCATGGCGTAACAACCAAACAACTCAGCCATCAATCAACCCATGAATCAGAACCCACTGATGGTGAGTGGCCTTGTGGTGGTTGAGAGGGGTGGGGTTGAGGCCTGATCCTTGTTTTATGACATCAGTGGTAAGGCCATTTCTGCCCAAACCCTTTTTCGCCGGGTGGGAGCTGAGATGAATCAGTGATATCATGGCCTGTTGTCAGGTGACAAATCTGATAATGTTGGTGTTCAATGAGATGGAACAAGGTTTCACATCCCAGTAACTAGGAATTTGCATATAATCTGTCAGAGTAAAGAACTGTAACTTGGGTAGAATTGACTACAAAATCTATGTTAATCCTTCCACTTCTTGAACCTCCCTCATGAGAAGGAACCTGCCATCCGTTCCTCATGGTCTCAGCCTGAGATTCTCTCCCTGAACCTCTGCCTATTTCCTCCTCAACCCCTATTAGGTTGGTTGGTTCCCTCTCTCTGGGAGTGATGAGTATCCACCAACTGCCTCACCAGAGGTGGCAGGATCCCAGAAGTCGAGTCATCTTTTTCAGGTAGTCTATCACATGGCTATAGATCCTCGCAGAGCTCACTGTTGAGATAGGCACTTGGTGATACCACAGGGTTCAACCGAGGGGCTATAAGACCCTGGAGCATTGAGGGTGGTCTTCCCAAGTTTAACTGCAACCTAATCCAAGATAAAATGTTGGGAGCTTTCTCTGGATTGGAAATCTCATCTGGATAGAGTGTGGATGATGGGATTCATTGGAGCATTCCAGGTTCAGATCTACGAGGTCCAAGGGTAGAGAACAAAGGCGGAAATCAATGGAAGTGGCTGGACAATCTATACCTGACGTGATAGTGCAGGGGTTCAGGGATCATACCTTGCTCTGTTATCATGATGTTGTCGTTGTGGCGGTCACCGATGCCCAGAACATAGGTAGCCACGCAGTAACCTGCGCACGACGTGACAAAGGTCTCCATCGCATGGTAATACTGGACAGCAGAGGTGGTCAGTCAGGTCAGACTGAGGCACGAGTAATCCCCAGACCCCACTGACCCACGGAGAGGGAACAAGGGGCTGAGGGAGGAGGAGTTTGAGGGAATGTGGGAAGGTCTGAGAGAAAACAAGGGTCGCAGGGTGTGAGAGTTCAGGGGTCAGAGAGAAAAGGGATGGAGAGTCTGGGGTACGGAGGTCGAGGGACCAAGGGTTGGAGAAAAAGTTTGGTGGGGATCTGGCTGGAGTGAGAGGGAGAGGGTCCAGGGTGTTGGAGGGAGAGGTCCAAAGTCCAGAGTGGGTTGGAGGAATGGGGTCCAGGGACAGAGGAGAGGGTCCAGGAGGAGGTCAGAGGGAGAGGGTCTGTGGGGGTTTCGAGGGAGAGGGGTCAGAGGGTCCGAGTCTGCAGGGGTCGGGGGTCTCACCACTTCCTCCACTGGTAGCTTGGCCCTCAGCCAGTCATGTAGCGCATCGTTCTTGAAGGCCCCTCCATTGCCGCCCTTCATCCGTTGCATAGCTGCGATGGTCACTGCATTCTGCACTGCCTGGATAATCCCTGGACCACACACAGAGAGCGTGACCGATGGAGAGCTTCACCACAGCATTACCCCATCCATACCCTGGCTTCTGTGGCAGGCACCCTCCCCCATCTCCTCGGCAATTGAAATCCCCCTCCAAGCTGCAGGGAAGGTAAGCAGCAGACAGCATGTGACAGGGTGCATCTGGGTCAGAGGGTAGGGAGTGGTGCAGTACCTTCTCAAGGAGATGGTGTGAGGGGCAGAGCTGAGAGGACATGGAACACAGGCAATCCCTTCCCATGGCAGGGAAATGCCTAGGTCCATGCACAGTTTACTTGCACCAGCACAAGAGAGATCTGGCAGCAACATCTGCTCCAGTGCAGGTGGGATCAAGCAGTTATATCTGCATCTGAACTGCCTCAACAACCTCCAGTGGTCAGGTATCAAACAAGTTTACAACTCTGAGTGAAATGTCTCCGTATCTCAGTTCTAAATGGCTTCCCCCTTATCCTTAGTCTGTGATACCTTTTACTGGACTTCTCCAACAACTGAAACATTCTTCCTGCATCTCACCAGAATAGGCCTGACAAAGTTTTATACATTTCACTGAGATCTCCTCTCATTCATCTAAATTCCATTGAGTGTAACCCTATAGATGACCCTTGAACTGAATGGCTTGCGATGGGTTCCATCAGTGTGAAGGAGCTGTACCCTGACAGGAAGCGACAGGGCAAGGCAGGGAGAGGGTCCAGGCACTGCAGTGAGGAGGCATTGACAAGAAAATTATCAGCCGGTGAGCCTGAAGTCAATAGAAGGTAAATTATTGGAAGGTGTCCTAACACATCGGATCTACAAGTATTTGGATAGCCAGGGAATGATTACGGATAGTCAGCATGGCATTGTGTGTGATAGATCATGTTGAAAGGTTATCAGGAAAGTTCATGAAGGCTGTGGATATTGTCTACAAGGACTTCAGGAAGGCTTTTGACAAAGTTCCCAATGGGAGGTTAGTCAGGAAGTTTCAGACGCTCGGTATTCATGTTGGGGAAGTAAACAGGATTCAATATTGGTAGTCAAGGTCACTCGGCCCTTCGAACAGCTCAGCATTGACTTAAAGGGCCCCCTGCCTTCCACGAACAAGAACGTCTACTTCCTCTCAGTCTTAGATGAATACTCCCATTTTCCCTTCTCCATCCTTTGCCCTGATACCTCCACAGCCACCGTTATCAAGGCATTGATGCAGATCTTTACCATGTTTGGATACCCAGCATTCATCCAGTGATCGGGGGTCTGGCTTTATGAGTGAGGAGCTGCACCAGTACCTGATAGCGTGAGGCATTGCAGCTAGTCACACGACTAGCTACAACCCCAAGGGCAACAGGCAGGTGGAGCGTGAAAATTGAGTCACCTGGAAGGTAGTCCTCCTGGCCCTGAGGTCGAAAGGCTGGTCCGTTAATTACTGGCAAGAGACCTCCCTGGGGCATTCCACACCATACCGTCACTCTTGTGCACGGCTACCATTCAGAACCCTTATTTTCTCATTCTCTAGGAAATCGGCGACTGGGGTATCCCTCCCAACATGGCTCCTGTCTCTGAGACTGGTACTCCTCCGCAAACACGTGTGGACCCACAACTGACCCCACCCGGTCGAGAAGGTGCTCCTTCTCCATTCGAACCCAAACTACACCTATATCAGGTACCCCAATGGGCGTGAGGACGCCATCTCAACCAGGGATCTGGCACCAGCAGGGGCCCCACCCCCCTAATACCACGAGTACCCCACCCAACCTCACCACTACAGGTGCCCTTAGCCCACCCAGGATTCACCAGAAGCCAATCTCCTTCCTCCGCCTCTCCAGAGGGGCCCACTCCTCGTGGACCAGACCCGCCCAGCCACCCCCTCAGTGCCAGACACCATCCCACCTATACTGCCGCATGCCCCGGCCATCCTGGGCCCAGCTGACCCTCAGGCAAACCCGCCCTTGCCGAACTTTGACCAGGAGACAACCTTGCGATGGTCTCAGAGGCACTGATGGCCGCCGGTCTGCCTAAACTTAGAAGATACAATCTGGCGCCATTTCACATCCGCCCCTGCAGGACTTAGTTTAAGAAGGGTGTGTATGTAGTGATACAACTATCAGCCTACTGCAGGGGGCGACCTTTGTACCTGCAGGAAGACTGCCTGGGAACTGACTCCCCCTGGCCAGCTGTCAATCAACCAACCTGGATATAGACCTTGAGCCGGCCCCTCCTGGGCCAGTCACACGTGGAACCATCAAGACTGAAACTGGTATACAAGATTTTAAGTGGATTAAAGCCTGTAGTACAGTCGTTCTGTGTTTTGTGCCTGCTTCCTGCATCACAGTGCACCACAACATGCATCTCTCAAATTTGCTTTAGGAAACACAAAAGGTCCTCAGATGCAAGAGAGAGGGAAAGAATATTACCAATGTTGTATCCAGTGGCGATGCAGCCGTAAGGAATCAGGTTCAGATTGAGTGAGTTCTCCTGCCAGATGGAATTCATTATCACCAGAGTCTGTGAGTCAGAGAGCAAAAGTCAGTAATACATGTAAAGGGCTGTTGGACAGTGGGGAGGGGTGGGGGGGTGGGGGTGGAATGTGGGACAGTGGGAGGGAGTGAGAAGACAAGAAACTGATCCTGCCCTCAACCTCCCTTTGAGGTGCCAGGATTTAGAGATGCTCCCCTCTGGGAGTGTAAGCAAAGGGCAGAGGGTGAAGCACAGGCAAAGGGCAAGGGGTGTAATACAGGCAGTGGGGTCGTGAAGCCATCATATCTCCTGCAGCACTGACTCCAAGGTCAGGTGTAGACTGTGACGGCTTCCTTCACTGAACATGCTGCTCTCCACTTAGGTGCAGAGTCAGATCCACAGTCAGACAGCTCAGAACAGGCCCCTTGGCCCAACTCGTCCATGCCAACCACCAGGCCTTCCGGGCTGGTCCCATACACCTGCATTTGGTCCAGAACCTTCCAAACCTTCCTGCCCATACCCATCTCCAAATGTGAAAAAGTTGCCCATAGGCCTCTCTTAAATCTTTCCCCTCTCACCTTAAACTAATGTGCCCCAGTTCTCGAATCATCTACCGTGGGAAAAAGACTCTGAAGTTTCACTTTATCCATGTTCCTCATGATTTTATAAACTTCTTTCTTTTTTGCTCTAGGGAATAAAGACCCTGCCAATCTAACCTCTCTCTGTAACTCAACTCCTCCAGACCTGACAACATTCTGGTGAATCTCCTATACATCTTTTCTCATCTATTGATGTTATTCCCATAGCTGGGCGACTAGAACAATGCACAGTACTGTGTGGTCCCACCAGTGCCTTGTACAGCTGAATCATGAGGTCCCAACATCTGTACTCTATATCCCATCTGATGAATAAAAACATACCAAAGCACCTTCATTTTCAAGGAACTCTGCTCAGCAGCAATCCAGGGCCCTACCATTCACTATGCAAGTCCTGCCCTGGTTTGTCTTCCCAAAGCGTAACAGCTCACACTTGTCAGCATTAAATTCCATTTGCCACTCCTTGGCCCATTTTCCCAATTGATCTAGATTCTATGTAAACTTCGATATCCTTCCTCACTGACCACTGCCCCACCAATGCTGGTGTTATCTTCAAATTTAATTACCTTGCCATCCAAATCGATAATATGGATGAAAAACGGTGGACCCAACCCCACTTTGAGGAACACCACTGGTCACAGGCGTCCAATCAGGAATGCATCGGTCCAACACTACCCTCTGTATCCTTCCGCTGAGCAAGTTTAGGATCCATTGGGCTAGCTCATCTTGATCACTAATGATCAACTTCCCTGTGGGACCTTGTCATGGCTTTGCTAAAGTCTATATGTAAGCAACATTGATTTCTCTGTCCTCATCAATCCTCTTCGCCAGATTCGTGAGACATGACCTACCACACACGAATCCACACTGACTCCCTGCAATCAGTCCCAGGCTCTCCAATGTCGTTGGATCCTATCCTTCAGAATCCCCTCCAGCAATTTCCCAACCATTCACACTAGGCTGTTGTTCCCCGCCTTGCCGTCCTTTTTAAATAACAACACAACATCACTCCCTCCAGTGTCCCAGCACTTCACCTGAGGCTGGAGATGATATCAGTATCTCAGCAAGGTCTCCACAGCTTCTTCCCCATGTTAGACCATAGGATAATTGAGCAGAAATACGCTCTTCAGCCCATCAAGTCTGCCCCTGCCATTTAATCATGAGCCAATACATTTTCCCACTCAGCCCCATTTTGTCCGGCCTTTTCCCCATAACTTTTGATGCTCTGATTAAAGAAGAACCTAACAATCTCTAACTTAAGCACACCCAATGACCTCGCCTCCACAGCCACTAGGGGCAACAAATTCAACAGATTTTCCACCCTCTGCTGAAGAAATTCCTCCGCATCTCTCGTTTAAGTGGACACCCTTCACTGTTCCCACAAGGGGCGAGGATTCATCCATTCTAATATATAAGGCTATGGAGACATAGAACACTACAACACAATACAGGTCCTTCAGCCCTCGATGAGCCGAAACCTCCTCCCAGGGACTGTGTACATGGGTGTAAAAGGAATGCAAAACCAGGAACAGTCCCAGGAGAGGAGGGCATTGAGGTGGAGAAAACACTGAGGCCATGCTGACCAGTGCTGGTGTATATATGTTATGTTCCTATTTCAGTCTCACTATTCCCTTCTTCCCCATCCCCTCCCATTCTTCCTGTCCTCACTTGATCCCTCATGCCGACATCCCCCCTCTCCTGCAGGTTTACCTGGAACTTCAGCCAGAGCTAGGGGTCGCAGATGCAGGTGTTCGAGTGGTGTCCACATAGACGTACCTGGAGGATGAGCATGTCCTGGCGCAGGTCATCACCATGTTTGAAGATGATGCCGATCGGTTGGCAGGGTGCCCCGGTGGGGTCAGGGCAGGTAAACTCCAACCAAAGGGGTTTCTTCTTCGAGGCCATAACCTTACAGCGATCGAGCTGTGGAGGGGCAGCAGCATGCCAATTAGACGGTGCCCTTCATGCCCTGACCCATTCCCGGGAATCACTCTAAACTTTGCAGGTCAGAGAGGGGCGGTGTCAACACCCAGATCTCTGAGATGGGTGACTGGAATAAGACAGGGCACAGATAGGAAGATGGAGATGAGGGTGGGAATTTACTATCGGAGATGCTCCCTCAGCATCCCTCCCAAACTGAGGAGCTCCCTCACCATGCCTCCCACACTAAGGAGCTCCCTCACTGTGCCTCCCATGCTGAGGAGTTCCTTCACTGTGCCTCCCACACTGAGGAGCTCCGTCACTGTGCCTCCCATACTGAGGAGCTCTCTCACCATGCCTCCCATATTGAGGAGCTCCCTCACTGTACCTCCCACACTGAGGTGCTCCCTCACCATGCCTCCCAAACTGAGGAGCTCCCTCACTGTGCCTCCCATACTGAGGAGCTCTCTCACACTGCCGTCTACAGAGGAACTACCTCACTGTGTCTCCCACATTGAGAACTCCCTCAGAACTGCCCCCACCCCCACAGAGCTCCCACCCACAGTGAAGAGCTCCCTCCCAGAGTGCCACCCAACACCACCCCACCCCACAGTGTTAGCCCCTACTCACCAGGATGCGACCGGCCCGGATGTGTGGGTCGTATGGAGTGACAAACTCCTCGGGTAAGTCCTCCCTCTGCAGGAGTTCCTGCAGCAGAGTGGCAGCTGCAATGGACAGAGGTGTTGGTGGGGAGCTTCAGCCTCCCAGCCTCCCTTCCCACATCTCCTCCTCCACTCTCTACCTGTCTTTCCTCCAATACCTTCTCTCCTCCACCCACTCCCCACCCCACCTCTCCCCTTCCCCATGCCTCTACCCAATGCCGCTCCCCTTTCCACATTTGCATCTACCCCCACCTCCACCCACTCTCCTCCCCTCTATTTATGCTCCTCAACACCCTCCCCTCTCATCCACTTCATTGACACCCTCCCTCCTCGACACCCTCCCCTCCTTGACAACCATGGTTCCCCTCTATCTCCTCCTCCACACCCACTCCCTTCCACCTCTCTTCCACTCCCACCCATTCCCCCCACACCCTCCCTTCCACACTCATTCTATTTCCCACCCCTTCCCCACATCTCCTCTGCTCTCACCTTCAATGCCCACCCTTCTTCCCTCACCCCTGCTTCCTCAGCAACCCTTTCCGCTACAAACAAGCCCTTCAGCCCAACTCATCTGCGGTGATCCAGATAGCATCCTGGACAAGCCCCATCTGCTTGTATTTGGTCCATAGAGCATTACAGCAGTGTAGGCCCTTCAGCCCAAGACATTGTGCTGACCTATATAAATCTACTCCACAAAAAACTATTCCACCCCTACACCTATAACCCTGTAAATTTCTTATCCTTCCAACCCAGTAATCTGACTCTGAATGCTGTAATTGCACCCACTTCTACAGCTTCCTCTTGCATCCTGTTTCAGGTATGGATCACTGCCTGAGGACCACCTCCCTAGCTCCCCCTTACCTGCTCCCCACTCACCTACACCCTTCAGTTCCAGAGTCATCGCCTGTGCAATGTCTCCCCTCAGCCTCTGATGCTCCAGGGAATGAAGACCCAATCTGTCCAACATCTCCCTGTAACTCAGTCCCCCCCCCCCCCCCCCCCCAGTCTCAGCAACATCCTGGAGAATCTCCCCTGCACCCCCTCCAACATTGCTTCCCAAAACCGTGTGAGGGGAAGGCTGACCATTGGGGGGGATGTCACCCTTCTCAGGGATGGCCGACTTGATGCTGGTGGCCACGCGGCTGAGGGTGGTGACCAGATGAACCTGTTGCTGGAAGCTCTCCAGCATGGCACGGCCACACCCCATCAGATAGGCCTCTAGGACCACGGCATATCGGTCGGAGAACAGGGGCGAGCTCATCACCTCGCTGCGACAGTACCAGAAGAAGAAATGGCCAATCCTCTTACTCTGCAGGAGAGACGAAGGAAGTGCTAATTCAATGGAGAAACTATATAATTGCTCGATGGTCCCAGATCTCAGAGGCAGCGACATGGACAATGCATAGGTTGAGCCCACAGTCAGGACCCATTCCCAGGGAGGGCTGAGGGCAGTGGGAGGGGTAGTTGTGAGGAAGGGTCACACTGTGGGTGCAGCTGCTGATGAGTTAAGTTCTGCTGTCTCCAACTATGAGGTTCAAGGAATTAGTTGGCAGTCTGCCAGGTTGGATTTATTCCACTGTGAAACTACTTTCATTTGCCTAATTTGCTCATTAAAAGTTTAACATTGGTGACTCCACTGCCGGTTCATCACTAATTAGCTTAGTGGTCAGTTGTTGATGACTTTTCAGTGATGTCCTGAAGACCTGGGAAACTTGGCCTCACCTTTGAAGCGTTTGGGAGACTGGTGAATTGCCAGGGAGTCAGCTCGTGAAACATCTGGGGATTTCTGTTTATCGTCTGGATAAAGAACTCACATCTCGGACTCACTTTTTGACATGGGGAATACGAGATGGTGTGCTCTGAGGAGGACCGAGTTAGCACAACTTCAACATGAGACTTGCCCTCTCCTGTTGTGGACTATTGTTTTATAAAGTGGTCTTGTGTGTTTGTTTTTCATAAATATGTCAGATACGTCTTCCAAAAGACCCGGGCCCTTCAGGAGTCATGCTGGCCCAGTGAACTTAATGACCCCTGCTGCCAGGAATTCTAACACATCACTGGAATACGAGAGTGCAGTCATGATACTTGTCCCCAGCCATCACGTTTGGAAAATGCACAAAGACAATGGTGGGGAGTGATGGGACCCTGGCAGTGTGTGGGAGTGGGAGCACCCTTGTGGGGGTGAGGGCACAGTTGGTTTAGTATTCATGGGACTGGGACCAATGGATGCAGTGAGAGGGGAATGGGAGACCTGTGGGTGCAGTGTGTGGGGGAGGGGAGACCTGTGGGTGGAGCGTGGGGGAATGGGCACCCATTGGTGCAGTCTGCAGCCTGCCCTAGTTACCACTCACCTTCAGCGCACGACCAATCAGGAACCTTGCCAAGCTGCTGTCGTGATATGGCTCGAACTTCAGGGCCTGGAGTGCAAACAGACAATGCTATGAAGTTGTTCAGACCATGTGTCTTCTGCTAGTCCACCAGCATATCATCTTCTCCCTTAGGTCAGGGGATAGCTGGTTTTGGGCCTCACGATGGGCCAGTGGGAGGTGATTCTGGCCAATTGAAGCCTCCATCCAGGATGGGAGGTAAGGACTGGGTGTGAAGAGGGCTAGGGCATGAGAGGGGAGGAGAGCGAGAGTGGAGGGGTGGATGGGCAGAGTGTAAGGGAGTAGAGAGGGGTGAGGAGAGGGCGAAGAATGGGGTGTGCTGTGGGAGCAGGAGGAGGGGGTGTAGGGCAGGCGTAAGTGCCTAGGGCAAGGGGGTGGGTGAGGGGATGTAGGGCAGGGGCGAGGACGAGCAGGTGCTGGGGATAGGCCTGTCCTGAGGGTGGGAGGGGATGAAGCTGGGAGGTTGAAAGGGGTGGCTGGAGTGGGGGGGGGAAGGGGGGGAAGGGGGGTGAAGCTATGGGGTTGGGGGAATGAAGCTTGGGGGGGGGTGGGAGGCCTGTAGCCAGGGTAGGGGGGTGGGAGGTGGCTGAAGCTGGGAGGTTGGGGGGTGGCCAGAGTCTGGGGGGGGGGTTGAAGCCAGGGGTTTGGAGGGGGGGTGAAGCCAGGGGGTGGGGGTTAATAGAAGGGAAGTGAAGCTGGGGACTGGGGGTGGGTGGGAGTCAGTCACGGTCCTGGTGCTGCCTGACCCTCACCTGCACCAGTTGCAACAGGTACTGGAGCAGCTGCTCAGTGCCCAGAGCCTCCAGCCGCCGCACAGCCAGTGAGCGCACCCCCTGGTCTCCAAAGCTGGCTTCCAGCAGCTGCAGGGCCACAGCCAAGTCCAGCTCCTGGGGCTCCCAGCTCTGCAGCAGCCAGTGCACTTCCTGCACCGCTTGCCAGTTGGCCCAGCACACTGAGCCCAGAAAAGTGGGCAGCGACTGGCTGTAGCGGCCGCACTGCTCCCGGAATCCCTTCAGCAGCTTCTGTTGTGGAATTTCCCATTCTCCGTGTGGCTGATGCCTGCCGGGGGCCGAGCTCTTTGGTAAGGCCACTGGGCACCTGTAGGTGTCGAGCACAATGCAGATGGCAGCTGAGTTCTCCAGCTCGGGGTTGTTCTTGCAGGAGAGCTGGTCCAGGCGGTGGGACAGCTGAGCCTCATTGGGGCTGGGGCAGGGCCACATGTGGAGCAGGCAGTGCCCCTGCCGCAGCAGCCAATGGTGGTCGATCAGCAGTAGGCTGACCAAATGCAGGGGCCTGCCCTTGCCCTGCAGCTCCAGCTCCTCGGTGCTGTACACTGACAGACTGAGCCTGCAACCCCATGGCAGGTCCCTCACCAGCAGCGGGAAGTCCAGCCAGGTGTTCCACAGGACCTCCTGAGCCAGAGGTTTGGGCAGCGAGGTCACGGAGGACAGGACACGGGTGCCGTGGAGCACCGAGGCCTTGATGCACACATGGGACGGGTTCCGGACCGGCACGGTGGGGAAGTCCAGGCCCAGCAGCTTGACGCGGAAGGGGTGGGCACAGTCCCACAGCGAGAGCACCCTGACCTCCTCCTCGCTGCCTATCCCCCACAGGGGCCCAGTAGCGAGGCCCAAGCCCTCGTCCACCAGTGGCCAGTCCGGGATGGTCACCTCATCATCTTCCACAGCTGGCGGCCTCACAAGCACCAGGCGCAGCTCCTCCTTGTTCTTGAGGCAGTGGCGGACCCAGGAGAAGTGGAGTAGCGGCTGGTTCCATGTTAGGTACTCCTCACGGCTGCACACCTTCAGCACCAGTCCCTCGGCCAAGGCTGCACCCCTCTCTGCCACCTTCTGGGCATAGGCCTGGACCACCTGGTCTGGAGTGTGCGAGGCACTGACCTTCATCTTCCTGTAGCTGCACCCATGATGGATGGCCACTACCAGCGGCTTGGTGGCTTGGGCCAGCAGAGCCTCGGAGAGAGGGCTGGAGTCCAGGCAAGGCTCCATAGCATAGGCCATGCTATCACGGTGCAGGATCTCCGCTTGCCTGACTGCGGCCAGCCTCCTGCGGGCTGAGTTTAGCTCGCTTTGCAGACTGGTCACGCTGGCCTGAAGATCTAGGCCGATCAGTGTGCTCAGGCCGCTCTGTGCCTCCTCAGGTCTGAGCTCCATGTAGATGAGGCCCTTCTCCAAGCCCAGAGCCCTCCAGTAGCTCAGCGCATCCAGCATGAGCAGGGGCTGGTTATCATCGAAGATCTCATACCAGGTGGGTCCCTGGCAGTAGAACAGACGGAAGGCGTCAGGGCTGCTCTGCTGGTAGGTGCCAGGGCTGCAGCTTTTGTTGGCTGCTTTCATCCAGGCAAGCAGACGGAGTGACCTCACCGTGCCACTGACTGGCAGCTCCAGGGTGACCACTTCACTCTGCCCATCTATCGGGCAGGGTGTAGGCAGGGCACAGGTGAGGAGCAGGGTGCCGCGGTTTGTGAGAGGTCTCATGGTGTCTGGCTCTCTGTCCTTATCTACCACCAGGCCACGCTCCTCCTCATCTGCCACCAGTCCATGTTCTTCCATGTTTACCACCATTCCACGTTCCTCCTTGTCCACCACTGGCCCACAGTCCTCCTCATTCACCACTGGCCCACACTCCTCCATGTCCACCACTGGCCCATGGTCCTCCTCATCCATCACTGGTCCACGGTCTTCCATGTACACCACCAGCTCACGCTGCTCAATGTCTACCCTGCAGGGAAGGAGGAGAGAAAGTTTAGCAGCAATCGAGCAATTTTCCCCCACCCACCCCTGGCTTGTACGGATAGCAGGGTGAGGACAGGCCTGGAGCATTTGACCCTCACATCTCAGGGTCAGACACAGAGTGATGCTCCCTCTGCACCATCCCAACACCGACTCTCAGGGCTGGTACAGAAGAGTAGTTCGAGATCAGATCCATTAATCAGAACTGTGATGGAGCAGCATCCACAGGTGGGTGAGTGTCACGATATCCACCAACACTACCTGGGGTTGTTCAGCCCCCACCCTCCCCTAAACTCTCTACACTCACCCACTTTCCCCCACCCTCCTCTTCCCCTATCCCTCCCCAATTCCTCCACCATTCCCCTGCCCCAACCCTCCTTTGTTCCCTTCAACCTCCCCTTCCCCATCCCTCCGTCACCACACCCCTCCCTCTCCTTTCCCTTCCCTCTCGCTCCTTCCCCATATTATCCCACCCCTCTCTGACCTCCTTCCTACTTATCCTCCATTACTCCCTTCCTCTTCCACTCCCGCCCCACTGTGATCTCAATGGGTAATGCCTACACAATGCACCAGTTCCTCACCCTAGTTACTCCTGAACTCACCCCCCACCCACAACCAACCATCCCTAACCAACCCCCTGAATCCATCTCTCCGTCCAGCCAACCCTGAACCTGAACCTTCCTCCCCCTGGAACCACCCCACCCTGAGCCCTCCCCTCCCGGATCCCTACCCCATCCAGAACCCATCTCTCTCTGATCCCACCTCCCCCTTCAAACCCATCAGCAAAGGGAAGACCACCACCCACAGGTTCCCCTACAGATCACATACTGTCCTGACATGGAAATCTATTACCAGTCCTTCACCATCTCTGGGTCAAACCCCTGGGCCTCCCTCCCCACCAGCACTATGGCAGCGCCTTCACCAGAGGGACAGCAATGGCTCAAGGAGGAGGCTCATCCCCATCTTCTCAGGAGAGGGCAGGGAGGGGCAGTAACCACTGGCTTCAGATTAGTACTGAAATCAAAGGGTTTTTAACAGTGTGGGGTGCCCTGCATGGTGGGTGCTGCTCAGAGCAGATCATTCTGCACCACGTACCTGGCTGAAGAACAGCTGAATAAATCAGAGTGAGCACAGGCCTGTGCTGGTGAGGATCACATCTGCTGCTGTCTCTCTCACTGTCGGAACTAGAGATCACAGCACTTCCCCAGAATCCAGTATCGCCTCAGGCTGCCAGTGAGCAGAGAAGTGGGCTGGGTAGCAATGTGTGTCAGGTGCTGGGTTGGTGTTTGTGCAGAGATTGTTCCATCAGTCCAGGTGTTGTTGTTATTCTGCATTTCCCCATTCGACTTCCACCAGTTTGCCAGCACAAGGCAGTGATTAAATCTCAGTACTTCACTCTCCCTTCCATCTGGGATCCAACTGCCTGTAATACCTGAGAACTAGACTTAAAGCTCTGCCCCAGGTGAGGGCTTCTGCTCCTGTGGTTTCTCCTTCCCATGTCAGGCTGAAGTGGTCTTCAGTGCCACACCAGAGATGGCACCAGACCTAGTCTCATCTGGATAGGAATGCCACAGGGAAAAGGGCAGATTATATAAACCTGTCCAAGTCCATCACATGCAGCCATCTCCCGTTCATTGCTGACATCAGTGTGAGGTGCTGCATCAGGAAGTCAGCCAGTATCATGAAGGACCCCCATCATCCTGGTCACAACCTCTTCTCACTGCTACCTTCAGGGAGAAAGTACAGAATCCTAAAGGCCAGCACTTCTAGGTTCAAGAACAGATTTTATCCAACAGCTGTCAGGCTCTTGAACCTCCCCATACTACCCTAATGCTAACCATGAAGTACTCTGGGACCACCCAAAGATCTGTCTACACCACTGAAATGTCACTTTTTTGTTGCACTAACTGCAACTGTAAATATTTATTATTTCTTTCTCTGACTTGGCACATTATAGTAATTTAATTTATACTGCTGTAGTTGGTGTATCTTACATATCTGTGTGGCTGCAGCAAGGAAGAAAGTCAGTGCATCTGAACATTGACCTTGTGCACATGACAATAAATTCTGATCTCAACTTACAGATGGTTTCTTCGCCACAGCCATCAGGCTTCTCAATGAATCCAACTACAGTGCTCTTGTGCTGCCCTTACTTGGTGCTCATTGATCTTCCTTTTCATTACAATCCAATACTTGTAAATTGTGCTCTTTACACTACATGGCTGCATGAAAGTTAGAGATAACCTGTTAGGCTGCTCACAGAAGAACTCTTCTCACTGTACAATGTCACAAATGTACGTAACTTCATTAGGCTGGGGTAATGTGTTTGACATTAGTGTGACTTGAACTTTAACTTAAGGCCTAGAGCAGGGCTGGAGTGGAGGGGTTCGCCACCAGTCCTGGAGGGAGAGGATGCATCTGGGAGGCTACATCTTGAGATTGAGATGCAACTTTCTACCAACCAGGTGTGGTCGAGCTCCCAGGACTGATCCCACGAGTTTTTTTGATTCCTTCCTCAGTACACCTGGAACATCCTCACGCGTAAATCCAGCTTATGCCCCTCAATCACTCGACACTCCCATTATTTGAAGTGTCTGACCAACCAATTGGCACATCTCAGGAGGAAACTGGAGCACTCGGGAGAAACCCACAGGAAGAATGTGCAAATTCTAGACTGTCAGTGCGCATGGTCAGGATTGGACCTGGGCCCCTGGAATTGGGAGACTCTAATAATGCCTGATTTTGCATTTACTTTACAATGTCTAACACTAACTGTGCCACAAGTGTAAAGTTGCAGCTTTACACAGCCACCCTTGGAGTATTGGGCACAGTTCTGTTTACAGACCATAGCAAGGAGGTGGACTGGAGAGTGCAGATGAGATTCCTTACAATTTGGCCTTGATTGGAGAATGTGAGTTCTGGAAAGAAATCAGACAGCCTGGGCTTGTTTCTTCTGGAGTGAAGAAGGCTGAGGTGTGACCTGATGGAGGTTTATAAGACTGAGAAATATAGGTAAGAATGTATAATTATCAATAATAAAAGAGCATGGGTTTGAGATGAGAGGAAGGAGATTCAAAACAGATCGAAGGGGTGTTTTTTTTTAAACACTATCTGGAACTCACTGCCAGAGGAGGTAATTGTTATAAGGGATCTTGTGGGTCTCACAGGTTAAGAAACAGACCAAACCACAAGTTTATTTTTGGGATCACAGGATCGAAATGCTAAATGAACCTAAACACAACACAATACACAAGGGATGAATATACACTTTAGATAATGAGGGAGAAACTGACAGAACTGGGGAAATTACTCAAATACCCATACAATCAACAGTCAGAACAAGGTGATACTACATGCCCCCATCCCTTGACTGGTATGGACATGGCTCTAGCTACCTAATCTCAGGACTCACCCCAATGCAGTGCGAAAGGTGATATTCACGTGCCATGAGGGGTCAAAAAGAGACAGAACAAAGGGGAACATGGTCCTTTATAGCCCTGCAGCAGGTGTTGGGTGGCAATCACCCAGGGCAGGCTGGGTGCTGTAGCCAATGGTTCGAAGCCAAGTGCAGGGACTCAGCCTAGGTGTTTCACCTGATCCAAATGGGTGAGGGTCAGGGCTGAGTCCAGGCAGGCTGACTGGACTGCAGCACCTGGTAATTTAGATGGGCCAATCGCTAGGGTCACCTTGATGCAAGTCTGACCTTGATTGGCATGTGATGTGTCCTCCGAATAGGAGCACTGCAGTGCCACCAGGTTGTGACCACAGCTTCTCCATTACAGTGTGGAATAAAATAAAGTCATTACAGTTAAGAGGTATATAACAGAGACTTAAATAGGCAAGGCAGAGAATTATCTATTTCAATACAAGGAATGAAAGAGGCGAACTTAGATCATGTTTTTTTTTGTAATTATTTATCGCACGATGAACCATATCAACCAATATATTTACAGATGCATCTCTTTAAATATTCACAGTGACGTTTTCTTTTTTTCCCCATCCCTCCCTTCCCCCTTCCCACCCCCCTCCAAAAACAGTAAATATTGAACATATAAAATACAATAAAACAATATCTTTATACAAAAGGAACAGAAACAAAAAAGATATATCATCTACTTATACACATTAAATCTGATCGAATTTATCTGCTTATCATTTTAGGTGATGGTGGTCCTTGGCCTGCTTTCTCTGTTAACTTCCATATATGGTTCCCAGGTTTTTTCAAACATTGTAACTTTGTCTTTTAAATTACATGTGATTTTTTTTCCAACGGGATACACTTAAACTTGGTTATATATTCCGTTAATGTTTATAGTCATATAGTCCAACATGGCCATCTTATATCTTTATTTTCACTTCTTTTCCACCTCTTCACCACCTCCATCCCTTTTTTCCATTACTGTTTTTTAAGTTTTCCTTTTCATCTCAATATATGACAACACACTTAAGACATGAAATACCCGAACAATCCCCACAAGCAATAACCCTTTAACCCCAAATGAACCCTTCCTTGGATTGCCCCTTGTCCCTTGATGGCAACCACAACTCCCCTTTCCATTCGGTTTGCAAACTTACTCACAATTGTCAACCGATTTCGCAGTGACCCTTATTCTCCTCCCCAGCCCTCCCAGAGAACACTATTTTCCTATACTTATCACAAAGCTCTCTCTTTTTTTCCCTTCTTCCCCTCCTCTTATCCATCTTTAAATCTTTATATATACATTATCTTTACTTTATATTTATTACATATTTTTGTAAATCTTCTTGCCGGTCATCCTTCTTGTCACTCCTTCTCCTCTCTTCTCCTGTTCTGCAAATGTTCAGCAAATTCTTGGGCTTTCTTTGAGTCATTACATTCCCCAGGAATAAATACTTTGAGTACTGCTGGATGTCTTAATATAAAGTTATTCCCTTTCTTCCATAAGATTGTTTTCTCCGTGTTTAATTCCTTCCTCTTCTTTAAAAGTTCGAAGCTTATGTCCAGGTAAAAAATATTTTTGTCCTTTATATTCCAATGGCTTATTGTCTTCCCTAACCTTCTTTCTTGCCTGCTCCAGTATGTTTTCTCTTGTAGTATATCTTAGAAATGTTACCAATATGGTCCCGGTTTTTGATGTGGTGGTGGTTTTAGTTCTAGTGCTCTATGCGCCCTTTCGATTTCTATTTCTTCATGTGAATCTGTCATTTCCAGCACCTTCGGGATCCATCGTTTTATAAATTCCTTCATATCTGACCCTTCTTTGCCTTCTTTCAGGCCCACTATTTTTATGTTGTTTCGCCTTCTGTAGTTTTCCAATACATCAATTTTTTGTGACAATAAATCTTGTGTCTCTTTAATTTTTGTTTCGCTCTCTTCCAACTTCCCTCTTAAATCATTTATCTCCATTTCTACAGCAGCTTCTCGTTCCTCCACATTTTCTACTCTTTTTGTTTTCCCTATTTTAGTCATGACCAACTCTAAGCTTTGCATTCTGTCTTTAGCTCTTTTCATTTTTCTTTTGATTGAACTAAATTCTAATGATAGCCATTCTTTAATGACCTCATTTGTTCTTCAAAAAAGGGTTTATCTAAACTTTGTCCTTCTATTTTACCTTCTTCTTTCCTTTGAAATTCTTGGTCTTCTTCCATGTCTGTATTTATGTCTGTGTCATCTTCTTCTCTTCTCTGTATCTGTGTATTTTCATCCTGCTGGTTCTGTATCCTTGCTGGGCCTCCAGCTGCTGTGTCTCCTGTTGTTGGGCCTCCTGCTGCAGGTCGACCCGTTGTTGGGCCTCCCACTGCAGGTCGACCCGTTGTTGGTCCTCCCGCTGCAGGTTGACCCACTGCTGGGCTTCCTGCCGCAGGTCATCCCCCCTCCGGTCGCCCCATTGCTGCTCACCCTCTTCCAACCCTTCATTCTCTTTCTCACCACTCTTCCTTCTTGCTTACTTCCCCCAGCCGAATGCCCCGATACTGGGCATCTCTCAGCTGGCCACTCCGCAGCTGGCCGCTCCTCAGCTGAGTCCCCTTCCTGCCGACATTAACCTTTTCTTTTACTTGCGCACTGTGCATGCACAGTTACGCACCTCTTCTTGGCTCTTAGAGCCATTTTTGAAGTCTGCCGGTCGGGAGGACACCTCTCCTCTGGGGACTCACCAACACCAGAGATTGGCTGCTCCTCTCCACGGTAGCTCTCTGCTCCGACGTGCAGGTAAGGCCTTCTTCTTTCTTCTCCAGTGATTTTCCTTCTTCCCTTTTCTCTGTTATTCTTACTTTTTCTCATTTGGGTGCCATTTTCTGTCTCTTCTCTGTAACTTTATCTTTCTCTTCTTGTATTTAATGTTTATTGAGCTCTGTTTATTCACACTTTTTTTTCTTTGGAGAGGGCTGGCACCACCCGACCAGCCACGACTCCATCACGTGACTCCCCCCTACTTAGATCATGGTTGAAGACAGAATTATGATGTCGCCGTTGCAGAAAGTTGGCTGATGCAGGTTTAAGTGTTTAAAAAGGAATAGGCTGGGAGGTAAGGGAGTGAGTGGGGGGGGAGATAGCATTACTGATCTGTCAGGGATAGCATCACAGCTGTAGAAAGGGAGGACACAGTGGTTCTCAATCTTTTTCTTTCCACTCACATACCGCTTTAAATCCCTATGCCATTGGTGCTTAGTGATTAGTAAGGGATTATTTAAGGTAGGATAGACCTATCACCAATGTATATAGTTACAGTATCTAGAGTATGTAATGACTGTGCTTACAGTGATTGGCTGAGAGCTTAGCCACACCTACTGTCTGGGCCTTAAAGGGTTGTGTCCCTAGCCAGGTCGGATCATTCCGGACTGGTCGGCCACCTGTGAAGAGCTCCAGTCTTTTGCTAATAAAAGCCTTGGTTTGCATCAACAAGTCTTTGGTTCTTTCGATGAGCTCTACAGGATGTGAGTGGGAAGGGAAGGTTGGGAATCACTGCTCTAGACCTAATTGTTACTGAAATATTTTGCTTGAGAAAAATTGTTATTGGCCCATTTCCTTTGGAGTGATGAAACTGTGTACATAACGAGTCAATTATGTACGAATAAAACAGTGGTTTTCAAATTTTTTCTTACCACCCACATACCACCTTAAGCAATCCTTTACTAATCACAGAGCCCACGTGGCAAAGGGAATATTTAAAGTGGTATGTGAATGGAAAGAAAAAGGTTGAGAACCACTGAGTAGAGGGAGTGTCTACTGAGTCGGTTTGAGTAGAAGTCAGAAGTAGGAAGGATTCAATCACTGTACTGGGAGTAGCCTATAGGCCGCAAATAGTTCTTGGGCACTGAGGAGCAGATAAGTAAGCAAATTTTGGAATGGGGCAAAAATTACAGTGTTGTCATGGGAGACTTCAACTTCCCTAATATTGACTGGGACAGAATTTGTCAGTTGTGTCCAAGAAGGATTCAGGACACAGTATGTGGACTAGCCAACCAGAGGAGAGGCCATACTGGATCTGATTCAAGGTAGTGAACCTCTGGGTGGGGTGGCATTTCGGTAAGAGGAACCACAACTCCCTTCGGTTTAAGCATAGTCATGGACAAGAATAAAACCAGACAAAAATGGTAACATTTTTAATTAGGGAAGGGCTAATTACAATGGAATGAGTCAGGAACTAGTGAGAGTAAATTGGAAACAGATGTTTATGGGAGAAAGAACAGAACTAATAAGAAGCATGTTCAGAGATCACTTGCATGGGGGTTCAGGATAGGTTTGACCCACTGAGACAGGGAAGAGATGATAGGAAAAAGGAACTGTGGTTGGCAAAACAGGTGAGGTAGCTGAGAGGAAGAAGGAACCATGCATGAGATTTAGGAAGCAAAAATCAGGAAGGGCTCATGAGAATTATATTGTTGCCAGGAAGCAACTTCAGAAAGAACATAGAAGGGCTCGAAAGGGGCATGAGAAGGCCTTGGAAAGTAGGGTTAAGGAGAACCTGAAGGTGTTCTATGCATACGTGAAGAAGATAAAGAAGGCAACATGTGCCTGGAGGTGGAGCAGGTTGGGGAGGTCCTAAATGAATACTTTGCTTCAGTATTCACCAGAGAAAAGGACCTTGGTCAAGGTGGCGTCTGAATAGAACAGGTTTGTGTGCTGGATCATACTGAGATTAGGAAACAGGAAGTGCTTGGATCAAATGAAAAATATTCAAATTGATAAGTCCCCAGGGCCAGTGAGATATAACCCAGGTTGCTGTGGAAAGGGAGGGAAGATATATCTGGGTTGTTGGCTATGATCTTTGCATCCTCCTTGGCTGCAGGGGAGGTGGTGGAGGATTGGAGAATGGCAAATGTAGTCCCCTTGTTTAAAAAAGTTGATAGGGAGAATCCTGGGAATGATAGACCGGTGAGTCTTACGTCAGTGGTGTGTAAACTATCGGAGAGGATTCTTAAAGACAGGATTTATGAGCATTTGGAGAAGTAGTCTTCTCAGGGATAGACAGCATGGCTTTGTGAGGGGATGGTCATGCCTCATGAGCCTAATTGAGTTCTTTGAGAAGGTTACAAAAGAAATGGATGAAGGTAGGGTGGTAGATGTGGTCTACATGGATTTTGGTAAGGAATTTGACAAGGTCCCCCACTAGAGACTTGCTCATAAAGTCAAGAGGCATGGGATCCATGGAACCTTGTCTGATGGATTCAGAATTGGCTTGCTTTGTAGAAAGCAGTGGGTAGTAGTAGATGGGAAGTATTTTGGCTGGAGGTCAGTGACTAGTGAAGTTCCACGGTGTCTGTTCTGCGACCCCTGCTCTTTGTGATTTTTATAAATGACCTGGACAAAGAAGTGGAAGGATGAGTCAGTAAGTCTGCAGATGGTACAAAGTTTGGAGGAGTTTTGGACAGTGTGGTTGTTGTAGATTACTAAAGGATAAAGACAGATTTTAGATTTATTTTCAGAGCACATGTATGACATCACATTCAACCCTAAGATTCTTTTTCCTGCTGGTAAAGCAGAATCACTACTTGTTGGCAGTGCAAAAATAAACACTACACTGCATAAACATGTAAACAAAGAACTGTAAACAGATAAACAACTGACTATGTAATACAAAATGAACAAAAAGAAAATCAAAATGCACAAGTAAGTCCTTAAATGAGTCTTGATTGAATTGATGGTAGAGGGGTAGCAGCTGTTCCTGAACCTGCTGGTGTAAGTCGTGTGGCACCTACACCTCTTCCCTGATGGCAACAGAGCGTGCTGGGTGGTGTGGGTCTTTGATGATTGCTGCTGCTCTCAGATGGCAGCGCTCCCCGTAGACGTTCTCAATAGTGGGGAAGGTTTTGCCTGTGATGTCCTGGGCTGTGACCACTATCTTTTAGACGGATTTACACTCAGTGGTATTGGTGTCCCCAGACCAGACCATGATGCAGCTGATCAGCACACTTTCCACCACACATATGTAGAAGATTTCCAGGGTTTCTGGTGTCGTACCAACCTCTGCATACTCCTGAGGAAGTAAAGGTGTTGATGTGCTTTCTTCACGATGCCATTAGTAGATTGGGTCCAGGAAAGATTCTCTGAGCTAGTGACTCCAAGAATTTTAGATTTAAATTAAAAATGGTTTTCAACTTAAAATTTAGACATACATCACAGTAACAGACCATTTCAGCCCATGACTCCATGCCACCCAATTTACACCTAATTTACCTATACTCCCAGTATGTTTCAAATGGTGGGAGGAAACCAGAGCCCTCAGGGAGAACGTAAAAACTCCATACAGGTAGCACGGGATTCAAACCCTGGTCCCAATCGCTGGCGCTGTAAAGGCATTGTGCAAACTGCTACGCCAACCATGCTGCAAACTTAAATTTGCTTGCCCTCTCCATCTTTGATCCCACAATGATCACTGGATTGTATTCCTTTGGTTTTCCTTTTCTGAAGTCAACAATCCTTAGTTTTGGTGACATTGAGTGCAGGTTGTTGTTGGTGCACCACTCAGCCAAGTTTTCAATCTCCCTTCTGTATGCTGACTCATCACCTTTCTTTATTGTCGACAAAATTGTCGATGGTGTTATTGCACCGAGCCACACAGTTGTAGGTGTAAAGTGACTAGCAGCCCTGTGGTGCTCTGGTACTGATGGAGATTGTGGAGGTGGTGTTCTTACCAATCCTCACTGATTATGGTTTGGAAGTGAGGAAATCCATGATCCAATTACACAGTGGGGTGTTAAGTCCCAGATCTTGGAGTTTGCTGATCTGTTTTGAGGGGATGATGGAGTTAAATGTCAAGCTGTAGTTGATAAAGGGCATCCTGACGAATGCTCTTAAATGTTTAGGTGTTCCAGGGCTTTGTGTAGAACCAATGATATGACATCCTGTTGCTATGATAGCCAAACTGGAACATATCCACATCACTGCTCAGACAGGACCTAATAACTTCAACACCGTCCGTTCAAAACACCTCTTCACTGTTGATGTAAGTGCTACTGTTCAATAGTTATTAAGGCAGGTTACTACACTCTTCTTGGGTGTATGATTGATGCCTGTTTGAAACAAATGGGTACCATGCCCTGCTGGAGTTAGACATTGAAGCTATCCGTGAATACCTTGGTAAATTTATCAGCGCAGATCTTTAATACTCAGCCAGGTACTCCATCCAGGCTGGATGCTTTCCTCAGATTCACTCTCCTGAAGACAGCATGCATATCATCCTCAGATAAGTCCAGGGTGGGATCATTAGGGGATTTAGGGGTGTGGAGGAGTGGTTCTTTGCTGTTACTATCATCAAATCGAGCGTAAAAGGCATTGATTTCCTCTGGGAGCGAAGTTTTGCCATCTGCTACTTCACTGGATTTGGGTTTTGCTGCAGGTTATAGCATTTAAGCCCTGCCACAGCTGTTGGGTATTCCCTGCTCTTTCCATTTTCATCTAGAATCTCCACTTTGCCCAGGAGATAGCTTTTCATAGGTTATATCTGCTCCTTCTATATTAATCTGGATCTCTGGACTTAAATGTCTGCGATTTAGTTCTCAGCAGGTTTTGGATTTCATTGTTCATCCAGGGCTTCTGTTTAAGGAAAGAAAACCTTGAACAATTTGGTAGGGACACACTTGGACAGAAAGCTGAGTGGGTGGAAAAGTGCATCACTTATCAATTCAGATAAGTGTGAGGTGATACATTTTGGAATGTCAAAGCTGAAGGCTGAGTACAGGGTGAATAGTCAGATGCTTAACAGTGTGGAAGACCCCTTGCTTGGGGTCCATATCCGTACATCTCTCAAGGTTGCCACACAGGTCGATCGGATAGTTAAGAAAGCCTCAATGGATTGAGTTCAAGAGTCGAGGTTATTTTGAAACTCTACAAATCTCTGGTGAGACCACACTTGTGATCAGTTCTGGTCACCTCATTTTAGGAAGAACGTGGAAGCTATGGAAAGGGTGCAGAGGAGATTTGCCTAGATATGAAAATGTCTTATGAGGCAAGGTTAGCGGAGCTAGGGTTTTTCTCTCTGGAGTGAAGAAGAACAAGAGGTGACTTAATAGATGTCTACAAGATTCTGAGGGTCATGGATAACATACTCAGCCAGTATCTTTTTCCCAGGGCTGGAAAACAAACTCCAGAAGACATCTGCATAAAGTTAGTTTAGGGGAGACATCTGGGGTAAGTTTTTTTTTACATGGAGGGTTGTAGCTGCCTGGAATGCCTTCCCAGAGATGGTGGTGGAGGCTGAAACAAGAGAGGTATTTGAGAGACTCTTATACAGGCACATGGATGGAAGAAAAAGAAGGGTTATGAGGTAGGAAGGGTTTAGTTTTTTTGGGTAGGAATATATAGGTCGGCACAACTTTGAGGGCTGAAGGGCCTGTACTGTGTTGTGCTGTGTTCTATATAGTTATCATATGAGGAGACATTGAGTAACCTGGGACAATACTCATTAGAGTTTAGAAGGATGAGGGAGATTCTTCTGGAAAGATAACATGGAAAGGAGGTAATTTCCTCTGGGAGGTCAGACTAGAACTAAGAGACACCTCCTCAAGATTTAGGATGGAGATGAAGAGGAACTGCCTGTGCTGGAGAGTAGTAAATCAGGAATTTCCCAGCCAAGGAAGCAGTAGAGACTGCTGCATTAAATATGTTTAAGGCACAGTTGGATAGAGTTTTGAAGAATAGTGGAATTAAGGGATACGGGGAACAGGTGGTTGTTGAGCTGATTCCACGGCCAGATAAGCCAAGATCTCGTTAAATAGTGAAGCAGGCCTGATGGGCTAGATGGCCAACTCCTGCTCATATTTCTTTTTTATGAACATTTTATTTTTGATTTTTACAGACTTGTGCTTTATGAACAATATAGGAGATCAATCTACCCCTTTCAAGAGCACTTTGTATCGAGTCTTCTTCCCCCCCCTTCCCTCCCACCCCCAATTAACAAAAACAAACATTAATTAATTACTGAAAATAACAATACAAATACATTAAAACAACAGAGTCAGAAAATTGATTTTGATAGGGTTTTTTTGGGGGGCTGTTTTCGTCCAGGCCTCAAAGTTATTTCCTCAATCTTGACATTTGGGGACTGGTGTGAGTCTACTATCCACTGATCCTTTTAAAGAAAAGCATTGGGAAGATGCCTCACACCCACATTCCAATGTACTGCAGTATGTTGCCACACCTCAACAAACTTATCATTCCTCCTCCTCAGATTATAGGGTTCATTGTGTGGTGCTCAGCTGGGAGACAGATTTCCAGGTAACCGCTATACATTTCCTAGCCACCTCCAAGGCAATGTTTACAAATTGAAGTTGGTATTTGGACAGTCTCAGACTTACACCCATAATATTCCTCAACTGGAACAATGCTGGGTCCTGTGGATATTCCACCCGTAATTTTTTTCCAGAATGTTTGCTAGTTCTATCCAAAAGGGTCTCATCTTGGTGCTTAGCTAGGTTGAATGTATAAAGGGTCCTGTCTCCACAACACATCTAAGGCACAATTCTGAAATCTTTTACGTTACCTTATATAATTTTTGTAGCGTGAAATTAAATTGCACCAGCCTATATTTAGCATTAATGACAGCTGTCATATTGTCCCGACACATCGGACCAGCACTGCTTCTGCTCCTATTTCTTGTTCTGACGGTAAATGGGATTAGTGCAGTTAGGCAAAAAGAAAGGACAGCAGACACAGTGGGCCAAAGGCCTGTTTCTGTGCAATACAACTCTATGACTTGGAAAATCCCACATATTAAAGTGCCTGGTACATTAATATAGTGACCAAAGGAATACTAATCCTCTTCATCCCTCAGACCCAGCCAGGCAGGATCAGGAGAATGCCTCCTCCCCCTTCACAATGTTTCTTTATATGGTGCTTGGCCTATACTGTGCTGGTCTTCATAGTCACTTCCTGAACAGCAAGGACATGCAACGCAGGTTGAAGGGCATCCAAGATATCACCAACCACAAGACTACACCATCTGCCTGTGCTGGTGAGATCTCCCTCCCAGATGCACTGAAGAACTTCTACGCACGTTGAGACAAAAATAAAATGACGTTGCAGCAAAGACCACCTCTCCTCCAAGTGACCAGGTGCTGTGTCTTGCAGTGGCTGATGTGAAGAGAGAGTTAAGCAAGGTCAACTAACGGAAAGCTGCTGGACCGGATAACATTCCCTGCAGAGTGCTCAGGGGATGTATGGTTCAGCTAGCAGATATTTTCACTGACATCTTTAACATCCCCCTGAGAAGCGCTGTGGCCCCAATGTGTTTGAAAGCTGTCACCATTGTCCCCATGCTTAAGAAGACGTCTGTCTCCTGCCTCAATGACCACTGACCTGTTGCACTCACACCCATCATCATGAAGTGCTTCAAGAGGCTTGTCATGGGGCACCTCAGACTCCTGCTGCCCCCATCACTGAACCCCCCTGTAGTTCACTTAAAGATCCCATTGGTCTATGGATGATGCAATCACCACCACCCTCCATCTAACCCTCACCCACCTGGAAAATAAGGACTCATGTTCAAATACTGTTTATTGACTTCAGTTCAGCATTCAACACAATCAAAAAGAAGTTGAGCCTGCTGGGTCGAAACACCTTCCTCTGCAATTGGATTCTTAACTTCCTGTCGGGGAGGCCTCAAGCAGTCCAGATCAGTAACAGCACTTCCAAGACCATCACACTGAGCAGGGGGACTCCCCCAGGGCTGCGTGCTTAGTCCACTGCTGTTCACTCTGCTGACCCACGACTGTGCAGCAAAACACAGCTCAAACCACATCATCACTGGTGATACTACCGTGCATTTGCTAATGGACTGGAGCAGAGTAAACAACCTTATAAAACAAGAGATGGTTGTCGACTTCAGGAGGGCCCGGGGGGAACCATGTTCTGCTGACCATTGATGGCTCGACTGTGGAGGTCATCAAGAGTATCAAGTTCCTTGGAGTGCACTTTGCAGAGAATCTCAACTGGTCCTTTAACATCAACTCCATAGCCAAGAAAGCCCAGCAGTGCCTCCACTTCCCATGAAGGCTGATGAAAGTGCATCTCCCACCCTCCATCCTCACTACATTCTGCAGAGGATGTATTGAGAGGATCCTGTGCAAATGCATAACTGCCTGGTTTGGAAGTTGTACCACCTTGGACTCCAAGACCCTGCAGAGAATAGTGAAGTCAGCAGAGAAGATCATTGGGGGCTCTCTTCCTATCATGAAGGACATCTACAACACTCAATGCAGGTGAAAGGCAATAAATATTGTAAGGGACTCCACACACCCCTTATGTAAACTGTTCTCCATCTGGTAAGAGGTACCATAGCACTCAGAAGGCCTTTATGTCCAGATTGGGCAACAGCTTCCACCCACCCCCCCCAAGCTCCTGAATTTCCAGAACATATATGGATAGTGTCCTGTGGACTTTTACTGAGTGAGTCTTAATATTTTAATATGTTTAACTTCTATTCTAACTTGTATCGATGTAAATATGCTCCGTAGTCCTGGAGAAACACTATCTCACCTTTACTGTGTGAGCATGGTATTAAAAATAAATAAAGGTGACAACTTGATGTGACACCCCCCTTTGCACCCAGACTGGAGGGGGATTACCCTGGATATAAGGGGATTGAAGACTAGATCAATGTTCCACATCATGGAGTTCTTGTGTGATGGACAGCAGAAAACATGACCAGGAAGCACCTCAACACCTCAAGCCTGTCCCACCAGTCACAAGGATGATGGCTGATCCATCTCTCTGTCAGATCTGTAAACATGAATTCTTGAATATTTCTCTCTCTCCTCCTTCATTCCCCCATTGACTGGCCTCTGCCTTCCTCTGGATTCCTCCAGAAGTTCCTCATCCACAGAAGGTTGATCCTACCCACTTCACTTTTAAGTGACTGACTCACATTTGCTATCTCTGTCCCCTCATTTGAGGCATTTCCATCAGTGGAAAGATCCCCTCAGGATCTTACGTCTCCATAAGATTACCCTTCTTCAGCCCCCTACCTTTCCCAGGTGAAGATTGTCAATTGTCCTTGATCTCTACATATACTCTGCTGCCCTGATGACCATTCAGGTATGCCTGAAGGCGCAGCGAGACAGAGGGAAAAAAGCATTGTTCGTGGAACACGCACAATGGTTAGGAGCTGTGACATGAAAGGTTAGTCTTGTAGAACATGGAACAATACAGTGCAAATCCTTTGGCCTTTAATGTTGTGCCTACCTATATATTCCTTTCTAAAAAGTACTAAACCATCCCTACCCTGTAAACTTCTATTTTCTTTCCTTTATCCATGTGTCTAAGAATCTCTTAAATGTCCCCAATGTTTCAGCCTCCACCACCATCCCTGGCAAGGCATTCCAGGCACCTACAACACTGCGTAAAAAAACTTACCCCTGATGTCTCCCCTAAACTTTGTACAGATGTCCTCTGGTGTTTGCTGATCCTGTCCTGGGAAACAAGTGCTGGCTGTTCACCTCATAATCTTGTAGACCTCTATCAAGTCTCCTCTCATCCCTCTACACTCCAAAGGGAAAAGTCTCAGCTCCGCTAACCTCACTTCATAACTTTTTTCCACAGTCCAGTATACATCCTGGTAAATCTCTGCACCCTCTCCATAGCTTCCACATCCTTCCTGTAGTGAAGTGGCCAGAAGTGGTCACTTATCAGAGATTTGTAGAGTTGCAACACAACCTCTCTACTCATGAATTCAATCCCCCTATTAATGAAGCCCAGCATCCCATAGGCCTTCTTCTTAACTATCCTATCAACCTGTGTGGCAATCTTGAGAGATGTATGGATTTGAACTCCAAGTTCCCTCTGTTCAACCACACTCTTAAATAACTGACCATTAATCCTGTACTCAGCCTTCAGGATTGTCCTTTCAAAATGCTTTCTCCTTTCAAACACATCCTGCACTTGAATAGAATTGAGAACCTCCCACCACACACCTGGGCTCAGCAGCAATTCTTCCCAGTGAAACACACCAGCCTTTTCTGGAGCCACCCAGTTCCAGGATGAGCTCCCTCAAATGGGAGATAATTAACCATAAGCTCCTTATAACACCTGGGAATCAAACCACAGTAAAGGTCCTCAAATATCCATCAGCGTGGAATTACTCTGGCTCAGATTAGAGGGTGTGGGAAAAGGGGGTTTGCACCAGGTGGGAGATCAGAGGGTGGCAGAGAGGGGGTTATACTAGGTTGGAGATCGGAGGGCGGGGAGGTAGAGGGTATTATACCAGGTGGGAGATTGGAGGGTGGGGAGAGGGGAGGGGGTTACACCAGGTGGGAGATCAGAGGGTGGCAGGAAATGTTACTCCATGTGGGAGATTGGAGGTGGGGGGAGAGGGGATTACACCAGGTGGGAGATTGGAGTGTGCTTGGAGGGTGGGGGAGGGGGTTGCACCAGGTGGGCGATCAGAGAATGGGGGGGAAGAAGGGGTTACCCCAGATGGAAGATCAGAGGGTGGGGGAGAGGGCATGGGGTTTATACAAGGGTGGAGATTGGAGGGTGGGGGGAGAAGGGGTTACACCAGGTGGGAGATCAGAGGGTGGGGAGAGGTAGGTTAGAGATGACTGCTTCTCAGACTGAAGGCCTGTAACTGGTGGTACGCCTCAGGGATCCGTGATGGGTTTATTGTTATTTGTCATCTGATTCAATGATCTGGCTGATAATGTGGTTAATTGGATCAGCTAATTTGCAGATGACACAAAGTTTGCAGGTGTGCACAGCAAAGAAAGTTTTCAAAGCTTGCAGAGGGATCTGCACCAGCTGAAAAAATGGGCTGCAAAATGGCAGTTGGAATTTAATGTAGAAGAGTGAGGTGTTGCACTTTGGAAGGATAAACCAAGGTAGGACATACACGATAAACAGGAGGGATCTGGGACTAAAGATACAGCATATAAATCCATGAAAGAGGCATGAGGTTTTGGCACGTTGGCCTTCATAAATTAAAGTACTGAGTAATGGAGTTAGGATATTATGGTGAAGTTGTATATGAAATTGGTGAGGCCAAATTTAGATCATTGTGTGCAGCTTTGGTTACAAAACTACAGGAAAGCCATCAATAAAATTGAAAGAGTGCAGAGGAAATTTACAAGGATATTGGTGGGACATGAAGAACTGAGTTACAGGGAAAAATGTGTTCCCTGGAGCATCAGAGAACTGGGGGGGGGGGGGGAGGAGGGGGTGTCAGAATTTGATAGAGGTTTAATTAAATTATGTGGGAAATAGAGAAAATACAAGGAGGCTTTTTCCAGTTACAGGAAACAAAATGGATGAGATGGGCCGGAGTCTTTTTGTGTGGTGGTGTTCTCTGCTTCCAAAGCCCCACATTTGGAGTTTGGTCAGGAATGATGGCGAGAGGTATCCCAATCATGGCATTACAGATGGTGTTGGATGTTCCTGCTGATTAGACGGAACTGAGCATCTTCACTTGAAACCCAGCAGACCATCCACATCACATCACAAGGATAATTCTGGCAGGTGGGTCCCAGTGTTCGGGCCAGGCAGGATAATCCACTCCAACCTCCTTCCGAGATCCATTTTCCAGCCAACTCCATTCCCCCACAGGATGTCAAGGAACAGCTATTGGCATTGGATATAGTCAAGGCCACAATACCAGACACTGTCCCAGCTGAAGGACTGGAGATCTATTCTTTATGTCTTTGGCCTCTCATTATTTGAACATTCCAGCTCAGTACAGGCCCTTCGGCCTAAGATGTTGTGCCAACCTATTAAGCTACTCTACAACAAATTTTTCCACACCCACGACCTATTTTTGTTACATCCATGGTCCTATCTAAGAGTCTTTTGAATGTTCCCTACCATACCAGCCTCTACCACCATCCCTGGCAAAGCCTTTTTATTTATTATCTGTATTTTTAATATTTATTTTCTGCATTTGTACTGTTAGTTTACATTTTTCTTTTGTACACATCTTTTACTCTTCATGAGTACAGTTTACAGTTGTTGGTAATTAGAAATTCTGCTTGGCCCATAGGAAAAAGAATTTCAGGCTTGCATGTGATGTCATGTATGTATTCGGACAATAAATTAGAATTTGACACACACCCGTGTAAATTTAAATGTAGCATGGTAACAGGCCCTTCCAGCCCACAAGCCCTTGCCCTTCAAATACACTGATTAACCTACAATTCTGTACGCTTTTGGAAAGCAGGAGGCAAGTGGTGCACTTGGAAGAAACCCACACAGACACTGGGAGAGCGTGCAAACTCCTTGCAGCTTTGGATTTTAACCTGGGTCACTGATGCTGAGATAGCATTGTGCTGACTGCAATTTGCGTCTCCCCTAAACTTTCCTCCACTCACCTTAATCAGATGTCCTCTGGTATTGGCTGTTGCCACCCCAAAATTCAATTAATCGTCACCGACACGATCTTCAGTGAACAACAAGCTTCTAGAGGGACTCAGCAGGTCCGTCAACATTTGTGGGGAGAAAGTTAGTCAACATTTTGGATCAGGACCCCTTTTCAAGGCTACACTGAAGAGGGGGGGGGGGGGTGATGTTATTTTTGTGAAGGGGAAAGAAACAGGGACCAAGAAGTGGGAGAGATGGAGGGAGAGACTATCGTGGGGAGGGGAAGTGCTGGAAAGAAAAGCACAGTAAATAGAAATGGAATCAGATGTGGTGGGGTTTACCCAAAATTAGAAAACTCCCATGGTCATGCTGTTGGGATTAAGGTTGTCCAGGAGGAATGATATGTTGTCCAGAGGTTTATGTTCAGCCTCACCCTGACAATGGAATGAGGCTGAGGGCAGAAATATAACTAGGAATGGTTAGGACAATTGAAATGGTCAGCTGCAGGAAGGTCAAATTGAGACACAGAGTTTAAGTGAAACAGTTGCATTTGGTCTCACCAATGTAGAGGTGCAGATCAGTTTGGACAATCTCCCTCAAATGGGACAAATTGACTCACCTGAAAGGTCTATTTGTGGCCCGAGAGGGAGGTTTGCACTCTCTCTGGTTACAGCAGGAAGTATCTAAGGGGGTAGGTACCCTGCAAAGGTATACAAGTAATCAGGCTCCATTATTAAAAAAAAACAAGGAAGAAAAGCAAGAGGGCCTCCAGAAGCATGGAGTGTCCATATATCCCACCACCTCCTCGATGTTACCCCCTCCAGCACTTCTGTAACAATCAGTATGATGTTATTCAGTGGTGAGCTTGAGATCCCCATAACCCAATCCCTGAAACATAAGGTGTCAGCATCCCGGCCATTGCACCCAGGAACAATTCCTGGCTTCCGGAAGCCATTTCCATCAGCCTGTGGCTAATCAGCCCTGAGGTGGAGCCTGATGTAGCTGCTTGGGTCTGACGGATCTCCCTTAACTAAAGCACCCCTGCAGGTTTTACCAGGCTGACTGGGACCACTCCTGCTTCCCTCCAGAGCTCTTCCTTCTGTACTGGGGAGAGCTGTTCTCTTGCTCTGGTATCTTGTGATCCACCACTGCTTCAGTGTGCCCACCCTCAATATCTGCACCCACTCCCCCAAACTGGTGCCCTTCACACTCCTCTGCCCCCACACTTGGGGTGAATTGTCCAGGCATGTAATCCTGTTGGTTAGCCAACTCACGTAACTTCAGAAGGTTCAAATAATGTGTGCTTGCGACTCCTGTACTCTCTCATATCAGAAGTGTGGATTCAAATGGTGGCACACAAGAGACTGCAGGCACTAGGATCTGGAGCAACACACCATTTGCTCCAGGAACTCAGCAGATTGAGCCAGTTAAATGGGGGTGGTGGGGGGTGGGAGGAAGAATCAGAGAGATAGATAGTGAGAGAAGGTGGTCAGGTGGAAGATGAATGCTGATACAGGGTAGAGCAGAGTGCTGGTGCTAATAATAATGGCACCATGAGAGCCGTCAGGGAAGGACAGGTGGGGCCAGTTGGACCCAAAGAGGGAAGGGATAGGGAGGCATCCAAGGGAAATGCGGAAGGGAATGGATTGAGAAGGGCCGAGAAGAGGAGGTGAGGCTTGGGAGGGAAAAGGTCAAAAACAAGGTGGGAGAAAGGGGAAGAACAGAAGGAGCTGGGGAAGGACAGGGGAACCATTACCTAAAACTGGAAAATTCTATACTCACACCACTGGGATGTAGGTTGCCCATGCGAATGGAAGGTGCTGTTCCTCATTTTACGTTGGGTCTCTCTCTGGCAGTGGTAAAGGCCCAGGACAGGTAGGTCTGGGTGGGAATGGGGACTAGAAATGGTACCAACCATGAACTTGGGATGGGTTCTGAGGAGAGTGTACCTGTTCTGCAAAACTGCTTATGGTCTCAGTTATGCAAACATACCAAGAGCACCAAGTGCAGTAGGTAGGTGAGGTTGGAAAGCGTGCTCGTGAATCTTTAATCACTTGAAAGGGATGTTTAGACTTTTTTTTAGATATTTAGAAATTAGGCCTTTTAGTCAGTTCAAACTTTCTGATTTTCCTCAAATTTCTGAAGTGAATATTTTTTTATATATTTTTTGATTTGTTATTTTCCCATGGAGCATTAATATCAAATATTTATAATAATTTAATGGATTTAAGAATGGCCTCAATGGTCATGATTAAGAATGATTGGGTGTGAGATTTGAATAGACATTTCTTGGATGAGGATTGGGACACAATTCTTAATTTGATCAATGAGTCTTCATTTTGTGCACAACATTGTTTATTGGAATTTAAGGTGGTGCACTGATAGCTCAGTGGCTAGAGCACTGGCCTTGTAAACCAGGGGTTGCGAGGTTTTTCTTTGTGGGGGGATAATTTCTGCAAGGGGTGTTGGACAAAGTGGCAACTCACTGTCTTCCTCATGGTAGACAAAGTTAAAGTATTTCATGTATGTTACATTCTAAAAAAATGTATTATGTGACAATAATGGAAATGTCCAAAGTTAAATTATCTCAATTTTTATCCTGATATGGATCCATTATGTGATAAATGTAAAAAAAAATTAATGCTTCATTGATTCGTTTTGGGAGAGTCCGAACTTAAAACATTTTTGGAACGATATTTTCCAAACTTTATCAATGATTCTTAATTCTAAATTAGAACCATGCCCTTTTATTTTCTCTTGGATACATCCTTGTCCTCAACCCAGAAGAAAACCCTAGCTTTTACTTCATTGATAGCTGGACAAGCAGTTTCGATAAAGTGGAAAGATAATATTACACCCACTCACATTCAATAGTCACATATCATGTCTTATTAAGTTTGGAAAAAAAATTAGATATAATGTTAAAGATGCAAAGTGTGAATTTAATTAAATGTGGGGCCCATTCATGGATTATTATCATAATCTGAGGATTTAAGTGGTGTGGATGCTCCAGGGATTCCCTGCCTGTGTCCGGGGGGGGGGGGGGGGGGGGGGGGTGGCCGTTATCTGATTTATATTTACAATATACAGATAATCTTATTTAGAGGGAGGGGGTAGATTAGTAGGGAGAATTTTTTTTCCTTTTTATTATTAACTACAGATCACTGATCATATCAAGAATAACATGATCACATCAAAAAAGTATAAAATATCTTATGCGTATTATTTTGTATTCAATATTATATTTGGACATAATACAAGTTATGATTTAATTGTTTATTATAGAATTTGAAATCCTGAACAAACTGAGTTACATAATAATTATGATTAAGCTTCTAAATTACGATTGATATGTATAAGATATGATTTGATTTAGGTTACCATTAGTATTCCTTGCGTAAAGGGTTTTTGTTAAAAATATTTGAAAAAAGGCTGTTTAGGTCTGAGTGGTGGCGAGGGAGAAGATGCAATCCTGCGGGTGGGAGGGATGAGTGGATCAAGGGAGTCAGAGAGGAAGCTATCTCTGTGGAAGGTGGAATGTGGGGGAGATGTGGCTGTTGGTGGGGATTCACATGGTACCTTGTCTGTCTGTTATAGCCATCATTTAGGGAGGTGGAAACCAGCATTTCCTCTGGCCAAGTCTCTCTCCTAATGCAAGGACTGGACATTCTGATGATCCATGCAAAGTTGGACTTAAAAGCCTTAATTTAAAAGCCAATGCTTATCTTTGAAACACTCAAACTCCGTGATAAAGTGATTGCAAAGACCTTCAAACATTGGCACAAATACTTTTAAAAACAAGTGTTTAAACACATCAAATTTTCCACCAGCTATTTCATAATTCACAGTGAATCTGTTCATAATGCAGCTGAATTATATACTTTTTAAAAGCACAAATAATTATGAAAACCTTTAAACCTTTGTGATTCTTGATTATTACAGTTCACACATCACAACAGGCAGACACATATAACAATCAGTGATGCAAGGTTTGTCTCATTTAACATTTTAAACTTCATCTCAGGGAAATGTGTTTGAAATAAACAGATGCTCAATTAGAACCGAAATCCTCAACTGCCTCATCAAACAAATTTTCAAAACTTTGCACAAGGACCTATTTTGACTTCAACTAATCTGGACATTGAAAGCTAGTGAAATGCTCGATGCCCATGGCAACAGGGCAGACCTCTCATCACTGAAATCTTTCCAAACATTCACAGGTGCTGGTTTCAGAGATATTAGCTTTCCAGACCCCAAAAAAACCGTGCTTCCATTTAGTGAACCACATCAGTGCCATGTAGTGTTTATTCTAGCCTAGTTAACTCCAACCCCCAGCCCAAACACTTGGCTGTATTGAACTAAAACTGGGGGAAATCAATGAAGATTGCTAAGAACTACTCCACAATCACCATCAGTACAGGAGCACCACAGGGCTGCGTTCTTAGCCCCCCTGCTCTATTCACTTTACACCTACAACCAAGTAGCTCATATGACAATAACAGCATCTACAAATTTACCAACAATACCACGGTAGTGGGTTGTATAAAGGAAGGGGATGAGTTAGCACACAAGAGGAAGATTGAAGACTTGGCTGAATGGTGCACCAATAACAACCTTGGGCTCAATGTCATCAAAACTAAGGAGCTGATTGTTGACTTCAGGAAAAGAAAGCCAGAGGTATAGAATCCAGTGATCATTGGGGGATCAGAGGGTGAGCACATTTAGTTTCTAGGAAGTCACAATCTTGGAGGACCTTTCCTGGACCCAACACACTAATGGTATGGTGAAGAAAGCACGTCAGCACCTCTACTTCCTCAGGAGTTTGTGAAGGTTTGGTATGACATCAGAAAGCATGGCAAATTTTGACAGATGTGTGGTGGAAAGTGTGCTGACCGGCTGCATCATGGTCTGGTAAGGGAATACCAATGCCCTTGAGTGTAAAGCCCTACAAAAGGTAGTGGACACAGCCCAGGACATCACAGGCAAAACCCTCCCCAGTATTAAGTACATCTACAGGGAATGCTGCCGTCAGAGGGCAGCAGCCATCATCAAAGAACCACACCACCCAGCGCGCACACACTGTTCTCGCTGCTGCCATCAGGTTTGGTATAGGAATGAAAAGACTCAGAGCAGCAGGTTCAGGAACAGTTGTTACCCCTCCACCATCAGACTCCTCAACAACAAACTCAATCAGGGACTAATTTAAAGTCTACTTGTGCACTTTATTGATTTTCTTTGCTCTCCCTATATTGCAGTTTGTTGACATTCGTTATGTTTACAGTTCCTTTGATTGTTTACATGTTCATGCTGTGTGCAGTTTTTTTTTTGCACTACCAATTCGAGGTAATTCTGCTGCACCCGCAGTAAAAAAGGAAGCTCAGTGTTTTATGTGAGGTCATGCATGTACTCTTGACAATAAATCTGAAATCTCGGAAAGGGAAACAGGATATGAAACAAGCAGCTGAGTTCCACCTCTAGGAACCCATTAATTACATAGTGAGAGTTGGCCTGATGCTAACTATGGCACCTGAATGGATTTCCACCTTCAGTTAGCATGGACGTGGAGGGCCAAAGGGCCTGTCTATTCTGTACTCTGTGACTGAGGGTAAAAGCAATCAACAGGGACAGCCTGTGGAGGAAGCTCCAAGTGCACACCATGTTAGAGAGTTGTGTGCTTGAGGTGCAGCTGCACACTGCAGGGTGGGGGAAGGGGAAGAAAAGGTGGTATTTCATTGAACAGAAGACACTGCCACCCTAAACCGCCACTAACTCCAATCTGCGATACAAAAGGCAGCCTCATAGGACCATCAGCTTCCAACTCTATAACCAGGACAAATGCACTGGTCAAAACATGTTGGTGCTCTCTCCTGGCCAGCTCAGAACCAAAGTGTATACAGTGAGGCTAACGTTTACATGTATAAGTCACAGGATCATGGAATGCAGGAACATGCTAGGAAGAAATTATTTTTATAATCAGGAATGCAAACAGCAGTGTCCAGATTCTAAATATGCCACACATAATTGACATACTGAGGCAATCCAGCTTTCTTCCAAACTGATCTATTGCATTCCGTGTACAACCTGTAGCTCCTGCCTAACACCTGTGGGTCTAAACCTGAACTTCCTGCAGCCAAACATTTTAACTCCCTTCACCTTTCCCACAAGGACATGTCTGTCCTCTGGCATCTATTGTTGGGGGAGGCTAAACATAAAGTTCCTCCAGTGCATCCTTCAACGCAACAGCATGAACACCGAATTTTCCAATGTTAGGTAACTCCCACCAGGTACCACTTTTACATCTCTTTGCAACCTGCTCTTATCACTTTTCTCTCTAGCACCCCCCTCCCCAGTTTCTCTACCCTTCCCACCTGTCCATTACCCAATCACCTTGGCTCCTTCCCCAGCTTTCCTCCCCCTCTGATATAATTGATAGCTCTACTTTTTACTTTAGTCTCAATAAAGTGTCCCAACCTGAAACAGCAACCAACCATCGCGCTCCACGGATGCTGCCTTACATGCTGAGTCCCCCTTGCTTCTCGCTGTTTGTTCAAGGTTCCAGCATCTGCAATTCTTGTGTTTCTCTCCCACTTTTAATACATCTTGTGTGAAACGGGCTCCATTCCAATAAACATAAAGCATGTTAGACCACCCTAACTCTCTGGTAAACATCACCACACTTTCCAATAATTACTCCACACAGAACGTCCATCATTCACAACACTTCAACAAACATCTGAATTCAAGTTCATCAAAATTTGAACACCTCATGAATGCCTGTCATTATTAGCCCTTTCTTGTTGTTCAGCCGTGGGTTGGGTCGTAACATTATCTTCACTCTCATCCACAAAACGGAGAAAGTCTTTGCAGCAATCAGCTTTGACATTAGACCACACACAAGCACACAATGACGAGGTGACCAAATTCTTGGCTAGAGATAGGTTTGAAGCAGCACACTGGGAGAGGAGGAAGACAGGTGCAGAAGAGTTCGGGGTGGGGGATAACTGCACCACTACACAGAACACGAGGCCAGAATCAGAGATTACGACTTTATTCCCTGGAGCCATAGAATGAGGGGAGATTTCACAGAGGTAAACACAATTACGAGTAAATGCAAACATGTTATTTTTCCACTGGTTAGGTGAGACAAGAATTAGAGGACATGATTGGAAGATGATGTTTAGTGAGAACATTTGGGGGAATTTCTTCATGCAGAGAATGGTGAGAGCGTGGAAGGAGCTGCCATCTGAACTGGTGAATGTGGGCTTTATTTTGACATTTAAGTTTTAAAGTTAGACATAAAGCACTGTAACAGCCCTACGAATCCGTGCCGCCCATTTTGCACCCAATTAGCCTATACCTTGATAAGTTTTCGAGGGGTGGGAAGAAACCAGAACCCCCGGAAAAAACCCCTGCAGACAAATGGAGAACATACAAACTCCATACAGACAGCACAGGTTTGGAACCCAGGTCCAGTCCTGATTGCTGGCAATGTTTTCATGTTCGCACTGTGTAGAGTTTATTTTTGCACTACCAGTGGTAATTCTGCCATGCCGGGAGGAAAACAAAATCTTAGGTTGGATGTGAATGTCATTTATGTATTCTGACAAATCTGAAATCTGTAAAGGTGGTGTGCTAACTACTATGTCAACTGTGCCACCCATTAAAAAAAAAAATTGGATATGGATGCATGGATGGGAGGGGTATGGAAGGCTTTAGTGTGGGTGCAGGTTAGAGGGACTAAAGAGAATAATAGTTCAGCAAAAGGGCTGAAGGACCTGTTACTGTGCTTTAGTGTTCAATGGTTCTAAATGACCATTAAAGGGTCTGACTCACCACAGAACACCTCACCATTGGGAGGAAGCTCAGCTCATCCTGGCTCGCTGAGAAGAATGGGAAAGGTAAACATCTCACAAAAAAATCCTTATTATATATCAGGAATTTTTATGGTTTTAGATTAACTTTAAAATAGTGAACTAAGGTTCAATACTCTTAAAAATATAGAACATTTGGTCTGAAGGACACTTATGCAAATCCAAGTTGCTCCAACACTGCAGAATCCCAACTTGGTGTCTGTCTGATGGCTTGAGGGTCCCATGCTCCTGCTCTTCCTCTGGAAGCATCAGCTCTTTTGTCCCTTCAGACTGGAAGGGCAGGGAGGAGATGTAGGCTGTGCTTCCTGCACTCCGGTGCTGGGCTTTGAAGGCACCCTGTCAACTCACAATGCCAGGGTCAGCATTCAGTCAGATTGCACAGGCTACAGCTGAGTGGCACAGATTATCAGGGAGTCTTTGAACACCTACAATGCTTGTGGCAGCTCCCACACGCTGAACAAATGCCCAGCACAACTCCAGCAGCTTGTGTGTTGCTGCCTCCCACCCCCTCAGTGTCTGTGATATCCTCGATGGAAAAGAGGACTCCTCAGCAACCTCCTCACACCTTCCCCTGCAGCCCCAAAATCCATTGTCTCTATCCTGTCTGGTGATAACAGAACCCCTCCTAGCACAGGGCTGAAGTTTGACAGGTCTGGGTGGGAAGACAGGTGACCCTGGCAGTCACCCTCGATGGTAACTCATCCAGCCCTGTCCCACATGTAGTCCAAACAATAAGAATCCTGCTGTTCCAGAGTGCAACCAAACACCAGGCTCTATCTAACTAAGCCATAACAAAGTGACTGATCAAAGGGTCACAATCCCCTGGACCCTCAATGTAAACATGTTAAAGGGAGAAGCAATGGAAGTTGCACAAGAAAATCTGCAATTGCTGGGGTTGGGTGCAATACACAAAGTGCTGGAGAACTAAGCAGATCATGCAACATCCACAGGAAGTAAAAGTCTGAGACAGACATTGCATGACCCACTGAGTTTCTCCAGCACCTTTGTGTGTTGCAAAGGTTTACAGCAGCATAAGGTCCTATCCTGCAGCACCCACTAGGAACCCTCCTATAACACCTTATTCTGAGACCACACACACCCCACAATCCTTACTGGCCCTTCTCAGGAAACCAAGGCCTCTGGGAAACCAAGAATAGGAAAATGTGGAGTGATTGATAGGGGCTTCTAGTCAACCCGGTACCTCATTACATTTTACATTGCCCTTAACTGCAACCAACGTGTCAGAGCAGATTCTCACACCTATGAGCCACACTGGGGAAGAGGGAAAGATGCAGGCTTCTTTTCATGAAATCTGTGGTTCAAAGGATGAAGATCTGAGTTAATGAATTGAACCTATGCTTTCCCCAAGCAGACACAATTCTACACTCTAAAGCTATTTGGAACGGTCTTCCCCAATTAACATACATCAAATGTCCACTTTAGATTGAAGGAGGGTGACACCTGTGCTGTTAGATATGAAGGGTTGAGGTGGAAAGGGATGCTCATGTATTCCTGTAGAATTTTCTGAGGAGATGACTTTGAGACCACCTTAGCCAGATGCAGCCTCCAAATAGTGGATGCACAGTTCGAGGTCAGGCGTGAATGCAGTATCATAGGCATGTGTCTAGGTGTCTTCAAGCTCGATCTGCTGCTCCTGGACACACAGTTCTCTGTAAAGTACCAGAAAATTCAAATACAGAACATTCCCAGCTATGGAGTCAGGTCACAGACAGGCCATGATCTCACTGAAGGTGGGATGGCCCAAAGGAGCTGAGGCTTACCATGTTCCTACGTGCCAAAACAAAAAGCTCATCAGATTAAAGTGACACAGAGAAAGGGAACACAAATGGACAATGTGTAACCACCAGAGTAGAGTCTGTTGACAAGAGACATCCAACGAGAGATGATGGCCTAGTGGCATTTGACCAGAAACATAACCCCACTGACGTGTGGCTCCAGATGTTGTACGTCCCAAATCAGTGTCCCACTGACACATGGCTCCAGTTGTTGTACATCCCAAATCACTATCCCACTGACACGTGACTCCAGATGTTGTATGTCCCAAATCATTGTCCCACTGACACATGACTCCAGATGTTGTATGTCCCGGGCTACTGTCCCACTGATGTGTGGCTCCAAATGTGGTTGATTTTGAGATGTTATCCAGCTGTTATGTGGCTCCAGATATTGTAAGTCCCGTGACTTTGCCCCACAGACACATGGCTCCAGATGTTGCAGGTCTGGAGTTATTGCCCCACAGACATATAGCTCCAGAAGGTGCTGGTCCTGAGACGTTGTCCCACTGTTTTGCAGCCCCCAACGTGGCAAGATCTGAGACATTGATCGTCTGGGGAGCGAGCAGTGCTGTGGGGGGCCCCGAGATGTCATACTGCTGCTGTGAGTCTTAAGAAATGCTTGCGCTGAGGGGCTCCCCAGCGCTATGTGGGGTAAGTTATGGGCTTGATCTTTACCACAGGAGACAGGTTGACCCGAAGGATTCTCTGGGCCTTCCTCCTCACTTCCTCATCCGAGGACGGTTCGTCCACTTTGATCACTTTGGACCTTAGCAGCTGCAGTCTGTTAGCTGGCCTGTCTCCCTCTGCTGGGCTGCCCTTCCGAGAACGGGTCTCCTGGCTTCCCCTTTTAGTGACAGCCTTCCTGTCTGGGTAGCGGTGTCTGCGGGAGTCTCGAGAAGGAATAGCGCGCAGCCGGACACCCGAGGCTGGCGGTCTCAGCCAGCCCCGGCGCTGTGCTGGCTTCGGGTTGGCCTGCGCTTTAAGACTGCGGGGGCTGGTCCTGGGCTCGGCGGCGGCGGCGACAGGGGGCACCTGGCAGGTGCTGGACGTGTATCCGTAAACGTCCTGGCTGCGCAACACGGTGGGCAGGCAGCCCTCGTCCCGCAGGCCCTGCACCAGGCTCAGCAGCTGCCTCGGCGAGTCCCGGCACTCGGGGACCAGCACAGCTAGTGCGTCCTGTAGCGCCCGAGGGCCCACCACCGACACCCGAGACCAGGCCTGCACCGCTGGGCCTTCAGGGGCCTCTGCCATTGGACAAGGCCCGGGGCCTGTGGGTGGCAAATCAAGCTGCGGCGTGGACCTGAGACTAACGTCTGAGGGTGGATCTGGAGTCTCGGACTGTGGCTCTGTGGGCCTGCAGCCTGGAACTGAGGCCTGCGGATAAAATTGGAGCCTGAGGCCGAGGGTTCAGGATTGAATCCGGCCAAGCTACGGGGACCAGGCCTCAGCCAAGCCCGAGCTCCGGTGCTTCTCCTTGCTGATTGTCAGCCCCCAAAGACAGAGCCGGGCATCGCTCCAACCCGCCGTCTATGCACCTCTTCCCTCTTCCACGGAACGTTCAACAACTTGAGCCCGAGGCTTCAGGCCTTCGGGGTCGCTCCGACCGAAAGATATTTGGAGGTTCCGCCCCTCGAAGACACCTGACCTCATGCCAGACTATGACGTAACGGGGGCGGGGTTTAATCTGGGGTCAGGTGATCACTGTGATGCGGAACATCAGTCAGCATGAAGTGCCGGCACCTTTGGGGTTGAGGTATACGTTGAGGGACGGGCGTTACTGGGGGGGGGGGACTGAGGGACGGGCGTTACTGGGGGGGGGGGACTGAGGGACGGGCGTTACTGGGGGGGGGGACTGAGGGACGGGCGTTACTGGGGGGGGGGGACTGAGGGACGGGCGTTACTGGGGGGGGGGGACTGAGGGACGGGCGTTACTGGGGGGGGGGACTGAGGGACGGGCGTTACTGGGGGGGGGGTGACTGTGGGACGGGCGGTACGGGGAAGGGGAGGGGAAGGGGGAGGGGAAGGGGGTGACTGAGGGACGGGCGGTACGGGGAGGGGGTGGGGGTGACTGAGGGACGGGCGGTACTGGGAAGGGGTGACTGAGGGACGGGCGGTACGGGGAGGGCAGGGGGTGACTGAGGGACGGGCGGTACGGGGAGGGCAGGGGGTGACTGAGGGACGGGCGGTACGGGGAGGGCAGGGGGTGACTGAGGGACGGGCGGTACGGGGAGGGCAGGGGGTGACTGAGGGACGGGCGGTACGGGGAGGGCAGGGGGTGACTGAGGGACGGGCGGTACGGGGAGGGCAGGGGGTGACTGAGGGACGGGCGGTACGGGGAGGGCAGGGGGTGACTGAGGGACGGGCGGTACGGGGAGGGCAGGGGGTGACTGAGGGACGGGCGGTACGGGGAGGGCAGGGGGTGACTGAGGGACGGGCGGTACGGGGAGGGCAGGGGGTGACTGAGGGACGGGCGGTACGGGGAGGGCAGGGGGTGACTGAGGGACGGGCGGTACGGGGAGGGCAGGGGGTGACTGAGGGACGGGCGGTACGGGGAGGGCAGGGGGTGACTGAGGGACGGGCGGTACGGGGAGGGCAGGGGGTGACTGAGGGACGGGCGGTACGGGGAGGGCAGGGGGTGACTGAGGGACGGGCGGTACGGGGAGGGCAGGGGGTGACTGAGGGACGGGCGGTACGGGGAGGGCAGGGGGTGACTGAGGGACGGGCGGTACGGGGAGGGCAGGGGGTGACTGAGGGACGGGCGGTACGGGGAGGGCAGGGGGTGACTGAGGGACGGGCGGTACGGGGAGGGCAGGGGGTGACTGAGGGACGGGCGGTACGGGGAGGGCAGGGGGTGACTGAGGGACGGGCGGTACGGGGAGGGCAGGGGGTGACTGAGGGACGGGCGGTACGGGGAGGGCAGGGGGTGACTGAGGGACGGGCGGTACGGGGAGGGCAGGGGGTGACTGAGGGACGGGCGGTACGGGGAGGGCAGGGGGTGACTGAGGGACGGGCGATTCTGGGAGGGGGAGGGTTGTGAGAAACAGAAGTACCTTCACAGAAATTGCTCCAGACAAAAATTGAGAACAAAGAACATTTATTATACATCAATGCAAAGTTGGGTGCTTTCCCCTTACCTGGGAATACACACACACACTGGGGCTCACCCAACTTTTATACAGTTGATTTCAGTATAGAAGTACCCTCCCCCTTACATTCTTCTGCCTCCTGGATGAGTTTGGCATTAGGCAATCCTGTCTGCCTAAGTGCTGTTTCTGTGAACTTGGAGGAACAGGGGGTATCCTGTCGGTGTCCCATCATGTCATTGTCCTTAATCACACCTTCCCGACCTTCAGGGCTTACTTATATGCAGAACTTACTGATCTGTCTAAAAGGCTAGAAGACCCTTATCTTATTCAGACTAACTTTATCTTATTCAGACTAACTTTACTTCCTACATTCTATTATCTATCCTTATCCTATTCATACTGGCTTTATTCATTACACATATATCCATACTAGCTTTCTTCATCTTTCATATTAGTTTTACTCATCTCTCACAATCCTCACTTTTCTTTTAGCTACTCTTCGTGAATTCTCAACTGGAATGTAACTTGGTCTTTTTCCCAGTGAGTTAGTAAACGAACTGCAGTCTCAGCATCATCAGACAGAATTTGGGAAACATACATCGAGGGGTCCGTTGAATTAAATACTGCACACAAGTCTTTAGGTAGGGGAGCACCATAATGGCCAGAATAGCGAGTCCAGCTGCTATAAGGGCTGTGGGTATCAGACTCCAGTTACCAATAAAAAGTCTAGTCCATCCCACACCGGTCCGAGGTTGCCAAGTCTGAACCTGGGCATGGGAAGATTTTCGAACTCCTGAAGAAGTGTCTTTAACCGCCTGACCGTTGTGAGCATTGTCATTAAATCAGTCTTTCACAAACGCTGCCTTCAGCAGCCAACGAGTAATCGAGAGCCAGGCAGTTTTGTTGAACTGTGGCTCGTATCTGACGTCTTCCTTCAGCCCATAAATTCAGGGCAATCGCTGTCTGTTCGGTGATGATCTCCAAAGCTGCCTGGAGTCTGATTAAACGATTTAAATGCCAAGCAGCTGTGGTGTTCTGGAGCAGCTTACATCGTTTACAACTGGAACTCCCCTTACAGTGGTGGTGCTTAACATTCCGAATGTCTGTGTGAACCAAAGAATGATTTACAGGAGACCAAGTTGGGGAGGGGGGTTTCTTGTCACTTAACCTGTGAGTTGCAGCTTGTCTGTGAACATTAGCATCTGTATTCACTCTATCTCTGCCACATGTATAATTCTGACTAACATTCTGTCTGTCATTGTCCCACCATCTTCTTTGTGCTATCTCTTTAAAACTCTTTTTAATACATGTAGATGCCGAAATACATATCAAATCTACTCCCCTAGGGCCGGTCTGTTCCCCTGGTCCATGTTGGGGTCCTATATTAACCCATACCCCACCTGCGCCCTGTCTACATTCTAAAGTTAAATAATTGTCACCTCTGCTGCCCCTGTTCCAGGAGGACTTAATACATCGTGAGCAATTTGGTGATTTCCCAAAAATTGGGAACCAACAAGTGAACATAACAACAAATCGTAAAAACAGCATTACAGCACTTTTTCCCGGCGTAGTGTAACTTTTAGATCAGAAGGATGAGGGACCGCACGCCAGGTGGAGGGTAGATTATCACTGTCGTTAGTCTGTGGTTCAGCAGCTCGTTTAATTCGTTGGATGTGGCTCCATCCCTTTTCTTTCATTTGCACAGCAGTGTCTGTAATCAAAAGTACACAATAGGGGCCATCCCAGACAGGTTTTAGTTGGTGATCTTGCCATGCTTTTACATATACCCAATCACCAGGTTTAATAGAATGAATAGGATACTCCAGGGGTGGGGTTTGAGCCAATAAGCCCTTCTGTCATAAGTCATACAGAGAAGTAGAAAGTCCCTGTAAATATTTAGATATGTACTGGTCATTAGCCTCAGGGATAGGGGTATCAGTGTGGAATCCCATGTAAGAAGACCAAACATCATTTCATATGGTGAGACAGCAAAGTCCTTACGAGGAGCTGTGCGAGTCCTAATTAAAGCTAAGGGTAAGCATTTAATCCAGGAGAGGCCAGTTTCCTCATGAAGTCGAGTGAGCTGATTTTTCAAGGTCTGATTCATTCGTTCAACACAGCCTGAGCTCTGGGGGTGCCATGGGATATGTAGCTGCCAATCTATTCCCAGTATTTTACACACACCCTGGAGTACCTGAGAGGTAAAATGTGTACCTCGATCTGAGTCAATGGTTTGAATCATACCATATCATGGAATCACAGACTCCAGTAGTATCCTGATAACGGTGCTGGCACGATCATTAGGGGTCGGGAAAGCCTCAACCCATCATGTGAAATGATCTACCATCACCAGGAGGTATTTGTAAACCCCTATCTTAGGTAATTCCTAATCAATTTGTATCCGTTGAAACGGGCGTACAGCTATATCGCGACCGCCAGGCATTACCTGGTGCTTAACTTTCTTATTCACTCTCTGACAGATTGGACAACCCCGAGTACTCTGCTTGGCTATAGTGTATATTCCCGAGCAATGAAAAGACCGTACAAAAGTATCCACAAGTGCCTGTGTTCCCCAGTGTGTCTGCTGGTGGAGCTGATCAATAATTTGCCGAGCCAAGGCTTTGTTCAGCACTTGGCGTCCTTCTGCCGTCCACCACAACCCATCAACAGTTTGACACATTCCCTGGTCCTTCATGTAAACCTCCTCTTCCCATGAAAAGATGGGAGTCTTTTGAACCTCATATGGGGTGGGCAGTAAGAGCTGCATGTCTATTTTCTCCGAGAGCGCAGCTTGTTTGGCAGCTGCTTCTGCCTGTCTGTTCCCCTGTGCTTCAGGACTGTCACCACTTTGATGGCTCCAGACATGAACTACAGCTATTTCCTCAGGTAATGTAAGAGCATCTAGAGATTGGACAATTAAGTTTTCATGGATCAACTTTTGTCCTTTCCCAGTTATCATTCCCTGCTCTTTACAGATCTTCCCAAAGGTGTGCACTACACCAAAAGCGTACTTTGAGTCTGTGTAGATCATGCCCACCTTGTTCTCTAGACCCTGGAGAGCTCTACAGAAGACATACAATTCACAAGATTGTGCTGACCAATGAAGGCGACCGGCTTCAATCACCACTCCTTCCTTCCCATCCACTACACTATACCTGCTATAGCGAGTGCCATCAATGCAACGGGAAGATCCATCAATAAACCACCTTTCACCCTCCTGTAAAGGCTCATCGCTTAAATCCTCTCTAATTTTGGTCTGTAAATCTATTACCTCTAAACATACATGCTCTAAATCATTTGTCAGAATTTGGAGAAACTAAGAAAGCTGCTGGATTGTGTTCTTTATTCGTAATCAGGGTCAAATCATCCCTATCCATTAGGATCGCTTCATATTTTAAAATTCTAGAGTCTGTAAGCCACCTTCCAGCACGTTGTAAGAGAATATTGCGGACTGTGTGAGGGGTGTGAACTATCATCGGGGCACCAAACGTAATCTTTCGTCCTTCCTCAACTAAAATAGCACTGGCTGCAATGGCTTGCACACATTCTGGCCAACCACGACAAACAGGGTCTAAAACTTGACAGAAAAGCAACTGGCTGTCTACAGCCTGCCCTCTCTTGTGTTAGTACTCCGGTGGCCACACCTCCTTTCGCATTGGTATATCGGTCAAATGGCTTATTTAGGTTGGGTAAAACCAACACTGGGGCACTAATAAGGCGCTGTTTCACCAAGTTAAAATCTTTAATCTCTTCCTCTGTCCAGACAACAGCTTCGCCCCCTAGAATCGTGAGTTTATCATAGAGAAATCTGACCCGGCTAGAATAATTTTCAATCCAGATTCTACAGTATCCCACTAAAACAAGGAATTTCCCAAGTTCTTGGGCATTCTTGGGAGGTGGGATAAGTCCTCTCTGGACTTATTTTCCTAGTCCCCTGACTCACCAGATGACCTAAGTATTTAACTTCTGATTGAACAAATTGTAATTTGGATTCGCTCACCCTGAGACCCTTATTCTCCAGAAAATTAAAGAGTTCAGCAGTATACTGCTTAACTAATTCGTACGTTTTTCCTGTGATTAACAAATCATCAACGTATTGTATCAACTGGCAATTCTCTCTCTGAGGGGCTTCGTCTAGTATTTGTTCTAAGACCTGGCCAAATAAATTTGGTGATTCTGTAAAGCTGCGGGGAAGGACCGTCCACCGGATTTGATTCTTGCGTCCAGTAAAAGGATTTTCCCATTCAAAGGCAAACATGTCTCTGCTCTCCGTTGCTAATGGACAGGTCCAAAAAGCATCTTTGAGGTCAATCACACGAAACCATTTACTATGGGGATCGATTTTACCCATTATCGTATAGGGATTAGGTACAACCGGGTGACGGGTGAGAATAATTTTGTTCAGCTCCCTCAAGTCCTGCACTAATCAATAGGTACCATCTGGTTTTTGGACAGGTAAAATTGGGGTATTAAAAGGTGACATACAAGGTTCAAGTATACCATCTTTCACCAACTGGTCAATTACTGGCTGCAGCCCCTTTCGCCAGCCATAGGAATTGGGTACTGTTTTCGTCGAATTACTTGCTCAGGATCTTTTAAAGTAACTTGCAGGAGAGGAATATCTAACACTCCTCTATTGCCTCTTTTTGCCCATACTCCAGGATTTATTAGTTCCCGATCCTCCTTGGTTAATACATATAATTGAACCCCGATACCTGATTCCAGTGGCCTGGTGCCGATAGCCAATTGGTCCTGTAAATCTCGTCCTAACAAACAAACTCCAGCTTGGGGAACTAGTAAAATATCCTCTGTTATTATCTTTTCTCCCATTTGTATTCTTACATCCCTTAATACAGGGACTGTAAAATCTCTTCCTCCTACTCCCAAAATCATCACTGTCCCCTCTATCTTAACACCCTCGGGTGGTTGTAAAATACTAGACCGGGCTGCCCCAGAATCTACTAAAAAGGTCATCTTGTCACTGTGGGGTCCTATGCTTAAATTTACCAATGGTTCACCGTGCAGCCCCACGGTGTGTATTGACTGAGAACCGTGACCCCCCTATTCATAATCTGCTTCCATCAGGGCGTAAGATCGCGTCTCCCTGGCTCGCATTGGGCATTCTCTCTTAAAATGTCCCTCCATTTTACAATGGTAGCAAACTAATGCTCCTGTTTCCAAATTCCTACCGGGATTACCACGAGGTCCCGGGAACGGTCGTCGTCCCCGGAATTCCCCTCTACCCTTGCCCCTGCTCTGGTCTCTACTCTCCCACTCCTGGAGCTCCTCCCAATGTCCAGGAGCTGGCACACAGCTCCTACCCTTTCCTTGCTGTCCCTCCACGACTTCCTTGACTGCCTGCATCAAAATCTTAGCCTTTCCTTTCTGTTTATCCTCAGACCTCTGGACGTATGCCCTTTGTGTGATCTGTAAAAGCTGTGTTATTCCCTATTCATGCCAATTCTCTGTCTTCTGCAATTTCCTTCTAATGTCTGTGGCTGAGTTTGTAACGAAGCCCGTTAATACCAATTGTTCACCCGCTGGGAATTCTATATCCAGACCCCCATATTGTTGTATGGCCGTACGCAATCTATTCAGAAATGCAGAGGGGGTCTCGGGACCTTGGGGAACCTCAAATGCTTTCTTAAAATTCTGTCCCTTTGGAACAGATTCCCTGATTCCTTTTATCAGATTAACCCTATGTTCCTCCATTAATGTGCGACCATCATTAGTATTCTTATCCCAATTTGGTTTTGCCAGGGGGAATTTAAGTTCCCCAGGTATCGCCTCTGGTCCCCCTTGGTGTTCCCTATCCCAGACTCTAATCCCTGCCTGGCGAATCATTCCACGTTCATCCAAAGTGAACAGAGCCCTAAAGATCGATGTTAACTCATCCCATGTATATATATTTGGTCCCAAAAATTGATCTAATTGTTCGGCACATCCCTGAGGATCCTCTATCAGGGAGGTAATTTCTCTTAAAGTTACGCACCTCCGTAATAGTCAGGGGCACATTTATGAACCCGAGACCCCCTCCCACGGGAACTTACCGTAAAGGTCTCATCCAGTTAATTTCTGGCTTATCCTCTCCTTTATAATGTCTAGGTTCCTGCTCTCCGGGAAATGAATCAAAGGGTTCTACCCTTTCCTCCCGGAGGGTCTCACACTGTTCTGAGTCCAAGTCTCCTCCCTCTCTTGTCAATTGAGGTGGTAATCTAGTACTTTGTGAACGGGTCATCATACCACCCCTACTTTCTTCTCCTTTCTTTAGCTGTGGGGGAGGTGGGGAAGGTGAAGAAGGGTAGAGCATAGGAGAGAGGGGAAAGATAGGAGCCGGCATAGGAGGAGCATAAGGTGGAGGAAGGGAATGTAACACATCCCATCCTTGTGTTTCAGGGACAAAAGGTTCCTCATCCTTCAGTCACTGGGAGGGGGTGACTGAGGGACGGGCGGTACTGGGCAGGGGGTGACTGAGGGACAGGCGATACTGGGAGGGGGAGGGTTGTGAGAAACAGAAGTACCTTCACAGAATTTGCTCGAGACAAAAATTGAGAACAAAGAACATTTATTATACAATAATGCAAAGTTGGGTGCTTCCCCTTACCTGGGAATACGCACACATACTGGGGCTCATCCAACTTTTATACAGTTTATTTCAGTATAGAAGTACCCTCCCCCTTACATTCTTCTTCTCCTGGATGAGTTTGGCATTAGGCAATCCTGTCTGCCTGCCTGCTGTTTCTGTGAACTTGGAGGACCAGGGGGGTATCCTGTCGGTGTCCCATCATGTCATTGTCCTTATTGTCCTTATTCACAAACCTGCCTTTGTTCTAATTCACACCTTCCCAACTCTCAGGGCTACAACCTCTTCATATGCAGAACTTGCTAAATACTGGGCTTACTAATTACATATGCGGAACTTGCTGATTCTGGTCTAAAAGGCTATAAGACCCTTATTCAGACTAACTTTACTTCCTACATTCTATTATCTATCCCTATCCTATACACATATATCTATACGAGCTTTATTCATCTTTCATATTTTCATTAGTTTTACTCATCTCTCACAGGGATGACTGAGGGACGGGCGGTACGGGGGGGTGACTGAATGACGGGCGGTACTGTGGGGGTTGACTGAGGGACGGGTGGTACTGGGGGCATGACTGAGGGACGCGCGGTACTGGGAGGGGGGAGGGGGTGACTGAGGGAAGCGTGGTACTGGGGGGTGACTGAGGGACACGCAGTACTGGGAGGGGGAGGGTATGACAGGGATGGGCGGTACTGGGAGGGGGGAGGGGGTGACTGAGGGACGGGTGGTACTGGGAGGGGGAGGGGTGACTGAGGGACGGGCGGTACTGGGTGGGGGAGGGGGTGACTGAGGGACGGGCGGTACTGGGAGGGGGTGACTGAGGGACGGGCGGTACTGGGAGGGGGTGATTGAGGGACGGGCGGTACTGGGAGGGGGTGACTGAGGGACGGGCAGTACGGGGAGGGGGAGGGGGTGACTGAGGGACGGGCGGTACTGGGAGGGGGTTTGACTGAGTGATGCATGGTACTAGGCGGTGACTGAGGGACGGGCAGTACTGGGAGGGGGAGGGGGTGACTGAGGGACGCACGGTACTGGGGTGGGGACTGAGGGACGGGCGGTACGGGGGGTGACTGAGGGACGGGCGGTAAGGGAGGTGACTGAGGGATGGACGGTACGGGGGGTGACTGAGGGATGCGCGGTACTGGGAGGGGGGGTGACTGAGGGACAGGCAGTACTGGGAGAGGGGTGACTGAGGGAAGGATGGTACTGGGAGGGGTGGTGACTGAGGGAGGGTCGGTACTGAGTGGGGGTCACTGTGTGGCAGGGTGGTACTGAGGGAGGCCAGATCGTTCTACTAAACCATTTAGCCTAATTACCATAGCAGAAGCCCCCTTCCCGTAAATTTTTTTACATGAACTCCTTTTTATCATTTCATGATAACTTATTTGGATGTTAGAATTTGGTTTACTTTCCCATTCTACACCCTGTTCTCAACTATTCATAGGACTTGTAATCTGCAGACTTCAGCAAAACATCTCGCTTGAGTTTCAAGAACAGCATGGCCTTGGTTCTCGCATATTGCAGTTGTGCTACAATGTCTTTCACAGACTTTGGTATTTTCCCATTAAAAATATTTTTAGTCCTTTTCTTGCTGCTTAAATTTATAGAAAGGAAAGAAGCAAATCTATACAGTCTCTGCTGTAAAGTATCATTTCATTAATCATTATAACAAGTTTTAAAACATGAATGAATCATACAAAAGAATAGCCAAAGCAACACAGCCATTAGAATGATGGCTAGGACACATAATCCCTGGATAAATGTTCACCATCCCTTAAAAGACCACCAAGATTGTCTCAGGAGGTTGTAATTGTGGAATTGTTTTCCTATTCTCAGCACTTCATGTATCTTCTTTGATAAATGGGTCATATTTTCTGACATGTTGGGGATATAGATCCAACGTTCCTGTCCTACCACTGCACATGTTCATCCTTTTCCTGCCAAAAATAAATCTAAAGCTAATCGGCTTTGTAAAGCCACCATTTGTATGGTCACTACTTCAGTGGTGAGTTTGCCAATTTGGGTCTATAGGTTTTGCTCAATCCTAGCTATTTCAATGGCAGGCTTTTCTAAGGGACTGGCCATGTTCATCAATTCTCAGGCTGCCGTAGCAACACTGTAATTGGGAAAGAGAATCAGAAAGAACCTTTCAGTCTCCGAGTTGGTTCTTCTTACTTCATGCTGTACTAAAGGATGGTCAGTAATGCCATATTACTGGGGTGAAATAAGTTGAATAGTAGCACCCTTATAGCAGCCAAGGGTACGCATTTCATCCATCACAAAGCTAAGTGCCATTCAAAGTCACTTCCCTGTAAGAAAAGTAAATTGCTTTCTTTAGTGCAATGGTCTGTCCCAATTCCTTATCAGAATGTAATCTCTTGGCTGGATTTTTGGTAAGGGTCCTTCTATGTTGTCCTTTTTCTCTGAGCATTATCTACCTGTGAATTCAGTCTCAAAAATTTCAGTTAGTTCTTGTACATAATTAATCATTCTTTCACTCAGGGCACATAGGTCAAGACATGTTTTTATCTGCTGCCCAAGGTGTGCCCAGCAGTTTTCCAAACAATATTTCCACCGGGGTTAGTCCTGTGGTTATTTTTCTTTTCAAAAAGGGGTAGAGGGAGTACTTTCAACCAATTTAGTCCTGTTTCTTCAGTTAGTTTGGCCAACTTATTTTTCAATGTTCCATTGGCTCTTTCTGCAATTCCAGCTGCCTATGGATGATGGACACAGTGAAATTGTTTTATTCTGAGATGCTGGAGAGTTCTTCAACTACTTCAGCAGTAAAATTTAGCCCATTGTCTGAGCTAATAATGGTTGGGAGTCCAAATTGGGGTATTATTTCCTGTAATATACCTACTGTTGCTTCTGCTGTCGCATTGCCTCTATCCATCTACTAAAAAGATCAATAATAATAAATAGTAGGTATAGCTGTGCACTCTAGGCAATTGCATAAAAATCAATCTGTATAAACTCAAATGGTCCTGTAGGCATTTGCGTCCTACCCAGAGGGCGCTTAATTGCTTTACTAGGATTATTTTCCAGACAAATAATACATTCCTGTGCCTTTCTGCCCCTTAAATTAGGGTCCCACCATGTTTGTAGGGCCACTCCTACCATTCCCTCCTTACCTCAAATGTGCCATTGCATGTATATAATTAAGCAACACAGGTGAAAATGCATCAGGGGCACAAACTTTTCCAGCACGGGTGGTCCATAATTGAGTATCAGGATTTCTGGTGCACCCCTGCTGTTTCCATAGTTCAATCTGTTTTGCAGGGGTGTCCTGAAATTTTATACACTCCCCATGTCATGCAGGGCCAGTCTATTCAACAGTTGCTTGTCTCTCTCTGAATAGACAGTAAGGTGTCCATGGATAATAGCAGCCTTTGTGGTAGCATTCACATGAGCATTGTCCAAGGAAATAAAGTCCTGGGCTTTAGTGTGCGCATCACACTTATTTCCAGCAGGAGGGTTGGGACAGAGAAGTATTCAAGTTAGGAACAAGTGTTGCATTTTTAATAGGGACACACAAGGAGGTCAAGAATCCATGATGCTGTCACAATGCACCAAAATCATGGGCAACTCCAAACGTGTATTGTGAGTCCATGTTAAGGGGTATATCCTTTTAGTGCAGGCGTGCATTAGAGCAAAGAGTTCAGCTTGTTGCATGGAGTCGGGGGGTGATGGAAGGTTGCAGCCTCTACCATTGTATTGGTATCTTGTACAATAGAATAACCAGGCTGACGCTGCCCTTTGTCATTGACAAAAGCTGAGCCATCCACAAACCATGTTGTGGCTCCATCAATTGGGCGATTCTTTAAATCTTGGTGAGCCGAGGTCAGAAAATGATTTCTCTTCAAACAGTCGTGATCCGGCTCTGGGATTTCCCAGTAGATGCATCAGGAAGGAGCTGGATTGAGTTGTACAATTGTGAAAGGATAGGTATGGGTTGGCCACTAGGGAGACCCAGTCATGCCTGAGTCATGTGGTGCGTTTGTTCGGATATCAAAAGGGGCTGCAACTTAATGCTGCGTGTATATCTGGATAGGATGGTGTAGGGTGGTATTAGCAGCCGCAGAGACCATGTCAAGTAGAGCTGGCAAAATCGGTGTACATGGTGGCATTCCCTATGTCATAGCTTAACAGTAAAATTGGCAACCGGTCTACAGACATCACCATAATTCTGGGTAATCACAGCTGTAGCGCATCCTTGCGTGATTGTCTTATCGATGCTCGCAGGGGAAACTCATACTTTATATGGGGTTTGGTTGATGATTGAGTTCTGTCTCTAGAATCAGGCCAAATGCCTTCACTGCTTTGCGGGATTGTTCCTTTGTATTAATCGGACCAATCCGAGTTGGTCTTTACTAATGATGCTGTTTTTTTCTGGGTGACATTGCATCAAATGGGAATGGCATTGAATTGGGTGGAGGACTGTCTATTGTTGTGTATTTGATCTCCACCATATGTCTGGTAGGTTGTAGTAAAGTTTCTTTGAGGGTTGGTTTTCTTTTTTTTTAAACTTTATTTAAAATTTTATGACATGAATAAATTAAAAATTACATTTAAAGAAATAATAAAAAATAAGATAATAAAAATTAGAATACTACATCATTAAACTACACAAATTAACCCCCCCAATAATTATAACACAACATTAATCATCTAATTTAAAATTAGTCCAACCCTCCCCCCAAAATAAAGAGTGAAGAATTAATTAACAATATTGTAAATAAAATAGAAAAAACCCCACTTACAAAAAAGGATAAAACTTAACAACAAAAAAAATTACTAACAACAAAAAAAATTATCAATACTAAAATAATACCCTTAAACATATATTTAAATCAAACATAATACATGTATTTAACAAATGAAATCCACTTTAAAACTAAGTTCAAATATTAAAATCATATATCAACCACATATCTGTTATTCAAAAAAATCATAATTAATAATACATAAATACAGAATTTCCATTAATACCGTTTCCTTTATAATTCATCGAGAGAACAAAAACACCCCTTAGAAAAACAATCAGATAAACTTTTTATTCCCTTCCCCTCCCCTTATATAAAAAAAGAAAAAAAAGAAAAAAGTTCAAACTCTTATAAAATTCTTCATATTCTTCATTTATAACATCTTCAAAATTCTCTTTCGAAATTAACTTAATTTTATTAAACTCTTCTCCCTCAATGTATTTGTACTTAATTTTTTTCTTTTTCTTCTTATCACCTTTCCCCTCATCTTCCTCTTCATCTAATTCAACATCCTCAATTTTTGACTTATTATCTTCTGTGACATCATCCTCTTAAAAAAGAAAGAAAAAAGAGAAAACCCCCCCAAAAAAAGAGAAAAAAAAGGAGAGAAAAAAAAACCTCCTAATTCCCTCTCAATTACAATCAGAAAACAAAAAGAGTTAAAAAAAATTATTTATTAAAAAAAAATAAAAAAACCTTCACTTCTTAACCCAAAAATTAAAAAGAAAAAAAAACAGGTCGGAGGTCACAACTACCTCCTCCTGTTTAAACCGCCCAAAACGGTAACTCCCCCAAAATATTGGGTGTGAGATAACTCACAGGTAGCTGATGACTTCTGGAAACTAGTGCCCACCCAGTTCCCTCTCCCAACTCCCATTTCATTAAACTATCATCATTATTTAAACTATTTAAACTCTTCTCAAAAAAAAGATAAAAGATTTATTTTTTTAAATCAACGTTACCACTTCGGTCACCATTGCTTCCATTTCTTTTAAAAAACTGGATCCCACCTTACATCTCTACTCTCTTTGGAGACCTTGAAGGACTACATCGTTCCTGAAACTGCATGATTGGTAGAGACTGAGCAAAGTCCATAACCTCTTTAGGATTGTCAAAGAACTTTGGCTAATTTCCATCCTAAAAAATCTTCAGTACTGCAGAATACCTGAATGTTCCCTTATGTCTTTTTTTCCACAACCGTTCTTTCACAGAATTAAATTCGCGTCGTTGAAACATAATTTCTTGACTCAAATCTTGATAGAAGAAAACAGGATTATTCTGAACCATCAAAGGAGATCTATTTTGCTGGGCATTTCTAATAGCCGTACGTAAAATTGTCTCTCTGTCACAATAGTTTAAACAACGGATCAAAACAGATCTTGGATTCTGTCCTGAAAAAGATTTTCTTAAAACTCTATAAGCACGTTCCAGTATTAAACCTTCAGGGAATTTATCCTGTCCTAACACTTGTGGAATCCATTCAGTAAAAAATTTTCTTGGATCTGGTCCTTCTATGCCTTCTGGCAAACCAACAATTTTCACGTTGTTCCTTCTAGATTGATTCTCCAAATAATCAACCTTTTTTGCTAAATTTTTATTTTGGATCTGCAATGTTTCAATTATTCCATTTTCATCTTGGAGTTGATCCTGTGCATCGACTAAACCTTGATCACACATTTCAAATCTTTCAATGGTTTCAAGCTTAAAAGCTCCATTAATGACTTCCGCCATCACATTAATCTTGGAAATAAACAGGTTCACAAAATTAGCTAAGTGACTCGATACAGAATATATCTTATCTTCAAGATCCTTAACAGACATTTCAACAGAAGTAGATTCAGGCATAATGGGGTCTTGCTGTTCCTTAGAGACCATGGGATCTTCTGTCCCTTCCCTTAATTTAGTATCTTTTCTAGCAGTTTGACTTCGTATAAAAATCCCTCTTAAAGTCCCTCCAGCAATGCCAGGAGACTGAAGATCAGGGTTATCTTTAAGCCAAATCTCTTTAATCATCTTCACTGAATCGATGTCTGGAAAAACCGTTGTAATTGAAGATGCATTTTGCAGCGCCACCACTGTAGCAGTCGAATGACAGCTCTTTAACTCTCCAGCTGGTGGCGCCCCAGCTGATTCAACTGTCAAAGCCTCAGCAACAACACCTGCAGTGGCCACCGTGCGAAACACTGGCACCCGTCCAGCCCCTTGTTCTGAAAGCTGTTGAGTGCGACCTTCAGAGAGCCTCACCGGCTTAAAACGAAGCTTCAATGCCGAACTCTGCACGTCCTCCTCTGGATCCATTCTACGTTGAGTCCTGGCTTCTTGTAAACAAGTAGGCTCAGACAATTTCGGAAAATGTAGTTTATCAGTCTGTTGATATTTTCTTTTACCTTTTTTGTTGCATATAAACCATTAGGCACTAATCCAACACCTTATTATTTATAAACTTTTAAAAGAACTTTAACGGGCACTTAAAGACAAAACAATAAATCAGAGTCAGGAGAGGTCTGGAAGGCACGTCTGTTCCCTACGCCATCTTGTCACGCCCCCCGAGGGTTGGTTTTCATTCTAAAACCTTACTCATGTCTATGGGCCTCTTCAAACTTTGAGAGGACCGTCAGCATTGTATTAACCTGTTGACTTGGATTACTTATTCTGCCTATTTAAGTCCTCATATGTATCAATAGGGCTTCCTCCATGAGTTTGCATTTTTGTTTTCCATTTGATGCTTTTTTCTAATTTTTCTGTAGCATGACAAAGGGAAAAAAAAGATCTTGGGGTTGCGCTCCAGACATGGTTTGTGTGGACCATCTGGGGTGTGATAGGCTATTAGCAGCATCTCTTGGGATGTCCATGGCATGTAAACCTGAACAGTCTCTGGCTGGTTCTGATCACCAGCTCGGGGGTTAGAAACATACTGCCATCAGATTCAGCTGCATTTTCCTTCCTTCTGTTAGATATGGACTTTGCTTTTACACATTCATCTGCTCCTCCTCCTTCTTCATTGAAATTAGCAAGAGATGGGGCTTGTGGTATTTGCTCCAGGTCTTGAGGGGGGTTGTGGTGGCTGGGGTGGATATGGGGGTGGTCTTGGGTACAAGGGGTCTTCCGATTCCTCCTCATTCTGCAAAAATAGGATCGCCGTGCCTGACAACAGGTTCCTGGGGTCATTATCGTCCTTATTACGTTTGGCCATTTTGTTGATCAATTGGTGCTGCACCTGAGCCTCATTATTTCTGCACTTCTTTTCTTAGTTATCATGCCATTCACCTTCAGCCTTTAAAACCTCCCAATCCTTGGATGTACCCTCCTTTGTACATACCGCCATCCCTCTTCTACTTGTATTGTCCCTCTAACTACGTTCCTTTGTCATCTGCCATTCTTTTAAACCTTGTTTCCATTCCTTTATTAATTTTTTTCCCACTTCTCCCCGACATTCTTTTCCAATAATAATTGTTCTGCTTTCTCTATTACCTTCATAGACTACGTACCACTGATCGGCCATTCTTCATTGCCTAACTTTTTGTTCATGCTGCTGACTTGTCAATATTCCTTTTGATGTTTTGGGTGCCAATAGCACATTTGTTGCACCGGGATCCACTCCCCCATCGCTTTTATCTAATGCTTGTCCCATTTTGTTACAAGTGTGTTGTCTGAATTACAATTTATCCTGGCCTTCTCTGCTACCAGTTGAATTTTAAATTTAACCCAGATTCTGCTTACTTCATACGTATTCCAAACAATCCCTATGGTACTACTGTAATCTTCCAATGAACTTACTCCAAATGAACTCTTATCACCAGTGTTAATGTTGACCCACGCTGTAATAAAACAAATAACAGCAGAAACAAAGATTGCACAATCATTTATTATATTACACTAACAGGAGTGAGGGGTATGAAGAAAGATAAACAATGTAACTTGTAGATAAACACAACATCCTTGTACAGCTTATATAGTTCTTTAAACGTAAGAACGTAAATGGTAAGATGGTAGAGAGGGAGACCTTATACTCATCTGCCACTAGTGGGTTTTACCACACCCAGATTTTTAGGGAGCTACCACTTTTTAATAGTTTGTTTGGGGTAGTATATATATATTTTTTTTTTTGACTTTGTGGAATTTTTATATGGGGGAGGGTTCAGAATATTAAGGGAATTAGAAAGGGGAGCAATTTTATGGTAGTGTGAAGTTTATTACTAACAAAATGTCAATAATTTGAGTTTTGCAACTTTTAATGTTCAGGGATTGAATAATCCCATTAAGCGTAAACAAGTATTGGCTTACATAAAGAAAATGAAAGTTGATATTGTTTTTTGCAAGAGACATACTTGAATGAAAAAGAACCTTTGAAATTGAAGAGAGAGTGGGTTGGTCATGTGTTTTCTTCTTCCTTTAATTCTAAGGCAAGAGGTGTAGGGATTTTAATTCATAAGAAATTACCATTTGAATTGGAATCATTTGAAGGAAATACAAGGAGGGTTCTGATGGTGAATTGTAAAATTTTTGCTGAATCATGGACCTTGCTAAATATTTACGCACCTAATGTAGATGATGAACGGTTAGTGTCAGAGGCTTTTTTTATTGTTCAATCAGGCTAATAAAAATATTTTGATTGGGGGAGATTTTAACTGTTTTAGATCCTTTATTGGATAGATCTCTGAAAAGTATAAGGAAATCAAAGACGGAAATACAAATAGGAGCTTTGATGAAAGATCTGAATTTGGTTGATGTTTGGAGGAGAGTAAACCCTACAGAGAAAGATTTTTCTTTTCATTCATCTAGACATGATTCATTTTCTAGAATAGATTTTTTTTGGTATCGGCACATTTACAAGGTAGAATACTACAGGCTGAATATAAAAGCCAGGTTATATCGGATCATTCTATGTTCTTCTCCTGTGCAAGTCTAGAAGTTGTGCAATTGTCTTATAGATAGAGGTTTAATACAATGTTACTGAAGAAACCAGAGTTTATTACTTTTGTTAAGGAACAGATTGCTTTATTCTTGACTGAGAATACTAATTCAGTAAGTAGTAAACGTCTCCAGAATGGAGGACCATCGCCTTCCCAAGATCGTATTATATGGCGAGCTCTCCACTGGCCACCGTGACAGAGGTGCACCAAAGAAAAGGTACAAGGACTGCCTAAAGAAATCTCTTGGTGCCTGCCACATTGACCACCGCCAGTGGGCTGATAACGCCTCAAACCGTGCATCTTGGCGCCTCACAGTTTGGCGGGCAGCAGCCTCCTTTGAAGAAGACCGCAGAGCCCACCTCACTGACAAAAGGCAAAGGAGGAAAAACCCAACACCCAACCCCAACCAACCAATTTTCCCTTGCAACCGCTGCAATCGTGTCTGCCTGTCCCGCATCGGACTGGTCAGCCACAAACGAGCCTGCAGCTGACGTGGACTTTTTACCCCCTCCATAAATCTTCGTCCGCGAAGCCAAGCCAAAGAAGAAGTAGTAATTTTATATTGTGGGACACTTTGAAAGCATATTTGCATGGGCAACTTATTAGTTTTACTACGAAAGTTAAAAAACAATATGTGGCGGAAAGTTTAACATTGGAGAAGCAAATTACTGAGTTGGAAAAGGAATTTCAGAAAGATGTTACAGAAGATAAAAAAAGCTGCTTTAAGTAAGTTGAAATTACGTTATAATACATTACAAAGTTACCAATATGAGCGTTTAATTCACCGATCTAAGCAATGTTATTACGATCTGGGTGAGAGAGCTCATAAGGTATTAGCATGGCAATTAAAAACGGAACAGACATCGCGAATTATTAATGCTGTTAAAAATAATTCAATAGTTACCTATAAACCTCAAGAAATCAATGATCAGTTTTATTCATTTTACCAAAAATTATATACTTCTGAGAGAAAGCAGGACGTTGATCTTAATGAATCTTATTTATCCAAATTAAAATTACCTGTTTTAGGGGAGGAGGAGGTTAAGGAATTGGAAGCTCCATTTACAGATTTTGAGATTAAAGAAGTTATACAGGAGATGCGAATAGAAAGTAACCAGGGGATGACGGATTTTCAGTTGAATTTTTATAAAGTATTTTAAGAAGATTTATCCTCTGTATTTGGAGAAGTATTGCAGCAAATAACCGAGGATCAGTTGATAACGGAATCTTGTTTGAGTGCTATAATTACTGTGATTCCAAAGAAAGATGGGGACCCGTTGTAAGTATCTTCATATAGACCTATTTCTTTATTAAATGTAGATTATAAAATTATAGCGAAAGTGTTAGCGAATAGACTTGCTAAATATTTACCTCAGTTGATATATATAGATCAAACAGGCTTTAATAAGAATAAAAATGCATCTGATAACATCCTTAGATTGATAACATTGGTCAATGCATCTAGATAGCAACCCAACCACCCAAATTGGGTGGTTGCTTTGGATGCGAACAAAGCTTTTGATAGGATTGAGTGGAAATTTTTATTTAAGGTGTTAGAGAAGTTTAATTTTGGCGCTTATTTTATTGGTTGGGTTAAGGCTCTATATATAAATCCAATTGCTAGGATGGAGACAGATGATCAAACTTCTTTACCATTTAAATTGATGCGATCGACCCGGCAAGGTTGTCCATTATCACCAGCCTTGTTTGCATTGGCTGTCGAACCGTTAGCTCAGACAATACAACAGAATGATAAGATTAAAGGGATGAGAATTGCGGATGATGAATATAAGATTAATTTATTTGCAGACAATGTGTTGGTGTATTTGACGGAACCGGTTCAGTCTTTGAAATATTTGCAAGATTGTTTGTTGAAATTTGGAGAGTTATCTGGATATAAAGTAAACTGGGATAAGAGTGAAATATTGCCAGTTTGGGAAGGAGATTATTCAGAATATCAAAATGTCATAAAATTAAAAAGGTCAGATAGAATTAAATATTTAGGAGTAATTGTAAATGCAGATTATCAATCTTTATATAAATTAAATTATGTTCCTTTATTAAAAAGGATTAAAATGGATTTGATTAAATGGAAAGATCTTCCGTTAACATTAATTGGTCGAGTAAATTGCATTAAAATGAATATTTTTCCTCGAATCCAATATTTGTTTCAGTCGATACCATGTTTACATTCAAAGGGTTTTTTTCAGGATCTGAATAGAACAGTGCGGGAGTTTTTATGGAAGGGAAAATTAGCACGAGTAGCTTTGCACAAACTTATATGGAAATATGTATTAGGTGGAATTCAGTTACCTCATTTTCAAAATTATTATGAAGCAGCTCAGCTGAAATTTGTTAGTAGATTGATGGATAGGGACCAATCCCTGAATTGGGCAAAGGTTGAAATGGCTTGTATTTCTGAAGTTGAGATACACCAGTTTATATTTAAGTGGAATATGAACTTATTGCGGGAATGTATTATGCCAGTCTTAAAACATTTGCTAAAGATATGGATTGAAAGAAATATGGTTTTAGAATCGAAGGGTAAATTATCAATTCAAACCCCATTATATCATAATCAGCTTATTCCTTTTTCAATGTTCAATAATCATTTAAAGAGATGGAATTCTAACGATATAAAGATCGTTCAGGATTGTTTTGAAGAAGGTCAGTTTCTTTCTTTTAACCAATTGAGGGAAAAATTTGATATATCTGTAAATTCTTTATTTGTTTATTATCAACTCAGAGCTCTGATAAAAGATAATTAGGGTAAAGAGATGAATTTACCCATGTTGACAAAATTTGAATCTTTGATTTCCTCTATACCAAAGAAAGGTTTATTTTGGATATGTATCAATTGTTACAGGAAGGTATGGATAAACCAGAATGGGAGAAATCAAGGGTTAAATGGGAAAGTGATTTAACTTATATTATCCCTCAAGAGAATTGGGAAGTTATGTATTATGAAAGTGTAACTAAACTGACAAATGTAAGATATGGAATGGTTAACTATAATTTTTTTACAATTAATATTTGACTCCAGAGAGTCTGAAAAAAATATGGGTTTAGTAATTCGGATTCTTGTTTTAGATGTGGATTATGTATTGGAACTTTCTTACATGCCGTTTGGTCTTGTGTTAAAGTACAACCATTTTGGGAAGGCATTAGGTTGGTCCTGGAAAAATTACTCAAAATTAAATTACCATTAGACCCATTAATTTTTTTATTGGGTTACATGGTCTCTTTGAAGGGATTGGGGTTGGATAAATTTCAGATTGCATTTGTACGTTTAGTGTTGTATGTAGCATGAAAATGTGTAGCTAGTACTTGGAAAGATAACGTAGAGATTAATATAGCACGTTGGGATAATGAATTGAGAGCTTGTATTACTATGGAAAAAATTACATGTAACTTGCATGATAATTATTCCTTTTTTGTTAAAATGTGGTCTTATTTGGAATATATGAATTTAGAAATACTTTGAAATATTGTCTATATTCTCTTCTGTTTTTCTATTTGGCTCCCCATAAGGGAGCTGGCTGAAAAGGCGGGAGGGGTTTTTGTTTTTTTTATATATATATAATTTTTTTTGTTATTTGATTGTATACTGTTCAAAAATCTTTAAAATAAAGTTTTAAAAAAATATAGTCCTTGAAACAGATGCCTACATGCAGTTTTATATGATTTTTCGATTGGTAATCTAATGTTTTTGCTACTTCTTTTCTTTGTAGTTTCTGTGAATTATAATCCAGCAACTTTTAGATACTTAACATTCCCATCCCATTCCAATTAAACTATGCTTTGCAACTATGGACGTTCTCATCTACTAGACCATTAACTCTTTGTTGGCCTACTTACCACCTTCCCATAATTCTTTCCACCATGAGGATGTCCTCTGAGTTGGTGGGTGATTTTTCTGTGAGTGGTGGAGGAGTGAAACGGACCTACCCTCAGGTGTAGCTGTGCATACAGAATCCATGTCTCCAGTGAGGTGGATAGCCCCAAAAGCGGGTTTTACCTGAGCGAGGAGAGTCGCCTGATGGGGTGGTCTCCCAGATGGTGGTCTCTATCAAGGCTGGGTGTCCTGTCGAGGCACTGGATCATTGGACTGCTTGATTCTTGGGTCATTGTCCCATTCCGTGAAGAAGTGTGAAGATGTACTCACGGGAATTTAGAAGAATGAGAGGGGATTTTAAAAGGCCTTTTTATAGAGGAAAAAAAAGGCGAATGTAAAGACAGAGATTCTCCATCTTTACATCACTGCACTTATCTCCATAAAAGGTCCAAAGGCGGATGGACTGCTGGAATATGCTCCAGCTTCCATCCGCCTAGGGCGATACACTTAGAGGTGGAGTGTAGTCACTCCACCTCCTCCATAAAATGAATGCCGTTGAAAGCGGCTGCAAATGGGAGGGCAGATGACATTGTGATGATGTCATCAGCCCACGACCCAGGAGCGAGAATTGTAAAAAACCCAATGGTTATATTGCACAGGGAGATCTGCCTGAGACCTAAGACTGCTTACACAGATCTCCACTAGTGCTCTTACCTGCTCTTTGGTCTCCATTTTTGGTGTAGGCCGCTTTCCCTTCTTGGCACAAGAGTTTAATGTCATGGTGGTATGCAGCGCTACTGCACCACTCGCCCTGCCTCCCTCAGCTCTGGAAGCCGGCTCCTGACTCAACTCTGCATAAAGGGACTGCAGGATCTGCCTTATCTGAATGAGCAACTAAAGCGGCATCGTCTGCAAAGAGTAGTTCACGGACAAGTTGCTCTTGTGTTTTGGTGTGAGCTTGCAGGCGACTCAAAACGGTCAACCAGTTTACCTATCTCGGCTGCACCATTTCATCAGATGCAAGGATCGACAATGAGATAGACAACAGACTCGCCAAGGCAAATAGCGCCTTTGGAAGACTACACAAAAGAGTCTGGAAAAACAACCAACTGAAAAACCTCACAAAGATAAGCGTATACAGAGCCGTTGTCATACCCACACTCCTGTTCGGCTCCGAATCATGGGTCCTCTACCGGCACCACCTACGGCTCCTAGAACGCTTCCACCAGCGTTGTCTCCGCTCCATCCTCAACATCCATTGGAGCGCTCACACCCCTAACGTCGAGGTACTCGAGATGGCAGAGGTCGACAGCATCGAGTCCACGCTGCTGAAGATCCAGCTGCGCTGGATGGGTCACGTCTCCAGAATGGAGGACCATCGCCTTCCCAAGATCGTATTATATGGCGAGCTCTCCACTGGCCACCGTGACAGAGGTGCACCAAAGAAAAGGTACAAGGACTGCCTAAAGAAATCTCTTGGTGCCTGCCACATTGACCACCGCCAGTGGGCTGATAACGCCTCAAACCGTGCATCTTGGCGCCTCACAGTTTGGCGGGCAGCAGCCTCCTTTGAAGAAGACCGCAGAGCCCACCTCACTGACAAAAGGCAAAGGAGGAAAAACCCAACACCCAACCCCAACCAACCAATTTTCCCTTGCAACCGCTGCAATCGTGTCTGCCTGTCCCGCATCGGACTGGTCAGCCACAAACGAGCCTGCAGCTGACGTGGACTTTTTACCCCCTCCATAAATCTTCGTCCGCGAAGCCAAGCCAAAGAAAAAAAGCAGGCGCCTCAGATTGAAGAGACTGCCATCCGTGCAGTACCGGATGTAAACAGCGTCTAAATTGTTGAGGTCTTTCATGGCTTGTTTCAGCATCATGCTGAAGAAGATTGAAAAGAGGGTTGGTGCGAGAACGCAGCCTTGCTTCACGCCATTGTTAATGGAGAAGGGTTCAGAGAGCTCATTGCTGTATCTGACCCGACCTTGTTGGTTTATGTGCAGTTGGATAACCATGTTGAGGAACTTTGGGGGGCATCCGAGGCGCTCTAGTATTTGCCAAAGCCCTTTCCTACTCACGATGTCGAAGGTTTTGGTGAGGTCAACAAAGGTGATGTAGAGTCCTTTGTTTTGTTCTCTGCACTTTTCTTGGAGCTGTCTGAGGGCAAAGACCATGTCAGTAGTTCCTCTGTTTGCGCGAAAGCCGCACTGTGATTCTGGGAGAACATTTTTGGTGACACTAGGTGTTATTCTATTTAGGAGATTTTGCCTGCAATGGAGAGCAGCGTGATTCCCCTGTAGTTTGAGCAGTCTGATTTCTCGCCTTTGTTTTTGTACAGGGTGATGATGATGGCATCACGAAGGTCCTGAGGCAGCTTTCCTTGGTCCCAGCAGAGCTTGAAAAACTCATGCAGTTTGGCATGCAGAGTTTTGCCGCCAGCCTTCCAGACCTCTGGGGGGAATTCCATCCATATCCGCTGCTTTGCCACTTTTCAGTTGTTCAATTGCCTTATATGTCTTTTCCCGGGTGAGGACCTCATCCAGCTCTAGCTTTAAGGACTGTTGAGGGAGCTGGAGCAGGGCGGAATCTTGGACTGAGCGGTTGGCACTGAAAAGAGATTGGAAGTGTTCTGACCATTGGTTGAGGATGGAGATCTTGTCGCTGAGGAGGACATTGCCGTCTGAGCTGCGCAGCGGGCTTTGGACTTGGGGTGAGGGACCGTACACAGCCTTTAGAGCCTCGTAAAAACCCCTGAAGTCGCCATTAAACCCGACTAAACAGACCATGGTGCCCACACAAAAATACACCACACACAATCTATTTTATTCTATTGGTTGTCCTTCAGTTTGAAGACACATTGGGCATGAAGAGGCATGACTTTGCAGTCCCAGTCTGGAAGCATAGAGTCCAGCACAATGGGGGCACTGGAAGTTTGTTTTTGTAATAACAGTGGCTGCTGCTTTGTGACAGCGTCCACAGTTTTCCATCAGTTCAGTTTCATCAGTTTTCGCCAGTGCCTGGCTTCAAAACTGGTGTAGGCTTTATAATACAGGGCTCACCAACGGGGTCTGTCAGCAGCTGCAGATTCTAGTTCTCTTGGCTGGATGCCATAGTAGTGAAGGGTTTCCTTCATAGTGTCTTTATAGTGCTTGCGTGGATGACCTTCAGGTCTTCTTCCAGTCTTCAGTTCACTATAGAGAATGGGTGAGGCAGATGTTGGTCGTCCATTCTGATGATGTGTCCCACCCACCGCATCTGGGCTCTGATGATCAGGGACTCAATGCTGGTGGACTTCACGTGACCCAAGACCTCCAGGTTGGAGACTCAGTCTTGCCAACGGATGCCAAGGATGGAATGGATGGTTTGATGTGACGTCAGTACAGAGTCCAGGTCTCACATCCATATAGGAGAGAAGGGATGACCACAGCTCTGTTTGTGGAGATGCGAACATTGTGATGATTGAGCTCTCTGGTACACAACCTCCCCAGAGTCTGACTGGCCTTGCTGATCCTGGAGTCCATTTCTTTGTCCAAAGACCCATTGCTTGAGTTGATGTTTGAAGCTGTTTACATTTGTCAGCTGGGTGTCATCAACAGTGATTTTTGGATCTATGGTGTTAGTGTTTAGCACGGACTGATGGAGTACTTCAGTCTTGTTCAGGTTGATGGTCAGGCCAAAGAGTATAGCAGCATCTGGAATTTGTTCAGCATTAACTGTAGATCACTATCTTTGTGCGCCAAGAGCACACAGTCATCAGCAAAAAGTGTTTCTTGAATGACTGTGTAGAGGCATTTCATCCTTGCATTCAAGCGGTGAAGATCAAAGAGAGTGTAAACCTTGTGTTTTTGCTTCTTAATTTTGTGCTTGTCTCTTTAAGAAAGGCTATCGTTTGTTGTGTAACCATAGTGACTATGACATGCAGACTAAAAATTTGCATCTCATTCTTCGATGAACTATGAAGGAGACGTGAGCTCGAGATAATTTTCTTTGAATTTATCTTATTTCTTCTTGTATATCTCTTTAAAGTTGGATATAGTTATATTTTTAAAAGTTATATTTATGAAAATAATGTGAAATTATGCAAAATGTTTATCTGTTTTATCAACAAATTAAAGTTACATTGACAAAGTTTGGTTTATTGAATTAATAAGATAGTAATTCGGAATATCATCCCCAGGTCCCCCCAGTTTGAAATTAGGAAATACGAGAACTTGGAAAGTGTCGTCTATAGAGAGTCATCCAGTCAATACTTGATGTACACTCCCTCCTCCAGATCTTGTACAGCATGTGACAACATGCAAGTGAAGAACTGATTGAACGAGACAGGGGCTAGTACGCAACCCTGTTTCACCCTATTAGA